>NC_046661.1:131808212-131848992 GCF_010883055.1 Belonocnema kinseyi
CTATCTAAGGATGGTACTATAGAACGCCACCTCAAGGTAGGCCTAGTGGCGCCATCTCTTGGTCAGGCCGGAAACTTATCAATCCACCCTCGTATATACAATCAATGGTGTTGAGTAGAAATACTGCTCATAATGAACGTAATATTTCTACTTCACTTGTACAACTTGACAATGAAAACGTTAAAATAGTTTAAATATAGGCACCCCTAGAATGTATAACTTAAATTTTCAGTCGTATAAATAGGTCAAATATTGAAATGTAATAATACGTCAACAATTGCAAAATAAAAACGTCCCTAATTTAGAATTCAAAATTTAAAAATTGCACCACAATTTAAATTTTTGAACTTTCCACCTTGTAAAATAATTTCAAACAATATAATCGATGTGAATTTCATCTTTTTTTCTGTGCTGTCGTACACATAACACGTCCCACGATTTTAATCTATTTTTGCCCCCCCCCCACCTCACATCGTTTCAAACATTGTAAAAAACCTCAAACCCCTCTCTTCCCTTTGGAAGTAACGTCACACCTCTTTTTACAAAAAGTTTTGTGTTAGTGCGTGAAAGAACCAGTAAAAAAGACGCTAACCATTATTCTTTTAGATAATATTTCATCATCTTTTCTTTAACTTAGAGTAACATAGATAAGTTATGAGATCCTTTCAAGTGTATTTTAATTCCTTGTAATACTTTGGTGATTTTGAATAGTAGGTCAATTTCAATAGTTCTAAGTTATCATTTGTTATTCTAGAGGAAAAACAGCGCTGCCACATATGAACCCTCGTCCCAATCTTTTGAATCCCGCACTACCCTAAACTGTGTGACGTACTAGGCAGTCTGATAAGTACCTGAAAATTCTAAGAGATGGCATTAGTATTCACTGATGTGAACCATTTTCGTCGAGCTTGATCCTTCAACTGACGCCTGTCAAAACTTCAGCCATTTATGTTCACGCATTTACAAGTTACAGCACTGAGAAGCGACTAACCTCCGAGTTTTTTTTAATATGGAAAAATCTGAGTTTCGAGTTTTGATCAAACACTACTATCTTCGCAAGAAAACGATATCCGAGACCAAGGCCAAGCTGGATAAGTATTACCCGGACTCTGCACCGTCGATTGGAACGGTTCATAAGTGGTTTACCGAGTTTCGTTGTGGCCGTACGAGCACAGTTGATGCTGAACGATCTGGGCGCCCAAAAGAGGTCACTATTCCAGAAAATGTCGAAAAAATCCATGATATGATGTTGAATAATCCCAAAGTAAAATTGAAAGAGGTAGCTAATGCTGTAGGCATATCACTGGAACGTGTGAGCAATATCGTGCATTTAGTTTTGGGCATGAAGAAGCTCTGCGCGCGATGGGTGCCGTGTTTGCTCACAGTGGACCAAAAACCAATTCGTGTGACAACTTGCCAGCAGAATTTGGCATTATTTTCGGGTAAGCCGACCGAGTTTTTGCGCCGATTCATAACCATGGATGAAATCTGGATCCACTACTACACTCCTGAGTCAACGCAACAGGCAAAACAGTGGGTTCCACCGGGCCAAAGTGCTCCGAAGCATCCAAAAACGCAAAAATGGGTCGGAAAGGTTATTGCCTCCGTATTTTGGGATGCACATAGCATAATATTCGTGGACTATCTTGAAAAAGGTAAAACCACAACCGGAGCATACTATTCATCATTATTGGACCGATTGAAAATCGAAATCGCCGAAAAACGACCGCATTTGAAGAAGAAAAAACCGCTTTATCATCACGACAATGAGCCTGTTCATTCATGCTTAGTTGCACAAGCAAAATTGCATGAAATCGGCTTCGAATTGGTTCCTCCGCCACCGTATTCACCAGACCTGGCCCCCACCAACTATTACTTGTTCCCTAACTTGAAGAGATGGCTCACCGGTAAGCGTTTTTACTCAAATGAGGAGCTCATAGCTGAAACTGAGGCGTATTTTGGAGGCCTTCCGATCGAGTACTTTTCGGACGGTATCAAAAAGTTAGAAAATCGTTGGACTAGCTGTATCGACCTAAAAGGAGAGTATGTTAAAAAATAAAACCGACTTTGGCCAAAAAAACGTCTCCGTGTTTCATTTTTCAGTGACTTATCAGACTGCCTAGTATCTTTTGAATCATCTAAGCTGTAAATGAGATTGCTTACTCGCAGGCGGTTACCACTAATACAAGTTTTCAGCCCTGTGTTTTTTAGTGTCACTTTCAGGTAATTTCAATGTAGAGCTTATATCTAATTTAGAAAAAGTTTCATTATTTGAAATATATGAAAAATACAATATATGAAATAGATATATTATAAACTTACTGTAATGGTTAATGAAAAATTTTACTTTATGAACAAGTTTTAATTGTGAGAAGTTTGTTTTAAGAATGAGAGATTTATTGACAACAGCAGCAACACATAAATGGGTTACATTTTGGGCCGGTCTTGTTTTTTTCGATAGTGAAAATTTTGTGAAAAAAACTTCCAATTTTTTAGCATTATGCTTCAATATGCTGCTGGATTGTCAGCAGCTTTGACTTGTTCATAAAAATATTCTTATCTGAAAACAATTATTTTTTTCCTTTAGTATTCTACGAATTTTGAAGAATAAATAAAGCGTTGTTATCGTGTAGCAGTGATAAGAGTTAGTATATATAGCAGCCACCAATCAAGTTTCTTCACAAGATAGGGTTCAAGAATCAGATTTTAGGCTATTGAAACAATGAACATTATTACTGAGACTCTCCTTCTCACTTACGTCGGGTTTCTAAGTTCTGCAAGTAAGTACAATATAATATTATATTCAATATTGACAACAAATAGTATATACCTTTTATTGCTTGTTAAACATTATGTTGACTGTTGTCTATTAAAAAGAGATATATTTAAATAGTGCTTGCGATTTTTTAAAGTTTGGTTAAACATTATTTTTTTAAAGATTTATCATTTTATTTGAACAAAAATTTCCTTAGTTAAAGAATAAAATAATTTATTAAAAATTGTTTGTTCTCTTTTTTTGAAAATTAATTTTATTAGCTGAAAATTAAACTATTTCCGGCAATAGAAAACTTCTAAATTTAAATAATTGAAAAGAATTGTTTTAAAATTAATATTACTTATTTAAAATACAGTAATTATAAATTTTGAGAAAAGAACGTTTCTTAACGCCTAAAATATTTTAATCAATTATATCTTTCAAATTTAAAGTAACAATGATTTCTAAAAAGTTCCTCAATTCAAGCTTTTTTTAAAGTGCATAGTTGTATTTTTTACATGATTGCTCTTGCGATAAAGACCATGTTCTTTTATTGCAATTTTTTCACTTTTTAATATTTTATACTTTCTATGGAAAATTATGTTTAGCCTTTAATTGGAATTCTTTTGAAAATCAAAACGACATAACTATATAAAAATAGGGCGCATCGCCTTCTTGCAATCAGAATGTAATCAAAATTAGGATGCAATCATAAGATATTTGGATTACAATTAATTATAAGCAAGAAATTTTATAGTTCATAAATACTTTTAAACCGTAATATAACAGTTTTGATTAAAATAAATTGATGTTCTCTTATGTTTTTATGAGAATTGCTCCAATAACTTCGTTATACTTCTCCGTGATATATATTCGCGGGTCAGATGGCACTATTTTCAATAACAAAGCCAAACTTATTTGATCGCACGAAATAATCTGATCAGTGAATCAGCCCCATCGACTTTAGTTTGCTTCAAACATTGGAGGCCCACTACTGCTCGACGTGAGCTCGCGATCATGCTGATTCGCGTGTGCATCCCGTTTCGAATAAACTATCGGAACGTCATGAGGCATTCACACAAGTAAGCTGTAAGGGTAAGAGCGTCTTACCGCAACGCTCCTGTTTCGTTATGCCAAAGTGAGCGCCACAAATCCCCGCTACCCATAGCTCCTCACACGCATAACAACGGTGTGTCGTCAATTTTCGGAAGGTCTAAACTCGGAAGGCCTAAATCAAGGGTTAACTGCATTAAAAATTTTTTTTTCAAAACTTCTATTTATAGTGATTAAAATGATTAAATTCTTTTTAAAAGTTAAATTTTGTTTAATAAACCCCAAAATCTTCCTGATTTCTTTTCGAAAAGACAACAAATCTCCTGAAAATTTTAATATCTTTTGATATATTCACTTTCAACTCGTATTTAAAAAAAATTACACTTAAAATATTTTTTGAACTCTTCAAAAAGATTAATGTCCAACTAATTGGCCATAAAACTATTGGGTAAGAAGTTAATTTTTTGATCGGAAATTCGTCAGCCTGGTTAAAAATTCATTGGATTGGTCAATGAACCGTGAAATGAAATCCGTGTTTTTTCTGACATCAGTTAGGTTTACTTGTATAATAAGCCAGTGAGGCACATTCCAGTTTGTGTCGGGCTGTGTGTGTGTGTGTTCGTTCGTGTATGTGTACATTCAAGTGTTTGCGTTTGTAGAAAGTTATTTGTGACTACTTTTACGTCATCTTCAGTGTTGTCATCTACAGATGGCTGTGAAGACGAAGGTACCAACACTCAGCAAATTTCTGAAATGAACTTTAAAATTTTTGCAAGCACATCTATGTCCGGCATGCGATTCCAAACATTTTTTATATGAAACTTAGCCGCAGCTTAAAAAACATCACACCAAAATGCGAGCCCAGGAATTAGAATATAAAGCCAACTGAAGAACACTTCAGATAACATGTTTTTACCACTGACCTTATGTAGATAACATATGAATAGCTTTCACTAGTCACATAAAGTTCAATTTTGATTCAAATGTTATAAAACTAACTTGTATTATTTTTCCTCAGTAAATTCCCAAAAAAACATTTTACATGTTTTAATTGTTTATAAAAAAAATCATTCACAAAGTTTCATTTTCAACCAAATAGTACGATTTTCGGCTTAAAGGGACTCTATTGTTCGAATTCAACCCCTTGACCTGCTCGTTGGGGGGGGGGGGTTATCGTTTCGCCTGAATCGAGTCGGTGCAGTTAAATAATTGTACCCTGAATGAGGGGCGAGAGAATTTAATTGATGATAAATTGTCCATTTCAGGAGAAAATATCGGCATTTTTCATGGTCATTTTCATGGCATTTTTCATGGTTTTTTCAATGAAAGGTTTATTTATTTTTCTCAGCCATGTTTTTTTTTAATTTTTGTTACCCTTTGCTTTTTTCAGAAAATACAGCGTAAGTGAATCTAATAAAAGGTTAATGTTTTAATGTAAAATTGATGAAATTTCAACACTATTTTGATCTGCCATTCAAGTCATCTTGTATCCTCAAAAGCAATCACAGCACAATGAGGCCTACAATTATTTTCTAGTTACAACACAAGACAGCGGATGGCAAGCAAGAGCTAACTCAGTGTCACGAACATTGCCAGTAGATCAGCTTCAGAATTGAGAGGGTCGAAGCAACTGCCCAATTGCGGCCAAATCGCCGCGGTGCGCCCAACCACGAATATCATATAATCTCATATTTTCAAATGTTATTTTTTCTGGTTCTTAATATTTCTGATCTATAAAATTCTATTTCTGTGTTACTTTACTCCTATTGTTGTATTTGAGTTTTGAAAGAAACAAATCCTGACATTGGTCGCAGTTTTGGTCGACAAGTCAACACAAATACTCAATAGTATACTTTATTGTGTTATCAATGCTATATTCTGATATTGCATTGTGATAATAAATTAAGGAAAACATTTTTCAATTATGTTATTGGCGATCTACAATGTTGTTTACCTGATGTGTGTTTTCCTAATGTGCAAAGTAAATGAACAATGATGTATGCATGGACTTATACAAGAGAAAAGTGATATTATAAGTGGCAAAAAAGAGAAAAAGGAAAAAGTGGAGTGTAAGGTGCAACACACAAATTATGTTAATATGGAGTCCTTAATACCAAAAGCGCGCGGTTAGGCGGCCAATCACCACCGTACATATGCGTTCAGCGAGCCCTGCTCGATTGCACCCAAAAGCCACGTGATTTGAAGCGACCAGTGGAACAGACTAGCGGTCAACATAGAATGGGCCTCCTACTTCATTTAGCGCTACTTGATGTGGGCAGGCGGTTATAAGAGCTCACGGACGACAGCGTTAGTCAGAGGATTGATTCTGTTGCGTTATATTATCAAATATGTAGAGAGGCTAGGTTTTCGGAACTACCTGTATAAAAACATAATTTTAACTGCTATTGAACTAGTAATTAGAAATCTTTTTCTCTGATGATTCAGCACTACATGAACTCAAGGAAGATGTATACACAATTAATGCGTTCTCTCACATGAGAAACCGAATAAATACAAAATCTATGCCGATACTTTTGTTAACTGTTCCTAACAAACCACAGGCAAACAGATTTGGAATTTAAGAAAGCCTCTAAAAACCAATAAAAAATAGGTAAATTATAAATGTCGTGAATAAAGGACCTAACAGAAACCTACCCGCATCTCAGGTTGTATCAAACAAAAGTGATCAAACGAAGTTATTACCTCAACCGCCGAGATTATAAATAACATTATTTTCCTTCCTATTGAAAATGCCTATGTGTAATAACAATATTCTGAAATACGTTTTGTAGAAAACTCAGTATTATAAAGATAAGACTCGAATTAGCAACCTTCATCTACCAAATATCGAACCGATGATAATCCCATCGAAAATGTTTGGACCTAAATCAAAATTAGGCTTCCAAAAAACAGGCTGTCTAAATTTACAGCAGCTGATCCGACCAACTCGCAAAATTTAGAGATCATATTCTAATAAATACGCGGGAAATCGCATAGAAAGTATGCATCAAACATGCCAGGTAATTATTGATGCTGGCGGGAGATGGGCCTGTTATTAATGTATTTGCATCGAAGCTTCCGATCTAATGAGACAATATTAGTAATATTGTTTGCAATGCATATCTTCGATTCTTCACAAAAGTGACTACGCTGTTATGTGACCGACCTTATGACTAAAATCCTAGCGCAGACGCGGACAAATATCCGGCCTCTGAGAACCCCCGATCAAACTTTTGCCTTATTTCCTACCGAAAAATCAAATCGTTTATCAGAAAACGACGATAGTATATTACTCCCACATGAAAAGCCATACGTTTCATTACACATTGCTAAAACTGAAAAAATTGTATCTAAAATTCTTAAAATAACCAGTACAGATCACATTAAAAAGATAACCTATATGCATCAAAGCTACCTTTCCGGACTCCTGGAAGGAAACTTATATTTTGGATACCTAGAAAAAAGGTAAAGAATTAGTCCACCAATCCAGCTACAGGCCAATTAGCATATTTAATGATATGAGAAAAAGCTTTCAGAAAATAATACTCACTGGCTTAAACTACCCAGCCCATAATGCTTAAACTTACTGAAAACATGAGTTTCAATTTTAATCGAAAAAAGCTGCTGGAGCTGTTTTCTTGCGTGGAAAAGGATTTCGATAGTATCTGGCATATAAATCTATTAAAAAAAAACGAATTCACTACAAGTTTCCAAAAAATTAACTTCATACACTCATATCTAAACAACTGAAAATTCTTCATAAATATACACCAGGTACTTTCGAAAGAACAACATATCCGAGCGGCAGTGCCCCAGGGCAGAATTCTAGGGCAAGTATTCTTTATTATATATGTAAATGACCCAAGAGTTTCAATCGGATTATATGCAGACGACAGCGCACTATTCAGTTCCTCTGGTTCAGTTCCCAAAATCTTAAAACTACTTAACAAAACTCTTGAAATCATCGAGGCATGAGTTGAACTCTAGAGAATAAAAATAAACATAGCGAAGTCAGAATCAATTATTTTCTTAATTAGAAGACGAGGTAAAATATATACACCTAAAATTTTGAATGGACTCACAGAAAGGAACACCTGCGTAAAATATCTTACAGATAAACTACACAAGCCTCTTAACTTGACATGAATATGGTATTCTAATCTAGAACATGTTTATCCGATCATTCATAACTTACGCATGTACAATTTCGGGAGGTGCAGCAAAAAGCATAAAAAATTCCGATAATACAATTTTGGTTCGGTTTGGTTCCTCTAGATTTAAACCCAAGGGCCTATGACAAAGCCACCGAGCGCGTCCTCGGGTTGCGGATATACGGTACCTGTACCAAGGGTTTCTGCTAAATATGGTTACAAAATTAATAGGCAGTCGCGGACAATTGTCCAGGGGTGGTCCCGAAGGAATTAACCCCCAAACGGAGGTGTGAAAACCATGCCGAAAGCTGAATAGCACCTGGGTGAGACGTCTAGAGCGGTGACTCCGGGATATCGGGCGACCTCTCAGATTACGCAGCCTCATCCTTGCATGCGGGGCTCTACAAGCATGGACGAACACCTTTCCCTAGCTTTTTGTGGGAACAACAATGTCGAAACTAAACATAGTTGTAGTAAAGGCGGTTCAAAATAACAGAACGCGCAGGGCTCTCGAAAATGGGTCGGCCAACAATGACGACCACTCTAGAGCTGGGGAAGCCAATGAAGATGGATTCAATGAGATGAATCGTCGGAATCTCTAGACCTTTAGGTGGCCGGAGCAACTAAATCGCGACTTGCAGAAGTGCAACGACGCGAGTGTGGCCTCTTAACGGGGTTACATGGCACTACTGTATGCCTTGTGGTGCGAGAAACACCCGGAGCTATTGCAAATTTCGCATCAACGTCTGCGAAGCTATGCCGAAGTACTCCAGAAACGGGGCTATGTCAGGGAAACGCCTACTCTACCACAGCCAGAACAAGTCGGCAACAGAGAAAGAGAGGCGACACTAAGTCCAACCGCGGGCAGGCATCCGATAGAGGAAGAGCGATGCTTTATGACCCAGACAAATATCAACACGCATGTTTCTCCAAGTCTAGAGATCTGGCTGAAATGTATGACGAGCTTCGTGGACATTTTTCCGAATAATCCGAGCCCTGGGCTATCAACTTTTGCGTCTCTAATACATCGAGAGCTTTGGCCGATGCGAACCGTGAAACAATACCAACGGTTGATCATAAGAACAAAAGACGAATGCATCAACTCGCCATAAAGATAGGCTGGGCAAGACAGTACGCGTCCCGAATTCAGTGTGTGATTGACTACATCACATCTTGGCAAGAATTTTACCGCCAAGGTTCGAAAGTTTGCGCGCGAACTCTGGACCCGTTATTACAAACTTGACAAGTTAAAGCTGCTGACCATCAGGCAGCATATTGTTGAGACAATACCGATACTATATGACGCTAAGAGTAGTATAGAGCGGAGAGAGAGGTGGGTAAAAAAAAATCAACAGTTTCTTTCTAACCCATCTCGACTCCTCCAAGAGCCTCCAGTTACTGTCGACCACCCTCTCAAACCAGAGGAGGTCGAACTATTTTTAAGAGAAGTCTACGAAGTGGATCATAGACTAGACGAAGACTCAAATAACATAAATAGTTTCAAGGAGCTGTGTGATGTCCTCATAACACCTGATGAAGAATCCTCACCCATCACTACTGAGTAGGTGAAAAAAGTATTTAGAGGGACGAAGAACTATTCCGCTCCGTGACCATATGGTATCAAGACCTTCTCGAGGAAGAAGTTTCCTTCAACCGATCAGCATTTGGCTCGTATTTTCACCTCATATTTAAAGTCGGAAGAGCCAATTCCGGAGTGGTTGGTGGAAGGACGCACAATACTCCTGGCGAAAATAGGGTCAAAGAAAGGCATAGCGGGATGTCGGGAGAAATGCTTATCGATAGATGTGTCTGAAAAGATGTAGCATAATACCAGCGTGACCTAACGATGGCTTGAATTGATTACACAGCCAGCCACACACAAAAAAGTGTGCGGATATGGTAACAAGACACCCGTATTCCTATCGATTTTGGGGCGCTGAATTCAAATTCGGTATCAAAAATCACCCATTACGTCATGCTTGAGCCATAACCTCAAAAAATAACGAAAAATCATGCGCTGAGGCAAATAAATTTCAAAATAATGCCAGTGATGCTAATTTTCACTTCCAAAACATTTTGACAACTGTGAAGGATCAACCCTTGCCTGATGTCAACTTATTTAACATAACTTTACCCAACAGAACCTGACCTCACCTAACCTGAATTAACAGAAATTTATTGAACTATACGTAAAGCTCTGGAAGCATATTTTCCAAGTAGCAAATGTGTGCTACATCGAATGGGTCAACTCGAGCCTAACCTAGAAATAAATCTAACCTAGCCTAACCTAACCTAACCTTACAAAACATAATTAAACTGATTGTGTTGTCCTGTTGTGTTTGTGATACTGTTTGAATCAGCTTGGGCTTAACCTGCAAAGAGGTCAAATTTATCCTACCCTAAATAAACCTGACCTAACCTAACCTAACTTAACCTCACGTAACACAATTAAACTCGTTGTGTTATCCCGTTGTGTTTGCGGTACCGTTTTATTCAGCATCGGCTAAACCTACATAGAGGTTTAACATATCCTAACCTAACAAAACCTGACCTAACCTAACTGATTACGCTGACAACCCTGTTCTTGCGTACTTTCATATTTTGACATTAATAGCAGTAAATGTCTGGAGTTTCGTAACCGCTTGTTGCTAGCATTATTCGCCTGTGTCTGTAACCAGGGCACCTACACGTGGTGACGGTGGGCAATGGATCCATATTGGCTGAGTCCCTGGGTAAACGGCGTTCATGCCGTCATGGCAGGCACAGGTAAAATGTGTATTACGATGCAGGGAAAAACTCCAGTATCGGCCAGACTCAGCCAATGTGGATCCGTTGCCAGGTCAGGTTTTGTTAGGTTAGGATAGGTTAAACCTTTATGTAGGTTAAGCCGAAGCTGAATGAAACGGTACCGCAAACACAACGGGACAACACAATCAGTTTAATTGTGTTACTCGAGGTTGGTTAGGTTAGGCTAGGTTAGATTTATTTCTAGGTTAGGCTCGAGTTTACCCATTCGATGTAGCACACATTTGCTACTTGGAAAATATGCTTCCAGAGCTTTACGTGTAGTTCAATAAATTTCTGTTAATTCAGGTTAGGTTAGGTCAGGTTCTGTTGGGTAAAGTTATGTTAAATAAGTTGATATCAGGCAAGGGTTGATCCTTTACAGTGGTCAAAATGTTTTTGAAGTGAAAATTTGCATCACTTGCATTATTTTGAAATTTATTTGCCTCAGTGCATGATTCTTCGTCATTTTTTGAGTTTATGGCTCAACCATGACGTGATGGCTGATTTTTGATACCTAATTCGAATTCAGCGCCCCAAAGTCCATAGGAATACGTGTGTCTTGTTACCAGATCCGCATACTTTTTTTCGTGTGGCTGTGTTACCGGAAACCTTTCGATTCGACCTCCCATTGACTTATCATCTGTCTTTTGGAAAGCTTAAAGGTTCATTCGCAAATCGTGAGGTGCATAGAGAGATTGATGTCGCTGTGGAAAACCAGATTTACTATCTCATCTGGAAAAAATCGTGTGACAACTAATAAGGTCACCTTTCAGAGAGGTGCCTTTTAGGGCGACACCATGAGCCGACTTCCCTTTTGCCGCACATTACTGCTACTATCTCTAGCACTTCGCCCTTCCGGCAGGTACTTTTGCGGCAAACCTGCAGATCGAAATTACAAGGTCACTTATGTATTTTACATTAACAATCTTAAGATCTATGCTAAAAACAAAGAGAAACTACGTATAGCTGTAGGGATTGTCCAACGATATAATAAGGAAATAGGAATAGAATTTGGGTTAGACAAATGCGTCAAGGCTTATTTGAAGCAAGGAAACCCTTATGGTATCCCTGAAGACCCTGAGCTTGTTAATAGAAGCGTTTTACGACACTTTTGCGTTGTAGAGACTTATACATACCTGGTCGTGCCACATAGCCGCATTCAGGATGTGACATCTATAAAAGATACGCTCCGAAGCAGATGGGTCTTCTGAACTGTTGGCGAGGAACAAAGTATCTGCAACGAACATGCTTGCCGTCCCGATAGTACTCTATTCCTTTAGAGTGGTATAATTTGACGAAGATCGAGCTCAGATCCCTTGATATTGGGATACGAAAGGTTATGCACATGAACAAAAGCATGCATCTAAAGTCTTCTGTTCCGTGACTCTAAATCTCACGCCGTCAAGGTGGTCGCGGAATATTGAATCTTGAATGTCTTCACCACAAGACTATTCTGGGTACAGCACATAGGGTCGCAAATGGAAGAGACCCTCTTTTTAAAATGGCCAGGAACCACGAAGCAGTGGGCAAAAGAGCTTTTTTGTACAGAACGGTGGAGGAGGCTGCTGAAACACTTGGACTAAACTTTAGTATTAGGGGTGGGCAAAATGCATCAAATCTTATTTATTTTGAGTACTTACTCCTAAAAGCCCGGCTTAATAAAGTACATGAAAAAAACTTCCTGGAACAGTTCCTCGATAAGAGGATGCACGGCATCTTCCACAGAAATGTGGAGGATCAGTCAATGTCGTACGAGCTAACTTTTGCTTTCCTTAAATCACCGGGATTGAAGTCTGGCACGGAGGGTTTCATTTTGGCATGTCAAGATGGTGTCATTTCCACCTTAACATACTTTCGCCACATTTTGAGCCAAGACATTACCAATGATAGCTGCAAGGCGTGCATTGCACTCCCCGAGCATTTCGCTAAGATACAATCTAGTTGTCCGAATCATGCGGGAACGACTTACATCCAAAGGCACAATGCGGTACTATGAGTGCTTTATTACCATCTCTGTCATTCTTACGGCATTAACCTGAATATCGCTCCTCTAAATGCTCCTAGGGAAATCGAGTCAATTGTCGAGAATAAAAAGTGCCTCATATACTGAAACCTTATATTCTCGACAATTGTTTCTGTTGCTCACTCAAGGCTTGATATGGTTCTTTTTGACTTCGTTATCGAATTTTTGGCACCAGCTGACAAAAACATCATAGCCAAGGAGAATAAAAAGAAAGAGAGGTATAGAGACCTTATAAGGGAGTTGTGACGATTGTATCCGTAATATTCTGTTAAGCTAATCGTCCTTACCATCGACGTATTTGGAGGGGCTAAGCTCTTACTGGTTAGTAGCTTGAAAAGCATCCCTGCGTCTGAGCAATATGCTAAAACACTTGCGGGAAAAATGCAGAAGGCGGTCGTCCTTGGGTCGCTTGGTGTCCTCAGGTGCGGAACACTTTTGCCGGATCGTTGTATTGATTCCGTTACAGACTGTAACTAGCTATGTCACGGTAGTTGTCCTTTTACCGAACTTTTATTTATATTATATATAAAACTTGTTTAAATCTAATACCTGGCACTGAGGAGGACCCTTATCCGTAATCGAAACGTTAGTCAATCTAACACTTTAAGAAATGCATGTTTTATAATTAAGTATTTTCATAAGACCCTATTGCCAATGAAAAATTTCTTCTAACATATATAGTTATCATCGAATTCAAAGAACATTTTTCTAGAATTGTTGTTCTGAACAAAAAGTATTTGAAACTTTTTAAATTTTTTATCTGTATTTGCCTGTATAGCCTCTAAAGTTTAAAAATTTTCTTCGTTCATAGTGATAACTGAGTTTGCTATATACATATACATTTATGATATCGTATATAATCTTTATAATGTTCTCTTAGCAAATAACATATTAATTTTTTAAAGTTTCGTATTGAATTTCTAAATATAATAAATAAATAACAAGCAGATTTTCGTCGCGCACGGCTCTTTTTGCTCGCAAGTCTGAGAGCGTCCGGCGCGCGCGAATTTCGGTCTCGCGCTTCGCAATCGTATATAATTTCCATAAATGTATATTTTTACAATTCATAACATACATTGGTATTAAAAAAGATGTAGTTTCATTGTCTCATTAAAGAAATGCGCATCCTTTATAAAAATTTTGTTATCAACCTTTTTATTGTAACTTCTGTCGCTTTTTAATAAACTGGATTTTCTCCTTTGCAATGTAATTTTTAAGTTTTAAACGTTATAAATACAGTTAATAGAACAGCCTTACCGTTTTTTAATTTCTTAAGGTTGTCAGTTGTACCAAGCTAAATGCACATTACAGTTGATTAGCGATTGTTAAGTGTAAATTGCGACGTTGCACGATCTACGAGTCTGCCGCTGGTATAGTAGTGGTAACTATACGTATACACACATACACCGAATGCACCCCAGTAAGACCTTCCTAACTGACATTTTTATTACATCGATTTGTCAAGAAAATTAAAATAATTTTTTAACTCCGGTAATTTTTTGTTGAAATAGTGAAAAAAGTGGTTTTAAAAATATGCAAGATGCACTCACTTTTTGAATTTTTATCCTAAATGGCTGGCTAACGAACTTGACTTTTAGTTTATTAAATTAATAGAGTGTACCAAACGCCAATCTAATAGATAAAAATAAATAAAAATTTCTATTTACATTTTCTTTTATTTCATTTTAATCTCCTTAATAACATTTTATTTTTTTATTTTAAAGCTATGTTTTTAATAATTTCGAATTTGTCATGCTTTTTAAAAATTATGCACAATTATGAAAGTTGATTTAAAATCTTCCTAGATCTTTTTTGACGATTTTTTAAAAGTTTTTAAAACGTTCTAAAATTATTTTGAATAATCGCTTAAAATTAAATTTTTAAATAAGAAAATAATTTTTTATTTTCTATGGAACTTAAGAAAATGCTTCTATTATCCTGAAATCTTTTTAAATATTCTCTTTGAATTAATAATAAAATGATTGTACATTTTCTGAAGAAACTTAAGAGAATTTTTTTATTCTCTTCAAACCTTTCAAAATTTTTGAAAAGCATTTTCTTTCAAAACCTTAAAAATCTATATTCTGTTAAAAATGTTTGAAATCTCAGCAAACGAAAAATTATAAACATCCACCCAAATTCATAATAACACAGCATGCAATTAGTCAGGTTTTTGAACAAAAAATTTAGAAACTTTCTAAAAAGCTTTCAAGAAAAAATCCAGGATATGATATGATTTTTTTTTAATTTTTGAAAAAAGTTTGGGACAGTTGAAATAATCTTGAGCAATCTTAGAAGTATTCAAGTGACTAGAAGCATTTTAAAACTTAAAAATATTTTCTAATATTTATAAAATATTTATGAAAATCAACGAATTTTCAAGTAATGTTACATTTTCTATGAAACATTCATTTTCAACTGAGAAGATTTATTTTTAACTAATAAAAAAACCAATATAAGAGTTAAATTTCCAACCAAAAATAGAGAATTTTCAAAAAGTAGTTAGATTTTTAAGCAAGAAGATAAATTTATAACCTTTTGAATTAATTTTCTACCAAAAAAACAACAAATGTGACAAAATTTATATTTAAATTTTCAACCAAATAGTTGAATTTGCGAATAAAAAATATCAATTTTGAAAAAAATACAAGTTTGAGCGCGCCAAGGGCGCGACTGTTTCTTCTCGCGCTTTGCTTTCGATGACATATGTATATCGCGCTTCGCGTTCGGTTTTCATATTTCCTCCCCATTTGTGCACAGACTATCTAAAAGAAAATGTTAAAGCATCGAGAGCTGTGATTTAATTATTGTGAATCCTCTTTTGTTAAAGCTCCTTTAGCATAAACAAATATAAGGAAATACGATTTTTTTAATAACTTAAAAACAGGATTTTTTACAATAAGTATATTGTGTACAAAAGGGAATTCAATTTACAAAATTTCTTCGAAAGTTATCGCGTCGTCAGATAACAGACAAACACACCGACATACATGTTCATAAAAACTATTTTTCCTGACTTGTAATGATGAGAATGAAAAAATTCAAATTTCCCCCCAAACTCTGAACGCTATTGAAAAAAGGTAACCAGTTAATTTTGTAGGTTTATTCGAGCCGAGAAATTTTGTTGTTGGCCATTTTACGCTGTTTTGCGTTGTTTAGCTGTAAAGTTGAATTTTCGATTTTATGATGGCTGTTTCTACGTTTAAAAGAAAAATGGTTATCGCTATTGAAAAATAGTTGAGAGCGATTTTGTATAACTTTTGAAAACAAATCATTTTTGTTTTTTGTCTTTGTATTGTTTCTTGTGTGGTTAAGTTGGTTTTATTAAAAAAAATTATTTTCAGCCGAATACTTCCAACAATTTCGAAAGAATTTCAAATTTGTCAAAAAATAATCTGGTAGATTTTGAGGCAATTTGAGGAATAATTCGAGTCAGTTAAGAAGATATTTAGAAATTTTTAAAGTTTTTAAGGGCATGTGATACTTCGTCGTGTGGTCAATCAGGTACAGTTCCGACGGCTTTTTTTCCACAAAAATGAAAATGTTGAAAAACTGAATTCGGAGATGCTATAAAATATCATAACGGACGTCCCCGGACTCTTTTTTCAGGGATAATAACAAAAAAATGTTATTGTGCTAATTAACAAATTTTATGCATGTGTATTATTTTGTGGTTAGGGTGATTTTTAGCTCTCTGTTATTCCGATAATGTAGGTCTCTATCGTACCGATTCTGTCGGTAAGCATTCTACAATAATTATGGAGTAATAAACTATCTTACCGGGAGATTAGTTACTATGTTTATTTGCAAGTACAAAGTTTTCGGCCAAAAATATTGTGTAGTTTGGAAGTAACGCACAGGAGAATTGAAACATACATAACCTCCAAATATACACACGTTGTTAGCAATATCAACAATTTTTTTGAAAAAAAAAACACAAATAAAGTGTGCGGGGACGTCCGTTAGCATGTTCGTTATCATTTCCCAAATTTTTAAGACAAAATATTGATTATTCTAGAAAAAAAGCCGTCGGAACCTAAAACTGGTAAAATCGATAATTTTCTAAGTATCACATGCCCTTAAGAGATTAAAAATATTTGAGAAATAACAAATTTTCAGAAATTTATGAAATATCATTTTAGAAACAAATAAAACTTTAAAATAAATTCTGACGCAAAATTTTTATATTTTATTTAAAATAATTTTCCAGAACGCATCGAAAAAATACATCAGCACATACTGCGCGATTGGACACGCGCACTTATCAAAAAATGATGCTCAATATTAAATAAGCAAAAAATTCTCAACATTATTTTTGAAATAATACATTTTTTAGATTCGATTTGCAAAAAGGGAGGCTCTAAAGATTGATAGAAGATTATTAATTTGAGTATTAATAATCTGAGTGTTTTAATTTTTTGAAATGATGCCTTCTAATTCCTTAAACAAAGTTAAGTAAATAACTATTTTTTACAATCATAAAAATATAATAGATCACTATGGGATCAATAAGGATCCTTTTGCGCTACTTTTGAAGAAAGTAAATTTTTCATTTTTCAAAATGTTTTTAATTGTATACTTGCCTTATTATCTAAGAAAAATTGCAATTGTTTAGCATACTTTCTGAAAATTATTTGCCCTGAATAAGCATCAGCTTGAAGAAATTTGAAATTGAGCCACCAAAGATTAGTAAAAAATCAATCTTTCGATTATTTGAGATATTTTCTAATTTAATTGTAAACAGCAAATAATTGCTTGATATCAAATAATAAATTTACTTGGACTTTAAATAGAAATAGAAAAAGAGGTTTTTAAACTGGAAAGAGCTAAAAATTGAAAAGTGGAATAAAACGACCCGACAGTCTGACACTGCTACCTCTATCGTCACAATAAGAAGGCCATATTTTGACATAGTAAACGTGTCGTAGCCTGTTTTGAATTGAAAAATATTGCCTTCCGATTCTCTAAAGGAGTGTGGATTTATAAGAAAAATATATTGTTTAAAAGGCTGTCAATAAAAATCTCTGATTACAAATTATTATTGAAAAAATGCAAAAGAACTTCATACGCTCATTGATGGCTTTTATTTATATTAGTTACTGTAAAAATGAAGCAATTCAGCAATATGGAACAATATATACATTAATAATGAAAAATGAGGTCTTTGATATCTTCACGAAAAATTTTGAAAATTTCAAAAAGACGAATATTTAACAAAGGAGTTGAATTTGCAACCTTAAAAATATGCATTCTCCAGTAAAGTCATTAAAATTACCTCACAAAAATACGATTTTTCAACAAAATAAGTGCATTTTTAACTGAAAAAATAAACATTTTAACAAAGTAGATAAACTTTCAACACAAAACCAGTGGGCACAAAATTTAGCGACGTTTTTACGACATCGTTACGACAACTTTACGACATCCTATGTCCATGTCGTTTCTGTGTCTTTGCGATATCGTAAAGACATCGTCAGATTATGCGACTTATTTACGATATCCTAAAGTCACCTTAACTACATGGACATGGGATGTCGTAAAGATGTCGTAAATATGTCGTAACGATATCGTGAAGACGTCGCCAAAATTTGTGACTACTGGGAAGTTGTTGCGTTTCGAACCATGAAAGGATTTTCAGTCACTGTTGACGTACAGCGAAAAGTTAACAAATGTTATTGAATTTAAGTGCTTAACTGAAAATAAAATGTATTTTATCAGGTGAGAAGAGGTACAGATACAAAAAATAATCATCAATTTTTTATACTGTTCTTAAGATGATAACATTAGATTCATTAATATCATTTGTTAATTTAAGTCTTCAAATCTGAATAATTTAATAATAAAGGTTTGAAAAAATCAACTAATTAAAATTTAACAATATCATTTTAGAAGAAAAACTAATTTTGTTTAACAGATTAAGTCGTATAATCTAAATTTTTAGAAGATATGTGATATATTTTAAAATTTAACCCGCGATCCCGTTCAATTTGACAAAATTAAAAAAAAAAGATTTACAACGGATCTTAATCAAATTTTTTGATTAACACAAATTTAATAAGTTCTAGCGTTCAAGAAATTAAAAAAAATTACGAAAAAACAGCTTATAACTGTACAGAAAATTTCAGCGCAGTTTTTAGTAGATGTAAAATATTTTTTCTTTAAATATACATTCCACATTATGATTAATGTAAAAATTTTATACAATCTGAAAAAATTCGAGGGATTCAAGTAAATCGAAGAATATCAGGGGTTCAAAGAATTTAAGTAATTTGAGGATTTCAGGGAATTTGAAGAATTCTACGAATTCGAAGAATTACAGTAATTCCATGAATTCAAAGAATTCAAATAATAATTTATGAAATTTAAATATTACAAGTAATTCGAAAAGTTCAAGAAATTCAAACAATTCAAGAAATACAAATAATTAAGAAAAATCTAGAACTTGAATGAATTTCGTTGATTTGAGGAATTAACAGAATTCATTGTAGTCATGTAATTTATAAATTTACGCAATTCTGAAAATTAGATTAATTTCAAGAATCCAACATATTCATAAATTTGAGATATCAAGAATTTCACAGAATTTAAAGAGTTTGGAGAAATTAAGGAATTTTTAGAATTAATGTAATTTCAGGAATTCATAATATTACAGGAATTCCAAAAAAGTTGCAATTTTAACCACAAAAGAGAAAAATTCTACGAAATGGGAAAAATTTTCAATCGAAGAAAGGCCAGTTTTTAACAAAAGGGGCTCAATTTTTAACGAAGAAATACTTTTCAATTAATAAAAAAAATGCTATCTAAAAAGTTCCATTTTCAACAAACAGTTTAAATTTGTTGTAACAAAATTTGAATTTTCAACCCAAGAAGACGACATTTACGACTTTTTAACAAATTTATGTAATCTTAAACAAAATGAAATAATTTTCAACGAAATAATATAATTTCTACCCAAGAAAGATAACCTTTTTAACGAAAAATATTCGAATTTACTTATTGAATTCTATTAATTCAGTTCGCATTTAAGGAAGTACCCTTCAATATGGAGCAATTTAGTTGAGAGAACGCATATAATTTTTATTTTTTATTGACTTAAACCTGTCTCGGGGTCAACACAATTTCCTTGTTCAGAATAATTCTAATAAATGGTGAATTCAGAATTTACTTATAACATTTTTTTGCAAACTTAATCAAATTCAAAATATATATTTGACATGGACACACCCAGGGTACCTGGATACCCACCATAGAACATTTCAACTTTGAGCGGTTCCTGCATATCTTATGAAGATACACTTGAACTCCAAAGATACGAGCGTAAAATAAGGCTCCCACTTCTAAGACGTTTAGATTTTGATGGGTAATGTGCGACAATGCATACAGGCCTACTACGCGCACGCACACGTCAAATTCAAGGCATCCCGAAACACGCATGCGTCTGACTTTCAAATAGAGAGGAGGTAGAGGGGTGAAAATTCCGCTCGCTTCTTTGTAGGTAGGACGCTCGTATCTGTGGAGCGCTCGTAACTTTGATCTTTGAGTGTATCAGAATCATGGATGGGGAATGCGTTTAGTGATAATATAATTAATAATAATTGGAATTATTATGAGTTAAGAATTAATCATTCAATACTCTTAAGAATGGTTTTTTGTTGTTGAATTGATTTAAATTGCATAACGGTTTAAAGAATTGTAAAAAGAGAGATCGGCACCCGGGTACCCTGGGTGTGTAACAACGTCAATACAGTTGGGTCTGCACGCGAGGGTTAGGGAAAATATGAATTTTCTCCAAGTTAATAATAACCAATTAAAAACTTCATGGTTTTGAGGACATGGATAATAATAAGAATAACTGATTTTATTCGAAATTTTCGTTCATTTTTTAGGTATTTGAACATAAATAGTGGATCAGAACCAAACAGCATTACACTAAAGGCTGGCTTTAACCAGGACGGATTTACTAATTCCTAAAATGGCTACTACGGCATTTTCAGGCTGACAGTGATGCTCCTCGGCGTTCAGAGAGGGTATTCACTAAAGCGTCAAAAAAACCAGTAGCCTAGCGCAAAGGCTCCGTGCATTCGTACTTATGTGCGGGGATTGCGTAATATTAGGACATGGTATGCACGAGTCAGACTGTTTTCGTTCGGACTGGCTCGCTATAACGTCGAGGCTACTGCGAGCAATATTCGAAACCGCAATTAAATTCAGCCTCTAGAGTATTTGAAAAAATAAGGGCCATTTCAATCAATATCTACGCAAATCAAGCGTTGTTGACCTAATCTTGTTCAAAATTTGTAAAATTTTAAGTACCTAGGGTAAGAGAACTTCATAAATACACATTTTTTCTTACAAAATTAGGTGCAGAGAAGTTTCCAAATATGCCTATAAACAGCGTCACAGTGGAAATGACGGATGGCTCTCGCTATGGAAGAATGATTAATAAAATGAACTGGCCGCCCTTCTGGATGGAAGGTATTTCACCTTCTAATAGACATAACGCTTATATAGATTATGCAAATAACTATAGATTTCGTTCAGGAAAATTTCTTAACGATTTGACTCGCCTTCATGTTCATAATCCTAAACGTCATGGTCCAAAGAAGGCTTATATGCGTATAGAAAAACACTATTTTACAGCTATCGGTTTTGAAAATTTTAATGTTAAAATGACTAATTTCAATCACACCGAGCATATTTTTGTAACAATGCCAAATGGCCCTGTATTTAGTGCAAAGATAATCAAACTTGGATATAAACCGGTATGCATCGTAACTCCTGAACTATTAGACGCATATACCTGGGATGGCCCAATGTGATGCACGATCAGACGATAACTTCTCGTTGCTTCATTATTGTTTTTCGTGTTTTGATAGGCATAATAAGTAGCTTAACTATTGTTTTTCCAAAGTGTTTAAAAGAACAAGGTCACCGCAGCCAGGAGGCACTGGAGGCTCTGAATTACAAAAAAAGGATGAAAAATATCTCAAAATAAATATATTTATCACCCTGACAAATGATGTGTGGTAATAACGGGGAGCCCTTTCTTTTTTGCACGAAACACTCGTTTCCTGAATGTAGTTACGCTACTTGAAATAATAATATACACTATTGCTGCAACTTAAATTAACAATATTAAAAAATCCGAGATCTTCTGCGAATTACAAAACAATGACAATCACAGTTGTTGAAGCGAAAAATATAAAAAGATTGTTCGTTCCGCGCATCGAAGCCCTCAAATATATTACTAGGGGTGGCGACTAATATTATATTATTATACTAAAAGGATACCCCGTCAATCGATCTTCTAATAAGCTTGTATATTCTTGTGAATGTACGTATGTTTATCTTTCGCAAATCATGTGTATTCGTTTGTATGACTAAGGAAATATGACAGTATTTTTGAAAAGATTTCGTTCAAAGTATAGCACTCAGCATTATAAGGTACAAAAAGTATAAAAACCAGTATTCATTATCTATTTCACCTGTTTTTTTTATATAATTATTTTCGGGCTTTCGTTTCCGGTACCAAATGGCAGAGTACGCGTTTTTATTATGTGTTATTTTTTTGTTTTTGATGACGGGCGTGGAGGTATGATTGAGGTGAAAGGTGTTAAAAGGAGGTGAGTGAAGTAACGAGGTTTTGTGACAGTCTGGGGGTGGTTATTTTTTAAAGTGGAAAAGGTCAGAAAGAACTTGAAGTGCTAATTTGTAGGTGAGTTGCCAAGGAATAGGAAAGTGAAAGGGAAGATAGGGACAGCTGTCCATGAGGAGCCCACCGGGGTCTGGCAGAGGGCAGCAGCAGGTAGGCAACAGCACCGGTTCAGTTGACTACGACAGGGATGGTTGATTATCTAATTATCGAGAACAGGGAGGAACGGCTGACAGGAAGACTCAAAGTAGGCCGTCGAATCGGGATTTAGATCCAACAGCTTAGGGTTAAGAAAACTTTATGATAAATGTAAACAGGGAGGAGGATTTACGGATAAAAGCGATTAGGGGGATCAGACGGAAGACCGAAAAAGATCAAGGGAAGAAAATGGGAATGAGAACAAAAGTCTGAATAGCATTCAAAGGCGAGAGGATGAGGTACGGAAGGAGACGAGGAAAGTTTGAGAGAAGTAGAAAGAATGTGAGCTGTAGTGGCGACAAGAAAAAGATAAGGTTTAGAAGCAGTTGGAGAATATCGAGAAAAAGAAAATGATGAGCCAGGGAGGGAGAAAATACGATCTGCAGAAGTTGGAAGATCAGGCAAGAAAGCTAGACTGTAGGACTGAGAATGTAAAGAAAGGGGATGAAGGGGTAAGAGAAGTAGAGAGAGAGAGAGATTGAGAGAGTAAAAGGAGTATATGAAAACGTTTTCCTAAAAAATTTGAGAATTAAATCCAGATTGAGCATGATGGGAAGGGAAATGGAAGTAAAGGAGAAGGTAAAGTAAAATAATAATATAGTGATTAGGGGAACGAAGGTGGATGGCGAATCAGGAAGGGAAAACTTTAAAGGGAAGGGATAAAAGATAGAAAAGGATATGATATGGAATTAAAAAAGAATAAAGTAGATGATGGTATAGAGAGCATGAAGTGAAAGAGTAAAAGAGAACGCGGTGTGTATAGGAAAAGACAGAATGTGGATAAATGGGAATGTCTGTATATGAGTTGATGAGAAAGAAAAGTTAAGTGAAGTCAATAGGGACGGTCGGTGTTTACAGGGGAAAGGAGCGGATGCAAGAAATAGAAGGAAGGGTCTAATGAAAACAGTAGAGGGAGGAAGGAAAGAAGGCGGAGTGATAGGGTTGCCGGAAAAGTAGGTAGGGGATGATGGCAGTGGATAACACTTTCGTTTTGAATAATCTAGTAAATAGGAACCTGGGACAGAAAAAAGGCAAACTAGTACCTCTTTTTGTAGATTTCACATCAGCTTTTGACTCGGTGAATAGGAAAGTCTTATGGAAGGCAATTAAATACAGATAAGAGTTTAGCTGTTTGATTTACTAGTATGGTTAGTGATGTGTTATAGAATGGAGATTTAGGGGCGTACGGAATACAAAAAGATAGCTGAGAGAAAAAACACGGAGAGAGAAAATGGTAATAAGGCAGAGATAAGGGATTGGGAATTTTTAAAAGAAACTTGAATATAACTATAGAAAATACGAAGTAGAGAGAGGAGAAGAAATATGAGACATTGCAGATGGGAGGAGATAAATAGTATAATAAACATTAATACATAATAATAAGAAGATAAATGATATAGATTGATTGAGATCGTAGGGGTTCCAGAATATTTAGAGAAGTTGAAAAAGAAGTGCTGGTGGCCGAGGATAGTATATTGCAGAATGGAGGAAGGAATTAATTAGTGTAAATATTGGATAAGTCAGGAAATAAAAATGTGTAGGGTTTGTGGTTTTGAAAGGGAATCTTGGGAGCATGTGCTAGACAAATGTACAGCGAAATATTAAGTGAGAAAGAGCGTGGAAGATAGGTTAAATGAATACTGAGTGGATGTGGGAAAGAGAAAAAAAGGATGAGAGTTTGAAAGAGAAAAAGAAAGAGAGAATGCATAAGGTAGGCACAAACCAAAATTGATACAAAATAAGTTTTTATAAGGAAAATTAGTGTTGTGTGTCTTGGAAAGAGCTTGAAAATTAATGCTGAGAGGAAATGGAAGCCTATAAAGGTCTCTCGCACTTTTAAGATAATATACTATGTAAGAGCGAAGTGATTATAGGTTAAGTAAAACATAAGGCATAGTAGTTGACTGAAATTGTAAAAGATGTAAAGGGAATGGAGCCCTTAAAACCGAAAAAGGGAGATTAATAAAATACATACATACATACATATGTATTTTTTCATTGGAATCAACCGTAGGTATTCTCTTAACATATCCTAAAACGTTAAGATTTATTCGTTTTTTTTTGGCAGTCAACGACGAGACACCAAAATAAAAAATGGAATTTTGTCTTTTATATTAACTGTTATAGCAGAGGTGATTGCTTATCTTTTTTTCTGATGCGTGTTAACTTTCGAGTTCAATAAACTGCCCAAGTAGTACAACAGTAGGAATATCGCTCACAGGTTACCGATCAAAGAAGGCTATGTCGGTTAGGTTTGTTCAAAAATCATCAAGTTTGAAAAGTTCAATGGACCTGTGCAAATTCTTGTTTCTTTTTGGAAAAAAGAAGATCCCTGAAAAACTTGAATCTCATCGGATGATGTCCTGCCCTCCCTGATCGAGATCAAAGGTTAAACTTTTAATATCCTCGTTGCTTTAGTGCTTACGAAAAAATGTTCGGGACAATATCAGACTTTTATTGCATCTTAACTTATAGATATTTTTGATACGAATTTATTGATACCGTATAAATTATTTTTATGTTTATATAATTGTTCTTTATTAGGTTCTGAAGGTAACAACTGACTATAATAATGCTCTTCAATTAATATGTGTCTGCTGGTTGTGTTAGTTATGGGAATCCTATGCAGGACCTTCAGTTCAGTCTACTGTGATGTACATGTGTTGTAGGTACCAGCATTTGTAACCGTATAGAATTAAAGATGTGGCTAGTTTTCTTGGTTAGCTTCTTAATGAAAGTATTGTTTTTTAATTAACGTCTGTCTGTTGGTTGTGTAGTTATGCAAAAATATGTGTATCGCTCATTTTCGTTTGCTGCGCTGTGTAAGTGCTTATGGATGCCAGAATTTTGTGAGCGTATGCGATTCAAAATGCAGCGGGCTTTTCTGCTTTCCTTGTTAATTAATTTATTGCTTTTTAATTAACTTGTGCTTATTTGTTGGGCGAAATTTGATGCATAGCTTATCTTGGTCATTCGTCTCGTTCCTCAAAAATCTGAGCTCCATGAATGATTTTAACAGTATTAGATTTGTCTGTAATAAGATTTTCACAATAATAATTGAATATTGGATATAATCGTTTAACTTTTTGATTTATTATTGTTCTGCAGCAGTCCGCGAAGCATCAGTTAAATAGCAATTTACTGTAATGCGGTGTGTTTCACGTAAAGTGACAACAAAAAGGGAGAAGTGAGTGAAAGTAAAAGAAAAGAGTGGTACAATCAAGAGCCATTTTAAAGAAAAAGGGCGCTTATTTTACTTATTTCAGATAAAGTATCGTATGCACCATGGCAGCAAAGTTTTTTTTTTATACTCGGATGCAGTTTTATCGTCCTCGCTTTCGACTTAGAAGTTAAATTCTGCATACTCGTAGAAAGTTCAAGTTTACTACCTAGGTACATAATCTATTATTATTCTTGCGTTCATACTTTATTTTTATTGCCTGCAATTGCTCATGCACACTCATTAAGCAGAAGGTATTTTTCTTCGCAAGATGCGTAAACATCGAGTGTACTATAAAGTAAATAAATGTTTTGTTGCGAAAATTATGTGCTAAATAAAATCTTATTCTTATCAGTTTTCGTAGTGCAACGAAAGAAATAATAATAAATGAAAGACAAAAACTTTTGCTATGAATAAATTGTTTCAGTGATGATATTTTTTAACCATGTATGAGAGTGTAAAGGTACCTTTCTAGTTATGATTCATACCGATGGAAGTTTAAGAGCAAGAAGAAAGAGTATATGAAATTCAAAAAGCACTTTTAGGTATGTTATTTACCTAAAAACAATTAAAAAAGATTTTCATACTATAAATGTTCATTTATATTATATTATTTTTTAGATTATGTAAAGTTTCTTGAGGTTTTTGAGGTTAGGTTTACAACTGTTAGGGAATAAAAGTACTTCAGGGGAGGGAAGGGTAAAAATAGTCGGAACTGTTGTATGTGGATTATTGACGGCCCCTGTTAAATAACTTATCAATAGAGGGTTCCTTTTTTATTGAAATATCAACTGTTTTTCATTTTAGTTTAATCTCATCCCTTTAATTAAAAATACTTTTTCCTTCTGTGTAAACAGGTTTTTTTCTTTAACTGAAAATTTAAATATTTTGTTGTAAATTCATAATTTTGTTGAAATAGCATCTCTGGCTGAAAAATTAACTATTTGACGAAAAATTAATAAAGATAGGAAAAAACTCCACGGGGTCTCGCCGAAGCCAGAACCAAGGAAGACAAATTCACATTCGGGCTTTAAAAGAAATAACCTCAAGCCAACTCTAAATCAATCTCGCATTAATAAGAATAGTATCATCTAATTATCGTTATTAATGCTAATATAAGTAAGATAAGAACTGTAATGACGTTTCGAGATTAGTTAAATGAAAGTATTTAAGGGAACCCGGCACAAAGTTAAATAACCTAGAAAAGTAAAAGTTGGTAAACCTTATTTCTGAGGGGTCGGCGTCAACAGGAGGGGCACTGGAAAAATACCTGAACGATAACCTTACGGCGACGATCCACGGGGAAGCCGGAATCCTGGCATCATCCAGTCCGACACCATTTCAAAACATAGGAACTGTCTGACAGCTATAAACACGGAACAGACAGCGCCGTAATTTTTCACCAGTATCCATAGGTAAAAGGGTTGGACATAACGAGATTGCGCACCAAGTTCGCACCGCTCCTACAGGCACGGGTAGTATGACGCGTTAGTTCGGCGATCGCCGGCGAGTAGCAGCACCGGATGGACCATCGTAGCCCACACAACCAACCATGCAACACTACGCAAAATGAGCAACCACACTCTGACAGGAGAGGGGAGGCTGGCAGTCATGTTATAGATGACAAATCCACAGCCAATAGCAACCCCAGCTCGTTCGTTGGCATCAACCAATCAAAGCAGGCCACGCAGTAGGTCGGCAGGTTCCGACTGAAAATAGCGTCAAGGCGACGGAAGCTAACTGAAAAACAGGAGAGTCGGCTTGAGGACCACTTACGCGGCATACGCGAGTTTCCGAACCGAACTGGATTCTTGTTTCTATGATGAACGGAAAGGATTGGACTGCGGCAGCCTTGTGGCTGAAATGTAAGTGAACCGTTCCTCACCCGTTTTAAGTGCCGTTCCCGTGTTGACTCGGTCCCGTAGCAGCTCGATGACTGAGGATTCTCAGCCTGGCTACGTGTAGCTAAGATAGCCTGTAGGTTGTCAGGGAGTGGACAGAGGATTCTCAGCCTGAACACGAGCAGTTAAGAGTAGACTGTAGGTTGTCAGGAGGGTGACAGGGGATACCCAGCCTGACCACAGTTAGTCAGGATACCTTTAGATGCTCAGGGGTGTGTCAGGAGTGTCTCTCAACCACCAATGATTTTGACTGTGAACAAATGTTGTTCCTCTTTTGTTCAAATAATAATAAATATGTTATGTTTTTATGTAAACCTGAGTGTTTTAAGTAATTTTTTCTGTCTTGCCTGCGAGAATTACCCCTCCCTTCATCTAGTGTCTCTTGTCGATTTGGAGCTAGCATTCGTGCTAGGTAACACCAGGACAACATAGTGGAGTTTCTGGTAGGGTGGACCCTACCTGGCGCATAATAAATTAGAAGGAACTTCGAGGGTTGTTCGTGGGTCAGAAGTGTGTGGCCCACGGACTCTGTTTATTTCGGCGTGGTGAACAGGTAAGTGGCATAATTCTCTTTTATGGAATTGTAACTTTGCCTTATTTTTTTAATTGGTGATCTTTTGTAGTGGAAAATTCGTCTTTATGGTAGAAAAATAATCATCTCGGTCCCAAATTTTCTTCTTATTGGTTAAAAATGAAATCTTCTAGTTTAAAGTTCACATTTTTGTATTGAAAATTCAGCTATTTCAGAAAATTCATCTTCAGGCTTAAAAGTTAAACAGTTTGGATAACATCGTTTTTCTACCCTGACTGTAAAATCTTTGGGTTACAAATTCGACATTTTGGTCACAAAATCAATCATTTTCGTTAGAAATTTAACTCTTTGCTTGCAAATAGGACTATTTTGTCAAAAAATCGTTATTTTTTTGCATAAAATTTAGGTTTTTTTTTTACAGAAAATGTAGCTTTTCTAATATTGATTAAAGTTCGATCTTTTTTACTTGAAAAGACAAACTATTTGTTCAACAATTCATGCATTTTATTGAAAATAAGTCATTTTTTGTAGAAAATTGTACTAATTGGTTAAAGGTTAAATCACTTTGTAAAAAAAAATATTTTTCTGAAAGATTCATAATTTTTGTTTAAAACTTTTTTTCTGTTGGAAAATAGTCTTTTTTCAATTAAAACTTTAGCTACTTAAGTAAAAAATGGAAATACTCGGCCGAAAATCTATTATTTTGATTCAAGGCTCTTCCCTTTGGTTGAAAATTTAACTAGTTTACAGAAAATTTTTTTTTAATAATTAATTTTTTTTTTAATTCAATCGTTTAAAAAAAATTAAACTACAGTATAAGGTGATCAACAAGGCGTGAATAAACAAAAGCATTTTCATCCGATACAGCACTCTCTCGGGTTCGTTCCCGAACAACACCAGCCCCAAAACCGGCACAGTTTTCGAGGTTTACTGTATTTTGTTGAAAATTCATGTTAGGATGTAGGAAATTCAATTGACTGGTTACAAATACAACTATTTTTTAAACCTTATTTATTTTGTTGAGAATTGAACTGTTTTTTCAAAAACTCAATCATTTGGTTAAAAATGTAAAGGTTTTTGGTTAAGTTACACTTTTTTCTCAAAATTTGACCGTTTGATACCACTGCCACTCTGTTCCATCAGACTAGATGTGATATTTGTTAGATAGCGATTCAAGTATGATGCACACTGGCGGTATGACTTGACGTTTGAGTAACTTTGCTGTGAAATAAGGGTCACCTGATGTTGCTACAAAAATGTGATTGTTGCGATTTAAATAAATAATTTCAAGACGGAATTTTTTGAAATCCCCAGCTGCATAAAAATGGGGTTTTCCTATGCGCACATACGCCTTGTCTGGAGAATGCGCGCCGGGACTAGGTTCGGGCTGAGGGAACATGAGATAGCAGAGTTCCATGAATAGAGTGGAATGATGGATTTCTCCTCCATTGTTTTGTACCATCAATGGATCCGGTATAAAATACCTGTATATGTTTCGGTGGTTTTTTATCGATTTGGAGTAGACAAAAACGAGTCGATTTTGTACAAGCATTGATTGGGGATTTGATTAATTATTATTTGTACTATAAATTCAGAGACTGAGTCAGAGATTGACTGTAGATTGAGACTGGATTGAAATTACGGCGCTTGAAGCGGTAGCGCGATATTGGGGGATGCGTTCGAGCAAGAATGAGGAGAAACGGCACTATTTAGAGCGGCTTTATTCCGAGAGAGGACTGTATTTTTAACAAAATGAATATAGCACTTAATATATTTAATCAAATTTAAAAGGCTTTATATTCATGTATTTCTTAGTAAAATATATCTTTTTTAGTCAAATAAAAATATTATAATAACTATTTTGTTGAATATTCAACTATTTTCTTGAAAATTATTTCTTTTAATTAAAAATCTAGCTATGTGGTTGAAACTTCATGATTTTTCGTAGAAATTCAAAATCAAATCATAATTTAATTATTTCGTTTATAATTGAACAATATTTTTAAATCACGTTCTTTTTTTGTTGAATATTTTAACCCTTGTGTTAAAAATTATTCTTTTTTTGGTAAAAATTAAACTTTATAGGATCAAAAATCAATTTTTTGTTAGAAATTCATATTTCGTATCCATTCTTTGTCGATAAATTTGGCCCTAATTTCTTAATCGTATTTTTCAAATTGAAAGTTTTTAAAATTCCGCGTTGATTGACTTCTAGCAGAAATATTATTGACTTTTTTAAGATAATATATCTCTGAAAATAATTTTTTTTAATTTAAAGATTTTACCCAATCATTGTAATCTTACGCTTAATCACAGCTTGAAAAATCTTGAAGGATTTCCTGAATATGATTGAAAAATGTTGCAGCTTGTTAAATTTATATTGACTTAAATTGAAAATAAGATTTCAAGAATCGCGTCTTGCAAGTTTTGAAATTCTTCACAGACCATGGAAGAAGTTGAAGTCTACGTAACAACATTAGGAAAAATCAAAACTTATCTTATGATACTTTTTTAGCGCCATTCGTTACACGTATTATAAAATTGTGTTCGCAATGCTTTCAATTTAGAATAAATTTGAAATTAGAATAGAAGGTTTTTATTATGTTTGAATGAACTCTTAATTTAATGTTTAGGCAGTCCAAACTATACCAACTACGCTACAGTAATATTAAAAAATTAAGTAAAAAAACAATCTCGAAACATTTGAGTAAGCCCTGCTCAGCTGCGTTCAACTAAAAAATCCATAAAGATTTCAATTAGAAATAATTACTACAAAGACTTTCTAAAAAATCTTTTTCATATTCTCGTCTCCACAGTAACATTAAACAACACTTGAGAATTACCCTTATCACATTTAAAGAACCAAGGCCGAAATATAGTAGTTTATCTATCTAATAAATCAATCTCTGCAGCAATATTGGACTTTACCTTTGAATTACTCACCATCCATCAATCAAAACGGTAAAAAATATTCAAAATAAAAAATAATTACCACGTACAATTTTTCAAGACAATTTACAATTTTGGCGCGGGCATCACTTTTGAAGTATTTATTTTATATACTTACCCTGACAGTTATATACCACGAGCCGTAGCAATTACCTCTACCACTTTTACTGAATCAAGTCTCAGCTTCCACAAATTAGAACGGTCTAAAATATTTCAAATAATTAATAATTACCACACAGCCTATTAAATCTGGAATAGATATATCCACCTACAGAGTATTATTTCGCAACCCCTAGGAGCAAACCCTATGACATTTAACGAATCCAGTCTCAGCTATTTTCAACTAAAAATTGTTTAAAAAATTGAAACTTTAAAAATACCCTTATACAACATTTCAACACTCTTCTTGATATACCTATTCCGCTAGTAATATTACGCAAACCGGTGGGAGCTAACCCTTCAAAATTTAGCGAATCTCGTGTCAGTTTTCTTTAGCTAAAAACGCTAAAAAATGTGCAATAAAATAGTATCACCTAAAGAAACTTTATAAAAATTTAGTTGATTTAGCTATCTAAACTGCAGTATTTCATGACCTATAGGAACTGCGCTTATTGCATATAAAGAAACAAGTCTCACCTTCTATAAATTAAATCATTAGTAAATATTTCAAAGTAGAAATAATCACCACACACAGCTATACAAGTCTGTATCAGTTTGTGCTATTTATTTTTATTTATAATTTTTTTGGAAATTTTGATTGAAGGCAGCTCAAACTTTCTCCATCAAATATAATATGGGTAGTTCCTAGAGGTCGTGTAAGATCACTCTGTAGATAGATATACTAGGCAGTCTGATAAGTACCTGAAAATTCTAAGAGATGGCATTAGTATTCACTAATGTGAACCATTTTCGTCGAGCTTGATCCTTCAAAAGACGCCTGTCAAAACTTCAGCCGTTTATGTTTACGCATTTACAAGTTACAGCACTGAGAAGCGACTAACCTCCGAGTTTTTTTAATATGGAAAAATCTGAGTTTCGAGTTTTGATTAAACACTACTATCTTCGCAAGAAAACGATATCCGAGACCAAGGCCAAGCTGGATAAGTATTACCCGGACTCTGCACCGTCGATTGGAACGATTCATAAGTGGTTTACTGAGTTTCGTAATGCTGTAGGCATATCATTGGAACGTGTGGGCAATATCGTGCTCTCAGTTTTGGGCATGAAAAAGCTCTGCGCGCGATGGGTGCCGCGTTTGCTCACAGTGGACCAAAAACGAATTCGTGTGACAACTTCCCAGTAGAATTTGGCATTAATTTCGCGTAAGCCGACCGAGTCTTTGCGCCGATTCATAACCATGGATGAAACCTGGATCCACTCCTACACTCCTGAGTCAACGCAACAGGCAAAACAGTGGGTTTCATCATGCCAAAGTGCTCCGAAGCGTCAAAAAACGCAACAATGGGTCGGAAAGGTTATGGCCTCCGTATTTTGGGATGCACATGGCATAATATTTGTGGACTATCTTAAAAAAGGTAAAACCATAACCGGAGCATACTATTCATCATTATTGGACCGAATTGGCTTCGAATTGGTTCCTCAGCCACCGTATTCACCAGACCTGGCCCCCAGCGACTATTACTTGTTCCCTAACCTGAAGAGATGGCTCATCGGTAAGCGTTTTTACTCAAACGAGGAGCTCATAGCTGAAAGTGAGACGTATTTTGGAGACCTTCCGATCGAGTACTTTTCGGACGGTATCAAAAAGTTAGAAAATCGTTGGACTCGCTGTATCGACCTAAAAGGAGAGTATGTTGAAAAATAAAACCGACTTTGGCCAAAAAAAACGTCTCCGTGTTTCATTTTTCAGGGACTTATCAGACTGCCTTGTACATATTAAGAAGAGTCCTGAAAAATTGTATGTAGTTATTCTTTTTTATTAAGACGTTTTGCGTTTTTAGTTAAAGGCTGTTTATACTGGATTGTTTCAATTTGATAGCGGTCGTTCGTAGGGGTTGTATAACATAACTGTAAGGATGGATATGTCCGCTAGAGACTTGGAAAGCTGAGTGTGATAACTATAATTAGTTTGAACTATTTTTGACTGTTTTAATTGATGGCAGTTTAGACTTGATTCGATAAATTTGATAGGGGTAATCCCGGGGAGTTGTGTAATATTACTGTGAGGTTGAACATATCTACTGCTAGAGACTTGGAAAACTGTGTGTGCAGATTAGTTTTAATTTGAAATATTTTTCACCGCTTGAATTGATGAAAGTTGATACTTGGTTTGCTAAATGTGATAGGGGTAGTTCCGGGGATCGTTAAATAATACTGTGAGGGTGAATATGTCTACTAGAAACTTAAGACGATGTGCGTGTGTTGATTGATTTTAATTTAAAATACTTTTTACCGTTTTAATTGATAGAAGGTGAGACTTGGTTTCTTAAATGTGATAGAGGTAGTTCCCAGGCGTCGTCGTATATTTGCTTTGTAGGACGATATCTTAACTGCAGCCTTGGAGGGTGAATATATTTACCAGAGACTTGTAAAACTACGTGTGATGATTATTATTAATTTGAAATATTTTTCACTGCTTTAATTGATGGAAAGGGAAACTATCATAAGGTGACTATTTCATAACTGACGTGCAATATTATTGTGCAGATAGATTTATTAACTAGGGTGTTTAAAAGTTGTTTGGGGTAATTGACTTTTAATTTGAGATTGTTTTCGAGGCTTTCGTTTATGCAGGGTGATACTTGATTCTTTAAATTTAATAAGGGTAATTCTCAATTGTTGTTTAATGTTACTGTGGAGGTGATGATATCAAAAAGATATTTGGGACAGTCTTTGTAGTAATTATTTTTTATTGAAATCTTTATGAATTTTTTGGTCAAAAGAAGCTGAGCTAGGTTCGGTTAAATGGGTCAAGGTTATTTTTAATTTGTTTTGTTCAATATCTATATTTTTAGCTAGCAGTAGCTATCAGTGTTAGAAGTTGTTTTAGGACAATATGATTTGTTATTTTTAGTGAGCTCAAAACTAGCTCAGACAAACAGTATATTTTTTCTTGTACTTATTTCATATCTTTTTCTTTGGCATTTTTTTTAAAGGCCAGGGTTTATTTTTGAAAATACTTCGAGAGAGTTTTTGGATGCCCAAAAATAGAAAATAATTAAATTCCGTTGCGAAGGTACTAGCGGAACGCATTTACATTAAAATCTTTATACCATTTCGTGAGAAAATTACTTGTGTTTCTCAAGACTGAATAAAATTTCTAAAACAAGTTTTTGAAAAAATTAATTTAATTTACCATGTATAATTTGCCAATCTAACGCAAATTACCAAAATTTTCACAAATTTCTGAAAATTCCCGAAAATTTAAAGAAATTTCTAATTGAATTTTGGGTAATTTTTCTTCAATTTCGATAAATCAACTGTAATACTATTTTAATTTACCAAAGCATTTCTCCTAAATGTCCGAAAATTTCTAGAAATTTATAAAAATGTCGCAAAATCGTGTAAATATCTAAGTTTTAAATATTCCAAGAAAACAAATTGAAATTACTTGATGCGAATTAGCAAAAGATAATAGGTAAGAAGACTTGATAACCATAATATAACCATGATGTTTCTTGTTTCGAAAGTTAGAAAATCCTAAATTACATTATAAACTGTAATACAAAATGCTGAACTTTTGAATTCGTTGAAAATTTTTCGAAAAATAATACGTTATTTATTTCTCCTGAAAACTTAGCTAAATGAAGTTAGCCTAAACAAAAAGATAGCCTATTCTTCGTAGAACTTATCGATATTATTGCTTATCATTTTTCTTTGAATTAATGATACACATGCTCTAGAGAATCTTCATTTGAAACATCTTCATGAAACCAACGTGGAAAGATTTGGTATTTTTCGCCTACATGACATTCTTCCATTTCAATTTCGGTCATTATTTTGACTGCACCGCTGATCATGTATATTTTTATTCTCTCATGTTTTCTTTGAGCTGTATATATTCCGCGAAGAATCCCAGTATACTCCAGTATTGCAAAAACTTCACCGTTAGATGTTGATAATACAATATGTTCTCGGGTTGGCACGGGCACATAGAAATTACCTACTACTCGCAATCGCAGTGATTTATCGGTAGGAATAAAGTATCTTCGAAATTCGAATCGCCGGTTCTGATTTGTCTTAGGAATGAGCCGAATATATCCAAGCTTTTCAATTGTACATCCAAGCACTCGAACAGAGGGAGGCCTGCCCGGTGGTGACCTCTGTCTAGAAGAAACGGGAGGCTCCTGAGAAAAAATTCGATCAGGTGAATCGTGTCTGACAGAAGATGAAGAAGAACCAGGATTACCTTCCCCATGATGACTCCATGCGGACTGTAGTGAATCGTGATTTGCAAAAGCTTTAATAAATCTTTTTGGGAACATTGGATATTTTTTCCCTACTGGACACTCCTTCATTTCATCTGGTGTCAAATTATCAACTGCGCCGCTTATCATGTTTATTTTTACTCTAGAATGACATTTGTCTGTCGCATAAATTCCACGAAGAGTCCCACTATAATCCAATATTGCAAAAACTTCACCATTGGATGTTGATAATACCATATATTCCTGGTTTGGCTCAAACATATAGTTTATTTTATCTATTTGCATTCGAACTTCTTTATTGACATTAAAAATATATCTCCGAAATTCATATTGCTGGTTTTGATTCGCGCCAGATATAAGCCGAAGATATCCAAGTCTTTCTATTGCACATCCAAGTACATCATGAGAAGGAGGTCTGCCCGGAGGAGACTCGGACCATTCGCGAAGAGAAGGCTTCTGAGGAGAAGACCGGTCAGGTGAATGCCTGGCAGAAGAATAAGAACCAAGATTATGTTCGTTATTATAATTCCATTCGGACTGTAGCGAATCGGAATTTCCAAAAACTTTCATAAAACTTTCTGGGAAGATTGGGTAATCTTTGCCTACTGGACAAAGGCTAATTTCATCTGCGGTTAAATTAGCAACTGTGCCGCTTATCATATTTATTTTTATCCTCGGATAATGTCTTTGTGTCCTAAATATACCACGAAGAAACCCCCTAGGATCTAATATTGCGAAAATGTCACCATTAGGTGCGGATAACACAATATGTTCTTCGTTTGGCACGGCCACATAGGAATTGCGGCTTCCTCGTATTTTAATTAATTTTTCTGCAGGAAAAATGTACCTTCGAAATTCAAATCGAAGGTGAAGATTTGTGCGGGGAACAAGCCGAATATATCCAAGGTCTTTGATTAAATATCCAAGTATTTTAATAGAAGAAGGCGTGCTAGCAGGAGACCTGGACCTGTAACGAGAAGGAGCCTGCTCCGGGTAAGTCCGGTCAGGCATATGTTGTTGGCCGGTAGAAGTCGAAGAAGGATGTCGATTATGTTCGCTATTAGGATTCCCTCCGGTCCCAGAACTGCATTCTGCAAGCAGAAATAAAAGGATCATTATTTATATCAGCACCTTTTTGTCCAATATGTTTGGCTCAATTCAAAGTTTTTTTGCAGAATCATCTTTCTGATGATGGAACTAATTTTACTCAAAATAATTTTTTAATATGATAACACCCAATCGTGCATTTTTCGTGTTAAATAAACATCTATTTTTTTCTAGTAGACGAATGCATAAACACTTTAATAACCTTAATGGCAGTAAATGCTTTTCTACAATACAAAGGCCTCCATGAAAGGAACAGTTTTTACAATATACAATTTTTCAGCAAATATATTTTTCATTTAGGTTTTACTCTCAAATAACACTTACCATACACTCATTTAAGTATACGAAATAAACAATGAAATTGTACTTATTTCCAAATTTCATAAGGAATATTTGAGTTTAAAAATGCAGGTTAGGATTCATTCGGTCACGTCCCATTTTAATTTAACATTTTTAACCCTCAGTGGTACACTGGTTCAAATTCGCAAGGGAAAGTTTTTTATTTTGTTGTCGCGCAGGCACAGCTGCAAAGGTTTATCACTTTATATAAAATATATATGTTAAATATGCATAATATATGATAGATGTTTATTACATGTTTATTATGATCATTATTTAATATTAAGATGGCAAAAAAGCCAATTCGCACCAGTGTACTGTTCACATATGCTATGTTGAAGCGCACCGTTTGAGGTTAATATACGTTAGTGACTTTTAGTTCATTTCAGTAAAATTTTGGTTTAAGGATGTCAAGGATCACAGATGTCAAAGAACTGCATTTAAAAACAAAATATCTTCAGCAAATAACTTTTAAAAACAATTTAAGTTTTGTCTCTTTATTGATTTATATTTTTATCATATAAAATGCATGTATTCAATCTATAAATATATAAAATCATCTGATATATTACCGTCATTGTATATATTTTAATTGCAATTTTTAAATTGCAAAATTTTTTATATAAGTTACTATTTTAAATATATTTTTCTCTTCTCGTCTAATTAAATATTCAAGTCTGTGTTCGTATGTTCAAGTATTTTCTGGGAAATTAAAAAATTAATTTGCATAACCCGCGAGAAAAAAGTTTGCAGGGCTCAAGCATAGCAAGACACTCCGAAATATCTGGCTAAAGCATGGGTCACGGCTGAATTGTAGCATGTCGCAAGCCATACTCGTGTCCGTTTTTCAAGCTTAGGGCATGCTAAACACAAATGAATATTCTTAAGAACATGTAAGTGTCACAGAAAATTAGCCTGCGTTAAAAATGGAAATTTTAGGTTTGCCAATAGCCGACACGTTTCTAAATGACAAGTACACTACCCGGGTGCACCGGGTCCAGAACCAGGTGGTTTAATACGTATTCTACGAGAACTTTTTCAAAATTTAAATTGTGCCAACTACCAGAATAACTACGTGTACTCAGTATGGGAAACGGTCAAGAGTAAGGCTTGCGCCATTCTACCATTCAGCCGTGACGCATGCTTCAGGCAGATATTTCCAAGGTTCTTGTCATGCAAACTTTTTTAACCTGTGAAGTTCTACTATCTGGTTGGAAATGCATCTTTGCTGGTTACAAATTATGCTGTTGTTTTAAATTTACTTTTTAAGTTTCATAATTCAGATATCTAAAAAAATGCGACTTTTTAGGTTCAAAATTAAACTATTTGATTGAAAATTCTATTGCTCATTATTGTGGGGTGTATGTTTTTAGAGTCGGTCATTGGCTCCAACTTTAATTACTGCTTTTTAGGTTCATAGATTGCACACAACATGAAAGTGTGAACGAAATCAGTCTGGTAATCAGGTCACCAGATTTGTTTAAATATTGCATTTGTTACATTTTCAGTCTAGAAATAATCGCACTTTTCGCGGACGAATAGAAATATAATTATTTATTGTTGCTAAGAATAAAGCATTCGACACTAGTTTGAAAGTCGCCATATTTCCTATGATCTTAAACGTAGTTCACAAGTTGGGAGGCAGGAATTTTCATCTAAACATTTCATTTTTTAATTCATTTTCTAAATTAAGATTCAAAAAATTTTTTTTTAAGTTAGGACTGATTTTCATTATATAATTTAATGGTGAAATATATTAAATGTGAAACTTATTTTTACGTAGAACAATTCTTTTTATTTGTAACTTTTAATTTGAAATCAAATTGTTCCACCGGACGCGGCATGGGTCTTAGCTGCTGAGGCTCAAAGTGTGTAAAGTTTAATGACGCTGGGCGCCAGCTAGTTTACTTACAACTGGCAAAGGAATAGATGATCTAGATTATAATTTTCAGCAATACGACTAATGATAAAAGCGGGGGAGGTAGTAAGGCGACCCAGTTGAAGAATGCGACAGAATTTCTAGAAAAATGTATAATTTACAGAAATAAATTTTCCAGATAGATAGAGTGTACTTATATATTTATTGAACAATTAATTCAAGTTTCGTAATTCCGGTAGTCATTTCAATTCCCTTCTAATGTAATTTCTATTTGTCGATTAGAGACTATCATTTTTTATATTATAAAGTCTTTCTTGGAAACTGGCTTTTTGCCTACCAAACAATATGACAAGATCTCATACGCTCAGAAGAGTTCAAAAGAAGAGTGGGTCTAACTGTAGCCGAACTTTCGTGGTCAACCACACTGCGTATTTCTAACACTTGATATGTTAGTATGCTAGATTCCGTATCTATTAAAAATTTTAAAGATGAATAAACCGTAATCATAGGTTTTTTTTGACAGGATTACTTAATTTAATTCTTAAATGGTAACGAAAATTAATTATTAATTTCCGAGACGATAAATCTAACCTTGACGTTACGATCATTTTAATTTGACTATTACACACGTTTCTTCTAAGACGTAACGTCATTGTAGAAACTTGATAATTAGCCTTATAAAATATGCAGCTCTTGCTAACTGGCAAAGTTAGAAAAATTTTACCAGCGACATCTGTAAATCTATCTGAAATATTGAATTGAATCAAGTTTATAAAGTGTCATGGCCTTGATAATAAATAGCAATATGATTATACAAATTTAATGAAATAAACTTAACATGTTCCTAAAAATTTATTATATATCATGGATAATCTTAGTAACGCATTTTAATAGCTAATTGAGAAGAGGTACAAACATTTGTATATGAATAGCATTGGTAACAATCCAGCCTTAAATCGAATTTGTCATAAAAATAATGATTAATCCTGTTAAGTGAAAAGTTTTCAACTCAAGTTACATATGTAATAGTTTGTCATATAAGGAGTGACGAATCTTGTCAAAATTTAAATTTTAGGATTCAAGATGCTTATATAATTGGGGAAAAAAATTTCGCTGGACACGCACATAACAAAAATTAGTAGGGCAATCGCATAGTAACAATAGGGACTACTGTCCTAGGAAAAAATAATTGTAAAATAACCTGTATGAATTTGTTATCGATACTTCATCTAGACGTTTTTGACGAATGGCGGGGTTGAGGCTTCATCTGCGAGCCTTCGTTTTTCCTCTAAAAGTTGTTTTGCGCTTTGTGCATTTGGGTTTGCAGGTTTCGTGACAGCCTGGAGATCATTTTCTCTGATTAGAAATCTCCTTAACCTATTGGAGTAATTCTCTTGATTGTCAAATCTAGCTTTAAATGCCTTCTTTAGTTCTTATTCTCCTGAGCCAACCATGTATTGATGATCAGTTTGATTCCTCCAAGCAGGCCAGTAGGCGAGTAGTAGCGCTTATTTTCAACCAATCGACAATTCTTTAGGGTCAAACATTGCAATCTGGAAATTCCTGAAAGTTAAGTGATAAATCCCTCGAGAAGCCAGGGCGTCGTCGGAGAGCTTGCTCGTGTTCTATTTCATTAGGATAGATGCAGTCTTTGGTGTCAAATCCGTCTTCTCCACAGACTAGGAAGAATCCCGCTCGATATGGCAATTTACAATTCTTGTAATAGTTTGTTTTTGAGTGGCAGTTTACACATACCAGGTGTATACATATGAAACCGGTATTTTTTCAAGAAAAAAACACATTTATTTCAAGAGAATGATAACAAATATTTTATTCAAAGTATGCG
>NC_046661.1:131849092-131864001 GCF_010883055.1 Belonocnema kinseyi
CGCCAATTAGCACAAATGGTAAGTTCCGACAGTGCCTACAAGTGTGCCTACTGGCCGCTAAATGGCAATACCGGTTTCATATGTATACACCTGGTACAGCGATACATCATTTTCCGACACTGGGTACTAAATTCTGTCTTTTTCGGTCGAGCTTCGTGCCCTCCATCCTTTTGACGGGAACCTCGGCCCGCTTCATTATTAGGTTCTTTAATCAGGAATGATTAACTATAAGCCAGTTTGTGTTGTTTTTTCACCATAATAGAAATTTCGTTCTGCATGAACTTAGTTTTTCCTTTTGATAAACTTTGATAACATTATTACTTTTGCAATTTTTATCTGTTAGTGATAACAAAGTGGCTGTTGCCGTGTTAATCCACCAGTTTCTATGGATATTAACTTTTCTAATTCAATGGATGACTTATCTGAGTCACACGAGGTTTCCTTCCAAATTCGTAACTCTAACAATTCACGGTCTATAATCCCCAATTTAATTCTATCGACTTTACTAAACCTATCTAGATCTTTAACTTTATCCATAAAAAATTTCTTAGCGATGAGGAAAGAAATAGACGTATTCACGATTACAGAAACAAAAAGAGGATACTCAAGCGATTAATTAATGAAAGTAAAGATAAAATTACAGAAGAAGATAAAAAAATACAAAACGACTTTGAAGGAAGCAAGAAGCTGCTTTATAAAAAATGAAGGGAAATAAGAGTATAGAATTTGTCAACATGAGAAATGATAATGTGGAAATGCTATATCATGCAGATAGGATACTAGACGCTTTCAGAGACTATTTTAGGTGGCAATTCAGAGATGAAGCTATAGGACACAACAACTGCGATGTAGAACACGATACGTTAGAAAAGTCAATTGAGAAAGGCTTTGTCACTTGGGTTAGGGATATAATTAATAACTTGAGACGTCTCAGGCGATTGAAAAAAAGGATAATCGTACCATTATACAAAAGAAAGGGAGATAAAAGCGACTAAAACTATTAGAGAGGGATTAGCTTATTAGGTACCGTAAGTAAAATATACTCAAAAATACATATTCTTAGGGTAATGAAAATAACAGAAGAAAAGATTTGGGAAGTCCCAAGTGGGCTTATGCAAGGAAGATCATGCACGGATCAAATATTTAGCTTAAAAAAAATCACAGAATAAGTTTGAGAGCGGAAAAAAAAGTTTTCTCTGAATTTATTGACCTAGAAGAAGCTGAATGTGAATTAGACCCTACTTAGAAGAGACATAAGAAGCCACAGAAACACGAGAGCCTGCATGAAAACATGCATGGGCGTACAGAAAGCTAGTGACGTATGCTAGGACAGAAAAATAAAACGGCAAATAGTCTACGAAAAAAGTGTCAGCAGAGTGAATGACGCCTGAAACAAAAGACCCTGGATACTAATGGACTCAAAAGGGGAACCTTAAATGACGACTTTTTGAGGATCTTCACGCGGGGTGATTGCTACAGAGATTGATCAGCAACCTGGGTCGGATCAGTGTTGCGTAACGAACGTGGTACTTACAAAAATAACACGAGAATTTTGGATCAACCTGAAAATTTTATATCCCTTCCTCACATTGCTCCCTTTTCACCCACTAAGTCACGCCTACACCAAAAGAGAAATGGCTTAATAGTGTAATAACAATATTAATAAAAATGTCCATAGATAGTTTTCACTGTCTTTTGTAAAAAAGGGTTGTATTTAAACTCGGCTGTGCCCGTTTGTTCAGAAACTGGAGGTGAAGCTACTGAGGGTTTTGGCCGTTTCCCTGAAGACTGGGACAGTTCCTATTTATGTGATAGAAATTTTGACACAGGCAACTTAATAGCTTTAGTTCTGACGTATAATATCGTAACGTATGTCTTACTTGTCCACTATTATAACAAAACAATTTTGTGCGATCAAAAGGAGGCTTAGTATTATCAAATTTTGTCTGTGAGTCGCGAGACTTATTGGAGATATTTTTATTTGTCTTGAAAGGTTCTTTACTCTTCTAAGTTAAAAAACATTTGTATAAGAAAAAGAGTGCTCAGGAGGAGAAATAAAGAGAATTGATTTTTCTCAGTAAAATCATGCAAAAATGCATTTATTCGTCCAAAATAATATTCGATACAATATTAAAGTTCGTTTTTTTTTATAAATTCCTCTATGGGATATTTCTTTTCTAAGACTCTAAGGTCTGATTTCTATATATCTCAATGTTTCTGAATTTCAATTATAAGAGTGTACGCTAGCAAATCGTTTTTCGAGATCTAAGTCTCAGCGCAAAGTTACAAACTTTAAGTTTCAAGGATTTATATCAACTCGAGACACTTAGAAGTTGTAGGCAAATTTGCTGCATTTTAACTTGATCGTGAGAAGATAATTTCCACGTCTCACGGTGATAAATACGAGAAACAATTCGAGCCACGCGAGGATTTTATTCGAATGATAAGATTTTTTTAAATTCTTCTGTAAAAATGTTATATTTAATATTTCCAGTGAGAGAATTTTTATAAATACCCATATACCCATATACATATTTCTTTTTGTTGTTTTTTAAAATTTAATCAAAATCCTGACATGCTAGAGTCATTCTGAGGATGGCTTCGTATTCAGAGACCCAAAAATATATAGTACACCTAGTCATCTTTATGTAGACTCTCGAAATTATTTTTTAGTCCTGCGTGATTTTTTAACAATTTCCACTGATGTTGAGGCAATTCGATTAAAATCCTCGCGTTGCTCGAATATTTTCCCACATTTATCATTGTGCGTCCGTTATCAATCACAACAGATTTATACTCGAGAAGTTAAGTGTAGTTGGAGCCAAGTTCAACAGACTGATACCTTAGAGAGCTCTAGCAAATTCGAAGTCCTTCGGCGAGGTTGCTTTCGAAGCCCCCATATCTCTATTGACGAGAGAGGATGCCTATATTTTAAACACTCACATCATAGCTAAACTGTACAACTAATACCAGGTACTAAGAGTACAACTCCTAGTGCTGTGCCCAGTCTCAATCTGGCCCACCCTCGCTCGCTAGCTCGCCCGCTTTAAAGGAGAGTTTCCCGCGTACACCCTCGCGGCTCTCAGAAAAGTGTAGGCGGTACGTTTGCGACTGCGCCCGTCGTGGCGCCTAGATTCTGGGCCTGATAGCCAGCTGGGTATCTAGGATTGCTAATTGTAAGGTGATCGACGTTTACCTAACAGTCTTGTTATTCTGATTTCTTTTACTGCCAAAGCTTTCTAAATTCTGTTCCAATCTCTGATTACCTGAAAATTTAGAAACTGCGATTTTCTTTTCCTTGTCAGAGTTTTCGGCTTTTTTGTGTGGTATCGCGTTTAAGTGAGTGACTTGCTCACCATGATGATTACCTTTATTCAGTTTTTGTTCTGATTCGTCCACTTTTTCGACACGCGAGTGAAATTGACTCTGTACGTAATTTAACACAGTTTTAGTAACCCGTAGCCAAATTCTGTAGATTGGATTGACCTCTGATACAAATAATTTCTTCCTTTACAATAATGGAGGAAATCAGTGCATAAGTTCCAAAATAAGTCATGCTCGTTATACGAATTCAGCTAACACAGCACTGTGACCTGTATGGATCTTCAAAGATCTTAAAGAAACAAGAAACAAACAGATTCTTATGTATTCCGCTCCTACTTTAGTTCTACTTTAAAATAATAAAAATTGCTCCGAATTTCTTTCTGTTCTTAGAAATTTTATTTTCCACGAGAGAACTATACGACCTATTTTCATCGCAATCGAGCTCTCGTTATTGTCAGAGTAGATAAAATTGCTGTTTTGTCTTTGGTTCAACCACGGCGCGTCTTATCTTGTTTGTGAATTACCGGACCGAATGTGTCGAGAAGGTCGGTCACTGTCACTAGAATCATCATCCCTCCAAGAGCACAGTGAAACAGCTCTTCGTCCAGACGCTGAATCTCGACTCATTGAAGGTGATTCAAATAAATCACATGAGCGAACAAAGGCGCGATAAATTTCACGTCAGCTGATGGGTGACTGACTATAACTTTGTTAACTCACGGAGCTGAGTTTAACTACGTTTCTGGTTTTTCAGTAAACTTCGTCGACTAGGACTGGATCGATTCCTCCAATGCTCTAATATAGCGTTTGAATTTGGTGGAAGCATCCTTTCGAGCGACGGAGTTAGTGTCGTGAGATCTCTACCGATACCTTTTAGGGTATTATTACTACTTCTTTAAATCCTCTTGTTTAGATTTATGGTTGTATTTTCATTCTAAATTCCGATACTATTTCACTGATCCGCGTTCTCGGTATTTGACACAGCTTCGCTCATTGGAATGGGATTTGATTGATCGGCTCGGATTGACGCGTTAATATCTGTATTGGATCGTTCTCTATCTTCTTTTAACACTTGGGCCCTATTAGGCTTTCTCTTTGGTGGATAGAAAAACATTGCATTTATAATAACTTAAAGATAACGAATCTCAAGAAGACGCCCACTCAAAACATTCATGGAACATTCATGGAAGCACCCAGAACGCAAAGCGGTTATATGCTTTCAGGGTCGAATAGCTTTTTCAGTAGCCAAAATCTACTTAGTCTGCTTAAAAACTGGACAAATTGGCTTCACCCTGGGCTTATTTTAAACAAAATTTTGAAAACAATCAACCATTTTAAGAGACATTTATTTAGCTTTGGTATAATTAAAATTAAGAGAATTTATTTAGTCGTAAAAAAAGAGGTGGCCCAAAACTTTTGAACGCCACTGTAAATGTGAAAATAAATGTTTGATTTTTCCCCATTTTCGTAAAAAACTACTCTACTTTCATCTTTGAGCTTTTTTTGCGCTATAATCCTAGCATTTTTTAAGATTTTTTTCTAGACTCATGACACTTTTTATAAATTTTTTTAGGTCACTCAAGCAAGGATATCCTGTATTTTTTCAATTCCTAGTTTCATTGGACAGACAGTCATTGGAATTAAAAAAAATCGAATACAAGTCACAACCATTAAACGAACAAAGCAAGTTATAGTTTTTGTCTCCCTCATTTATATTTTATTTAAATAAATATTCCCATTGCTTTTCCCTTTTGTTTTGGAAGGAAGGTCTTCCTATTCAGAAATCTATATATATATATTTATATATATATTATGTAACGTCCGTTCTTTTCTCTTGTTTAAATACAGACGTCATTTCGGATTTTTGAAAAGAAATGTTCTCGAAAATCCCACCCTTTTTGGTCCTGAAATATTTAAAAAATAGGTGCCAATATAGTTTACCTACCATAAATAATATATTCAATATTTTACGGTTTTTAAAGTGGAATTTGCAAATATCTGATTGTACAATTAAAATATTTATAAAAAATATAAATTGTCCCTATATTCATTAAAAAAATACGCGTTTTCTTATTTTTTACTTTCCTGTATTTTAGCATAATATTCTTAATATTTGTTCAGGTGAAATTGTAAGTGCATTAAGGGACGAAGAACAACATTTTCAAGGACTGTTTGCCCAGAATCAGAAAATGCGCGTTATGATCGCTGTGTATACAGAATTTGTAGCCTTGGACGCTACATAAAAAACTTTTGAGATTGGGACTGCCAGTTTATGTAATTTTATCAGAAGATGGAAATTGTCAGAGCTGATTTGTAGCTATGTGCATCTTAGTTAACAAGCATCGAGAACGTCTTTTATGGTACCTCAATACATTTAAGGAGGAAGATCCTGAAAGTGTTAAACTGAAAAGCATTATAACTGATAAGGATTTAAATGAAAGAGGAGCTATCACGAGGGTCTTTCCAGCAGGTAAGCTTATTATTTGTATCTTTCACGTTCTGAGAACATTTTGAAGAGAAATTACTGACGACAAAATGAACGTCACTTAGTCGCAAAGAAACGAATCATTAGAAATATTGGTTAAAATGGTCTATGCTCCAACAACTTAAAAATTCGAAGAATTTGAAAGAGATTTCAGGGAAAAAGCTTCTCCTTCAGTATTAAGCTACTATAATAAAAATTGGCTACCTATTGGGAAGTTGCATGAATGTAACGTACATTTAAATTCTTTCTGTTTAGTTTTGCAGCGAATACGTAATTCCAAAAGGTCTTATATGTATCTCAGACACGATAACAAGTCTTTATCAAAAGTGTTTTCAACGTAAAATTGTACATCAAGATACCGATTCTCTCATTTGATCAACATAATGACAATATTGAAGTATCAGAAAATATTGCAGAAATTGAAAAATGTGTTATTTCTTCAATTAAGCAAATCGTCATTGAAACAACTTCTGATGAAGAATATGAGAGTGATGCTGGCACTCAGACGATGAAAGTGATGAGAGTGAAGATGACTTTATTCCTTCACGAGAACAAAAACGACCAAAATTATGTACACAAAAGGAACTAAGTGGCCTTGTGATGAACTTAGGATTGCCTCGAAATGCTACTGAGCACTTAGCCTCGGATTTGAAGAAAATAAATTTATTAACAAAAGGAACCAAATCCACCATTTATAGAAATAGAGAAACAGAGTCCCTGAAGTAGTTTTCACGAAACACTGATTTAGTTTATTGTTTAGAAGTTGAGGGTTTAAGTAATGAACTAAAACCGTACATTTATAAAGATGACGAGTGGAGGTGTTTTATTAATTCATCGAAGCGTAGTCTGAAGGCAATTTTGCTACACAATAAAAACAAATATGCAACAGTACCTATAGTAGACTCGACCACATTGACGGAAGAATATAAAAACCTTAAAAAAGTTTTGAAGTTGATTAAGTATTCTTTGCACAATTGAAAGGTCTGCGGAAATCTAAAAATTGTTACATTCTCCTTTCTCCCTTTCATATCAAACTTGGCTTAATGAAGCAATTCGCTAAGTCACTGGACAAGGAAGGATAATGTTTCACATATTTAGGAAGCAAATTTCCAGGCTTATCTGATGCCAAAAAAGGAAGGGGCATTTGACGGGCCCAAGATAAAGAAAATGTTGAAGAACAACGAGTTCTTTGAATATATGACTGATAAAGAAAGATGCCTGGCTCTGTTTTAAAACAGTTGTGGATAATTTTTTTAGGTTACCGCAAAAGCGAGGACTATTAAAAAGTTGTTGAAAGTATGGTTTAGAATTTTCACGATCAAAATTGTTTGATGAATCTTGAACTGCATTTTCTTGACTCACATGTGGATTTCTTTTCTGAAAATTTAGGTGATGTAAGTGAAGAACAGGGGCAACGCTTTCATCAAGATATCAAGAAAATGGAGCGTCGTTATCAAGGGTGATGGGATGAGCACATGCTGGCAGACTTTTCCTGGATGTTAAAAAGAGATTTTGAGTGTAAAGGGAAAAAACGCAAGAGAAAACCACTACGTAGGATGTTCACAGATCAAGGAAGGTCCAAATTCTGAGGTCGAATTCAGATTCAGCGGCTCCAAATATTTAAGGATATCCTTTTCTCGTACCCAGTTCAGACAATTTTTTTCTTGGACCTGTGTAATCTATGTGTATCTATGGAAGACCCTATGGACAGTGAAAGTAATGCAGAAATATCGCTTTTAGAAGAAAACGTACCGATATAGGTTATAATTTTAACAAATTTTATAATAATCTTTCTAGTGCTGTGCCGTTTAAATAATCAATTGTTTAAAAGATGCCAAACGAATAAAAAAATGGTTAAATAAGCTAATTGTAAATCAAAGAATTTTAGCTGAAACAAGTCAATGATCTAAGCAACCAATTGCCTAAAGTGCAAAAATGATCCCGTTCGCGATTGTAAAATATTTAATCATTTACGCACTTTAGGTAATTATATCTTTGACCGAATATTTTTGTATCGCTTATTTGATCTGTTTTTACTAAATGTATTTGATTCACCAAGGGCGGATTTAAACATTCTTGTTTCTTTATTATTTCTTTAACGATCAACTGGTTGAAGCGATTTGAAACTAATTATTACTGTTGCTCATTGAATAATTTTGAATTGTGATTTTCAGGAGTCAGTTAATATTCACATTACATCTAGTTCAGGTTTGCGATTGCCTAGTAAATGACCAAATGAAAATTTAAATATTTGTTTAGATAATATTTTACAATTATTGAAATTAAAATGACGAAACAAGTGAAACAACAGGGAAGACCGAAAGGTGTTAACCCATCCGTCATTGGATTGCATAAGAAACCAAGCCACTAGTTCCATATTGCCAAAAAACTTTAAAACAAAAACAAAAGTTTCTTCTTTAAATGGTTCTAAATGATCGAAGCGTGTTCGAAAAAATTGATTGAAGAAAATTTGATAGAACAGCGCCCTAAAAAAATGTCTCATTCTTTACTAGATAGCGTTTTTAATATTAAAATCATTAAAACAAAATTGACATCTGTAGCTTGGAATTTATTGAGGAAAATTATGGATACAGTTAAGGTGCTACATAAATGCTTTTGCACAATCTTCAAAAAAGAGATCACAATTTCCAGATTGTCATTCAAATAAGCAGATCAAATTTACTTTACATAATATCTTAGCAAAATTTTCCCAACTTGCCCCACCTTGGGCGCCAAATGAGACAGAACAAATTGTTTCTGTCGTAGAATGGGGATGGTGTATTTTTTCAATTGTGTTTCTTTAAACGTTTAATGTAGTACTGTGTACTGTGTATTTGTCGAACAGTTTATTTAAATTCCGTAATTTCGGTAATCATTTAAATTTCCTTTTGATGTATTGCAATATGTCAATTATAGATTATAATCCTTCATAGCATAAATTTTGTTTTGGAAACCGACTTTTTGCCTATCAAACAATATGATAGGATCACATTCACTGGCCAGAGTTCAGACGAAGTGTATGTCGAAATATAGCCGAATTTTCGTGGTCAACCACACTGCGAATTTCTAACATTTCAAATGTAAGTATGCTAAATTCCGCCTCTATTAACAATTTTAAATACCAATCAACCCTAATTATAGGTTTCATTGCAGGATTACTTGTTTCAATTCTTGGATGAAAAGAAAATTAATTCTTTATTTCCGAGATGATAAATCTAACCATGACGTTTACGATTATTTTAATCTCACTGTTCAAACTGACTGTTACAACTTCTGAATAAAAACGGGACAAAATATTTTAGAGTAAAAACGCAAAATACGGATTCTCTGAGTAAAAACGGAACAAACGAGTAAACGGCTGGTGAGAGCAGTAACAAAAAGTAAAATACATTAGCCTATAAAGATTTAAAAATACATCATGACTGTTTTTATGATTAAAATTTTTTGTGATCTAATGATTATTTTTGAACTGATTAAAATATTTAAAAATTATTCAATTTTAAAGAAATATGCGTAATATATTTTAGCAAAGGATACACACTATGAAAAATGTGAAAAAATGTTTTAAATTTAATTTTAATGTTTTAACATGTTGAGACACAATTAGGGGCACTAATGGACACTAATGGACAGGCCTTGCAGGGTGAAAACAACATTCTCAAAATTTCCGTAAAGAAAAACCGAATGTTATGAATTAAACTTAATATTCTATTATTATGAGGAGTAGTGAATTCTGCCAAAAGCCTTATGGCAATATTTATACAATTAATTTTTTTTCCTTGCACATTTCTTTTATATCGAGCATTGATGGTTTACAATTAAAAATTGTTTAAACATTGACACGACGTTTCTAACCAGATTTACTATTCGAAATCATTCAATATTATTTTTAATTCAGAATTCTTAGCCCAATAGTTTTCAATAGATTTCAATGTAATTCAACGAATTTCAACCATTTTCAATTTTAAGAGAATACTTAAAATCATTTTAGAAAATTACATAAGATTTCCAAAATAACCAAAAACAAATCTCGAAGATTTGAAGACAATTTTAGAGATAATTTAAATTAGGTTAAAAGATATTGTCGAATTTTTTAATTTTAAAATAGGTAAAAAACATTTTAATACTTTTGAATATTTATAAAAACTTATTAAATATTTAAATTTTTTTCCAAGGTTTGAACGGTTCTAAGAATCTTCTAAACTGGTTTAAATTTTTTCTAAAATTATGTAATCTCTTCTCAAATGGACAAATTTGAGTTAAAATTGTCTAGATTCGTTTTTTACATATCTGAAATATTCCGAAATCTTTGGCCAATAAAAAACGTAACTTTACGGATTAATGTAGCTACATGGAGCTATAATTTGAAAAAAATATGGCGAAGTTTGAATTTATAATGATGTGCACAATGCTTTCCAATACACTGAACGAAGTGAATGTTTCATCAAAATTACTTTAAGCGGAAAATATAGATTTGAGCCTTGTACTTAAAATCTCAAACACTGCAAGAAAATATTAGAAAAAATACAGATTTGAATATGAAAAGTGTAAGGAAGAAGCTACACAAATATCTCAAATATGGGATATTGAACCAGTCTTTGTAGAAAAACCGAAACCAAAGTGTAAAAATCATTTTGATTTGAATGAAGAATTTTGTTAACTCAATGTCTTTAATCACACCTTAAGGTTTCTAAGGTCTAATTGGACCTTTGATAACTGGAATAAAACAATATTCTAGATAAAGTTTAAAATTTTAAAACTTATTTATTCATTAGGAAAAGACTTTGCTACCATTAAAGATGAATTTTTAACAGGATACTGGAATTTTCAACACAAAAGTTTAATTTATACTTTAAACAAAAGAGATGAGATTTCATTTAAAAAAATTTATCTTAAAACCAAAAAGACGAATTTTCAACAACTAAAAATTTCTTAAACATCAAAGAAAAAAATAATCACCTAAATTGTTGAACCTTCAAGTCAAAAAACGAATTTTCTCTACAGAAATTGACATTTCAATCATAAAATTTTAATATAAGCAAAAAAAATTTTTGTTAGATAGTTGAATGCTGAACCAAAGAGACACATTTTCATCCAAAAAATTGCTTCAAGAATTAGTTTAAATCTCGCTCGCGCAGTTAAATTTTCAATTATAAAGAAAAACACACCTTTTCACGAAAATAGTTGAATATTCATCCAAAAAATATTTCAGGTTACTTTTTAAAACCAAATTAATGAACAATTACTTAAACAGATACATTTTTAGTCTATCACAGAGTTGTTCGATTTTTAGTTGGAAAAATAATTTTTTCAAGAATTTAACAAAATATTTAAATTTTGAAGAAGAAAAAATGTTTCAACTAGAATGATCATTTTGGAGTCAAAGTATTCAAGATACGAAAAAACACTAATCGACAAAAATTTTGCATCGAGTTTTCTTTGTAAAAAACAACATTTAATGTAAAAAATTTAATTTTAAGCGAAATGAAACAAACTAAGAAAAGAATTAACTAAAGAAAAGTTGTGCATTAAAAAAAAAGAGCTACAAATTTGTGAACTTTCATTTTTATTAAATGATTAGTTATGGTTTCAATACTAAAAAATAAAGTATAATTTTTAAAAAGAAATTATGGATTTTGTTTTCATTGTAAAAAATGAGATTAAAAATGAAAAAATTTAATTTGTTGAAAAACGACACAAAGTACCAAACAAAACTGGACAAGAGTTGTTTACTACAAACTATTCTTGGCAATTAACATACGTAACAAAATTTAGAATTTTCTGGATTCTTTTAATTCTGGTGAGCTATTTCTGTTTAAAGAAGATGGAAAGGAGAGGAAATGAATTTTTAAAAAATAAATAAATATTGTCTTTCTTCAATTTAAATTATTTACAACAAAGGTAAATGTTAATTATTGACAATATTTCATAGTTAGGTGAAACTAGTAAGCTATTTGATCCTGTTGATTTCTAATATATCTGCAAGTTAAAGCAGAGAAAGGAAATACTTTTATAAAAAGTTAACTCCTTTACATTTGTTTAAAAAAAATTAACTAAAAACTGTAAACGAATTTATATTATTGTTCCATATGCCTGTTAGGAATTTAATGTTCTTTGCAGTTCTGAGTAGAGATTTCTAAGACGGTTAAATGAAATGAGTCTAATTTATTCAGTTTGGCCCATGGATAAACTAAATACAGGAATATATGATTTACTTAACAGACAATAATTTGTTGAAATCGTTTTACATTTTTAAATAAGATTTTTATAAAAATATTTGTTATTCTCGAATTTTAAATTATTTACATTTTTAATATTAGAAAATAAAAAACAAGAAGGCAGAATGTGCGTTTTACCTGTCTTACATGAACAGAGATCAATAAATTTATGTGTTTAAGCTATTTTTGAGTTTCAGGAAATTGCAATCAGATTATTTTTAACAAAGTTTAATCTGTTGAGCAACCTATTTTTTTAAGTTTCCGATTTCTCAAGATTTTTATTCCTATAGCCTTCTTCAAAATTAGTTAATATTTACCTTCTTAAACAAATCCACATATTTTCACAAAATTAGTATTTATATAAATAGGCAGTTACTAAATAATAATAAATAATAATATTGAAATAAGAAATCTTCTTGGTTCAAAAAAACGTTCTTGGTCAAAAAAATTCACCTTTTTGTTTGAAACTTCAACCGCTTGGTTGAATGTTGAACACTTTTGTTAAAAATGTATTTTTTGTCAAGCATTAATTTCCTCTGTTAAAACTTGAGCATTTCTTTTTCTTATAAATTAATGTTTATTGCTGAAAAAGTATTTACATAATTTTTAGGTTAAAATTAAATTATTCTGTATGAAAATTCGTTGTTCTTGGTTGAATTCAACTGTTCTCCAGTTAAGTTCAAATCATTCTTGGTAAAAATATCAACGATGGCATTTGTCGCTAAGAAGTTTGTTTTTCTTGAAGCGAAGTTATAAAAATAACGTACCCTGAACCAAGGATTTTCCATTACACGATTTCTGTTTTACATTTATTTTCTTTCTTTTTGTAGTAAATATATCTTATAATAAAAACGGCTAAAAGGACTTTTTTCAACTGGGCGTGCACATAAAAAATTAGTCCGTATAGGCGGCAAGCATCCAACACGTTTGTTCCCAAAAAAGGGCATCTACATGTTATATCCCCAGAGTTTCAATTTGCTCCGTTTACAAAAAAAAGTCTAATAAAAAAAAAGTTTGCAATATAATCACTTTTAAAACTCCAAATGAGTTTTTTTTAAACAAACTAGATTATTTAAGAGATTCGAAAAGATAAAATTTTAAAAAGAAGGATCTTAACATATAGGATTTGTTTCCACAATTTCAAAATATTTTAAATAAAAAATAATACTGTTCACCTTCATGAACGATATCATTTATTCGAAAAATAACACATTTTTAAGATCGGCAGGGGAAAAAAATTGTTTAAACATATAATAAATGTTTAAAAAACTGAAAATTAGTTTAAAAGTACTTCTAAACTTTAATATTACCATATAATAATAATTTATGCTGAAAAAGTTTTAAAAAAGTCGTCCTTGCAATAAAATATACATATTTTTATGTTCTTATATTATTTTTACGTTCTTCCTTCATTATATATTATTCGTTAAAAAATATAGAAAAAAAAGAGAAATTTGATTTTTGAGCCTACTTCAGGGATAAGAGCGGTTCAATATACAAGTTTAGGAAAAAATACTTGAACTTTTCTACGGATGATTTTTTTAATGGATAATATTTTCTTTTCAAAGAGAACATTATGACCAGCAAAATAGTTGAATTTTTAACCAAAAAGACTAATTTTAAACCAAACATGCAGTATTCGAGTTTTCAATAAAAAAAGGTTAATCTTTATCCGAAGATGATTGAATTTTCGATCAAATATTTCTATTCGAAAAAAATAGTCCAATTTTTGCATTGGGTCTTATTAATTCAGTTTGAATTTAAGTGTAAAAAACGAAAATAAAGGGAAAAGGGAAAGTACCTTCAAAAAAGTGAAAAATAGAGGATTTTTTGAAGCCGGTCAATTTTCATGCATACAGCACTGACTTCCGTCGCATGGAGGCTGCTGCGTTTTTACGCGCGTGCGCCTACCTATCTTGGTCAGTGGAAAAGTTTACGAGTGGGGACTACATCCCTCCGAAGATTTCGATGCGACGCGTCCCGATGCGACAAGTCCTACTGTACCTGATTTGAACTTTGGTGAATTAAATTTTAGTAAGTTTTTCAGGACTTCACAAGGATTTTGATAAAAACGTTTTTCACCATAAATTATTATTATATGATAAAATTAAAGTTTCGTTAACACTCATATTTTTTCTTTAACATACTTTAAAATTATTGTTAAGAGTAATATTTTTAAATGAAAAATTAAAATTTTTTATATTTATTATTAGTATTTTTGGTAATCACGGGAAAAATGGTACCTTTTTAAATCTCTTACATATTGTCGTTTGTCTCAAAAAACTTATTTGGATTTTCAGGGTGATTTTTGGAAGTTTAAAAAAACATCATTGGGGAGACGCTATAGACTTTTAAAATTAATGAGCCTTATTGTAAGCTTTTACTTCATCGAATTTTCGTCGCAAAGAGAACAAATTAAAACTCTTGGGATTCAACATATGCATGCCATTTTTTAGTAAAAAAAAAAAAATAACACGTTGAGTGCTTGCCTCCCATACGGAATAATTTTTCATGTGCCCCTCCATTTGAAAAGAGTTTCTTTAGACAGTTTTGGTTTAAGAAAAAATTCACTACAATAATTAAGAAATAAAATTAAAAACAGAAATCATGTAATGAAAAATCTATGTTTCTGGGAGTTCGACAGTATGTCTGTTTATACGAATTGTTGCAAAATACACATTACTGCATCTTTACACATTCAGACAGCTCTATTTAAGTACGCTACGCTTATTTCTTTGAAATGAAACCAATTTAAATATTTCACTTACTTAAAAAATAATGATTAGATTAAAATAGATTTTCATCTGAATATCAGTTATCATGTATTTTTAAATTTTTTGTGAAGTAATATATTTTGCTTTTTTGTTATTGTTTCTTATTTT
>NC_046661.1:131864101-131883950 GCF_010883055.1 Belonocnema kinseyi
AATAGTTTAAAGTTTATTTTAAAATATATTTTATGGAACATGATATTTTTTATGAATGTTCTAGTGAAATTCTGTTTGTTTAATTTTGTTTGCCAATGTGAAACGTAATCTGGCTTGGAACTGCCGTCTTAACATTTAAAAACCGAAAGAACAATTTTCATATCACTTTGAATTATAATTATATTTTTATGAAAACGTTAGAATTCATAGTAATTAAGAAATTGGAAAATACATACGAGAACTTGATTAGACGAATAGTCTTAAAAAATCCATAGAAATTGCAGACCACAAAAATAAGAATAAAAACTAAATAATATCAAGGGGGGAGATACCTTTAGAAAGGGTAAAATCAATCAATTTTAATGATTTTTTTAAGTTGATAAAATAACTAGATTATTTATTAATTTCAACATCTTTTTCTTAAATTGTTAAAGTGTAAAAAAACATGTGATTATTTTTTACAAAATGGCGACCCTGCAAAATATTTCTTCAAGCGTCTACTCCTAGGCATCGAAAACTGCTGCAGCCGTCAAAATGCTTCCACTTATCCGATATAAAAAAGGTTTTTTTGTTCGATTACTTATGTGTTAAAGGGAAGGATAAACCTATAAAGTAATAAAAAAGTTGAAAATTGAAATTTATGTCGGCTATTTAATTGAAAGTACAAATTTTCGACCATTTTTGCAACAGTTTTTACCCAAAAAAAATTATTTAATAACCCGAAATCTTTAAACTTTTAGATATATCCTTCCGAGAGTACAATAAAGAGAAACCCCTGCAAATTTCAGCCTAATCGGTTTATAACTTTTTGAGTTACAGTACAAGCAGTTTTTGAAAAGTCAATTTCGAGATAATCACGTTTAAAGATTCGTTACGGTATAACTATTAGTTTCAGTGACTTGCGGATCAATCTACGATTCCGGGTCCACGTAATAAACGTAATAAACGTAGTAAACGTAGTAACGTAGAAATCAGCCTGCCCAGAATTTAGGGGCACAAAAATATAAAAACCTATTGTGTAAGAAACATTGCTCTGACCCAAGCGCCAGACTACCTGATTAGTGACGGTATGCGGACTCTGACATTTTTGACAATATCTCCATAAATATTTAATATTCACCTTTTTCCTTTTTACAGTATATTTTTAACATATTATGCATTCAAAATATGAAAGAAATAAGAAATCGATTTTTTGGAAATTCTAAAGGTATCTCCCCACTTAAAGAACTATATATAGACAATCTATAGAATGTCAATTCTAAGAAATAATCGCAGAATTAGTGGGAAATATATGAAACCTTAATATAAATTACTTATAGACTTTTATTTGTGGTATTTATTAAAATAACCATGTTTTGCAATGTTATGAGTGTAAAAATGTTTTAATTGGCAATTTACTTTCAATCCAAATGGTTGTTATCCGAGTAAAGTTACCATTAATGCGCGAATTTGAAAGGAGAATAGAAAAATTTCCACATTTGGCTCAAAATTTATTTTTATTAGTTGAAAATAAAATATTTGATTAAAAATGTATGTATTTGTTAATAAAATTTATCTTTGTGTTAAAAATGTATGTATTCTCTTGAAAATTTGACTTTATTATAGAAATTGTTATGTAAAAATAAATTTTTAGTCGCAGATAAGTATTTTTAAAAATATAGTTAAATTTTAAGTCCAAAAAATTTATGTTCTCACCCAAAATGAAATGATTAAATTTTGTTACAGAAAAATGAATTAGATATATACCAAGAAGTTGAATTTTTAACTAAAAAAGATCAATTTTCGTACACAAAAGCATTAGGTAACTTGAGACTTAAACAAATTAATTTGGAATAAAATGAATTTTCGGAGAGTTAAATAAATTTTCAACCAAATTGTTGAATTCTGAACTAAAATAGATAAATATTTAACCAAAAATAGAATAGTCAAAAGATCAGCCAAAGGCAATTATTTTTTTCACTGATAAATGAATTTTCAACTGAAAAAATAAATTTTAAATAAAAAAAGATTGTAATTTTCTATTATTATTTTTATTCAACTAACAAAGTACAACTTTGTAATATAAACAATTGTTCGAAATTAAACATTTGAATTTTCAACTAAAAAAGATGACTAGAAATTTAATAATTTATATAATAGCAATAAATAGTTGTTTAAATAAACATTCAAATTCCCTAAACTTATGGAATCTTAGTGGGAATTTTCTTGCATCAAGGGTGGGATTGCAGAAAAACTCTTTAGGAATTTGTGAATTACCTCTTAATTTAATGTTCAGGCATATTAATTTAGGAATATTTTTAAACTTTAGAATTTAAGTTTTGGGATACTTTAGAAATGGCAATCAAAACTGGAAGTTTAAAAAAAGGGAGTAAAAATATTATTTTATACTTACGAGCAGAATGAAGCAATCCCAAAAATGTGAGCAGTAGAATTCCGGTCATAATTTTGATTTTTTCAAAAAACGAAAATCTGATTCCTGAAAAATATTTTAAGAAGTGGTTAGATAAATGGCTGCTGTATACACTTTTATGCTGTGCTTTCTATATCACCCTTTTATTTATTCTTCTGAACAAATAGATCGAAGTGCGGAAATTTGTTGTTCCCAGATTTCAAAATTTTCAATATTTGTTAGATTTCTTACGCATATATTACGCAAAATGTTATAATAATAACCTATACCATTCCAAATCTTAATGAAATATAATAATATTAAAAAACAACTTTTGAGGAAAAAAACATACATTTTTAAAAAATTTTTAGAACATCTAACTTTACTGTAGTTCTACTCCAAGTACTTTCTGTTTGTGACTTATATAATTTTGTCTATTTTATTTTGAAATGTTAACTAATTTTGAAGGCCCTGAAATGAAAACTGTTCGCCCGAATGCTTCCTACTTGAAACGGTCTCTATTTAAAATTGTACAATTAATAGCCGATGTCCAATTTACAGAAAAGTTAACATATAGTTTTACAAATTTTATATAATTAAATATCCTTTCTGTTCTTATAGTATAAGAGATAGAAATTTTGAGATTTTTCATCCTAATCAAGAAAAGAATTTAGTTTTAGCCTATTATTTATTCAAGGAATCTGTATTGTAATCGGAAAATAACAGTAATTCTTAACGTCTCTTCAGGCTAGATAAATCTAGGAATGAATTTTTTTTTAATCAAATGTTTTTTCGGTTTCTTTTATATTTTTTGGGAAATAATACAATTTCTGATTTACGGGAAAACAGTGGTTATTTTGCGCAGTTTGTACCTTTCCTATATTTTCTATTCAATAAAACAAGATTACATAATAGAACATTTTAATAAAAGAACGTAATGGATAATTTAGTAAAAAAGTACATACAAATTATTCAAAGAGATAATTATGTAACATTTTTAGCCTTGTTTAAACAAAAAAGTCTATAAAATTGCGAAATGTGTAAAGAGGCTTCGTGACTCTCTATCGGAATATCCTCTTTACAATTTATTGCTTCATAATTGAAAAAGCACAATTTTACTGTTTATTTATTTACTTTATTCAACCTTGTATTAGTCGTGTTGAAAATGATCTTAATTTGTGATATAATGCAATAACATACCTGTCAGAGAACTAATTTGATTTCAAATAATCTAAACTCAAATATTTGAAAATGATCAATTTAAAAATATTTGTGTTATTTGAGGAAAATTGATATATTATATTAAGAATTACTATATATTTTTGTCACAGCCTAAAAATAATCAAGATGTTGCTTTTTGGTTCTCAAAGCATTTGAATTTTTTAAGAAACAAATGATTTTATAATTAAGAAATTTAGTTTTCTACGTGAAAAGTCAATTTTTTAACAAAAAGTACATCAATTCTGAACCAAATAGTTAAATTTTGAACTAAAGATATATTTTTAATTCGAAAATGTGTGTTTGTTTGTAAAAAAAGAATCTCTTTGTTAAAAATTGATTTTTTCATTGAAGATTCAATAATAGGGTCGTTCAAAAATGAGTGGCACATTTTTTTGCACGCTAGAGGGAAATGCTCCCCCAATTTTCTTCTAAATCCAGAAAAAGAAATTCCCTATTTAAAAATTTTTAAAAAAATTTAAAAGGTGTCGGTTTTAACTTGAAGTTTCTCAAGTGAAATGCATGGGGAAAAACCACTTTTTGAGTTTTTAGATTAATTTTTTAGTGTTTGAAAAATGTGACAGGAAAATACAGGGGCCTGTAGAGAATTATCCAACGACAAATTTGATGTCTGAGACATATGGGTTTGACATCCTTATCATACTTCCACGGGTACCTGAAAACAACCCTTAAAACCGAAAATGTTAATTCTTCATGAAATCGACGTTTTGAACACTGTATGCTTGTCTTTTTTTACTTATAATAATTATTATTAGCCTTGTCGAATATTTATTATCATTATTTAATTAATTTTTTATTATTTAAACAAATGGAAACATTAAACAACACTTGAGAACTACCCCTTTTACATTTAAAGAATCATGTATCACCCTCCATCAACTAAATCCTCCAAACAATCTTAAATTAAAAATAATTATCCCAAACAACTTTCAAATACTCTAGTTAATAAATCTATCTTCAAGGTAATGATGCACGTCACCTATGAAATCTGCACCTAGTGAAAGTTGCACCTTCCATAGATTAGAAAATTAAAAAATATTTCAAATACAAAATAATTACCAAATACAACTTTTTAAGACTCCAGTTAATATACCTATTCAAACAGTAATATTAAGAAACTTGTAGGAACTACACCTATCACATTTCACGAACTAAGTCTAAGCTGTCTCCAACTAAAAATGTTAAAAAATTTAAATAGAAAATAATTACCAAACATACACTGACTTGCAAAATTCTTAGGCCACCTTTTTTAGAATGACTGAATAAATCCCTATAATTTTAATTAGACCAGATCTGAAAACATTTTTCTTTGCAAGGTTGATTGTTTTTGAAATTCTGTATAAAATAAGCCCAGGGTGAAGCCAATTTGTCTAGTTTTTAAGTGGATATTGCAAAAATAGTGAAAATTTCGATGTTTTCTTTAATTTTCAATAATTTACGAAATAGTCAACGTTTTTCAATGTCCTTAAGCTCATTTTGAAGCTATGTCTTCATTGTATCACATCAGCTTACGAGCATAAATTATAAGAAATTTCTTTTTGAATTGCTAGAACTTGAAGTTGTAATAAAAAAGTTGGAAAAATTTGAAAACATCTTGCATGTAGGCAAATCAGAACAAAAGTTAAGTAAATATATATTTTGAGGAAATTACATACAAACTGCATGGTCATATATTTCATATATTTTACAAAAATATTTTTGTTACCAACAATAATATTGTAATTTTTCCAACTTTTTTGTTAAGACTTCAAGTTCTTGCAATTAAAAAATAATGTTTACGATTTATACTCATAAGCTGTTATGATATTGTAAAAAATCTTCAAAATGAGCCCAAAAATATTGAAAATTTTGACTATTTCGGAAGTTATTTAAAATGTAAAAAAAATTGAAGTTTGGACGATTTTTGCAATATCTTCTTAAAAACTAGACAAATTATCCTCACCCTGGCTGTACATATGTGAACTAGAGACCCTGATAGTTGTGTATGGTATTAATTTTTTAATGAAATTTTTTTTTGAAGTTTTTATTCATGGCAATCGGAACTTGTGTGTGCAGATTATTTTTGATTTAAAATATTTTTTACCGGCTAAATTGATGGAAAGTGAGACTTTCATAAGGTGCATATTTCACAGGTGACGTGAAATATCACTGAGTTTTTTTATTATTATTGTCGGGTAGTGGGTACAGCTTAGACTTTTTTGAGGTTAGTATTGTGGTAATTTTTGGGAGGCAAGATTTGCTTTTTGAAAATTAATGTTTGCATTTTTGAACAGCCCAAAAGGTGCCCAAAATTTTGACGCTGTTGATTTACTCAATTTTCTAAATGAGAGGGTTTATACATATGGAATCAAACCGAAGGGCCTATGACAAAGCCACCGAACGCGTCCTGGGGTTGCAGAAAGAGGGTCCCTGTACCAAGGGTTTTTTCTGAATATGGTTACAAAAATAAATAGGCAGTTGCGGAGAATTTTCCAGGGGTGGTCCCGAAGGAATCAACTTCCAAGCGGAGGTGTGAAAACCGTGCTAAAAGCTGAATGGCACCTGGGTGAGGTGTCTAGAACGGTGAGTCTGGGATACCGGGCGACCTCTCAGAGTACGCAGCCTTATCCTTGCCTGCGGTGCTCTATAAGGGTGGACGAACCCCTTTCCCTAGCTTCTCGTGGGAACAACAATGACAACACCAAACATAGCTTTCGTAAGCGCAGTTCAAAACAACAGAACGCGCAGGGCTCCCGACAATGGATCGGCCAACAATGCCGATCACTCTAGAGCTGGGGGAGCCAATGTAAATGGATTCAATGCGATGGATCGGCGGAATCTCGGGACTTTTAGGTGGATGGAGCGACTAAATCACGACTTTCTAGAGTAATACGGTGCGAGTGTGGCCCCTGTTCGGGGTTACATGGCACGACTGTATGTTCTGTGGTGTGAGAAACACACGGAGCTATCGCAATTTTCGCAGCAACGTCTGTGGACCCGTGACGAACTACTCCGAAAAAGGGGCCATGTAAGCGGAACGCCTACTCTACGGCAGCTGGAACAACCCGACAACAGAAAAAGAATGGCGACACTAAGACCAACCGTGGGCAGGAATTCAATAGAGGAAGAGCGATGCTTTATGACCCGGAGAAACATCAACACCAAGGTTTCTGTCAAGCCTAAGGACCTGGCTGAAATAAATAACGAGCTTCGTGGACATTTTTCCGAAGAATCCGATCTCTGGGCTATCAATTATTGTGTGGGTAATGCAGCGAGAGCTTTGGCCGATATGAACCGCAAAACAAAACCAATGGCTGATCATAAGACCAAAAGATGAATGCATCAACTTGCCATAAAGATAGGCTGGGCAAGACAGTACGCGTCCCGCATTCAGTGTGTGATTGACTACATCACATTTGGCAGGAATTTTACCGCCAAGGTTCGAAAGTTCGCGCATGAACTCCGGACGCGTTATCACACACGTAACAAATCAAAGCTGCTGACCATCAGGCAGTATATTGTTGACAGAATACGGATACTGTTTGACGCTAAGAGAAGTCTGAAGCGGAGGGAGAGGTGGGTCAGAGAAAATCAACAGTTTCTCTGTGACCCATCTCGATTCTTCCAAGACCCTCCAGTTACTGTCGAACACCCGCCCAAACCAGATGAGGTCGAAGTATTTTGGAAAAAGTCTACGAAGTGCAGCATAGACTGGACGAAGGCTCAGAAAATATAAATAGCTTCAAGGAGTTGTGTGATGCCCTCATAACACCTGATCAAAAATGCCCACCCATCACTACCGAGGAGGTGAAAAAAGTATTAAGAGGGATGAAGAACTATTACGCACCGTGACCAGATTGTATTAAAACCTTCTGGTGGAAGAAGTTTCCTTTAACTTATCAGAATTTGGCCCGTATTTTCACCTCAAATTTATAGTCGGAAGAGCCGATTCCGGAATGGTTGGCGGAAGGGCGCATAATAGTCCTGCCGAAAATAGGCAACTTAGCTGACCCGAAGAATTACAGGGCAATCACTTATCTGAACATACTGTATAAGATATTCATAGCTATCCTAAATGATAGGATTGTTCGGGCAATTGCACCTGTGTGGCAAGAAATGTATGAACAACGAGGCTCAAAGAAAGGCGCAGCGGGATGTCGGGAGAACCTGCACATCGATAGATGTATCTTCAAAGATGCAGCATTCTCATAGCATGACCTATCGATGGCCTGGATTGATTCTCGGAAAGCTTTTGATTCGGCACTTGTGCGGCAAACCTGCAGATTGAAAGCACAAGGTCACTTATGTATTTTACATGGATGATCTTAAGATCTCTGCTAAAAACAAAGAGCAACGACATCTAGCTCTAGAGATTGTCGAACGATATACTAAGGAAATAGGAATAGAAATTGGGTTAGACAAATGCACCAAGGTTTATTTGAAGCGAGAAAAACTTAATGGCATCCCTGAAGACCCAGGGCTCGTCGATAGAAGCGCTATGCGACACCTTTGCTCTGGAGAGACGTATACATGCCTGGGCGAGCCACAGAGCTGCATTCAGGATGTGACACCTATAATTCATTTGGAGTAGTTCCATGGACGAAGAACAAGCTCAGATCCCTTGATATCGGGACGAGAAACTTTATGCACATGAACAAAAGCATGAATCTTAAGGCTTCCGTTCCGCGATTGTACATCTCACGCCGTCAAGGTAGTTGCGAAATATTGAGTCTTGAATGTCTTCACAACAGGATTATTCTGGCTACAGCACATAGAGTTGCAAATGGAAGAGATCCTCTTCTTAAAATCGTCAGGAATCACGAAGAAGTGGGCAAAGGAGCAACTACATCTTACGACCATGAGATAGGTGGCAGTCTATAACGGAATCAACACGACGATCCAGCAAAATTCTTGTGCACCCTGAGAACACGGAGCGACCCGAGGACGACCACCTTCTCCATTTTCCCCTCAAGTGTTTTAGCATATTTTTTACATGCAGAGGTGCTTTTCAGGCTACTAACCAGTGAAATCTCGGCAGCTCCAAGAGCGCCGATGATAAGGACGATTAGTTTGACAGAATATTCCGGGTACAATCGTCGCAAATCCCTTATGAGGTCTCTATACCTCTCTTTCTTTTCATTTTCCTTGGCTATGATGTTTTTGTCAGTTGGCGCTGAAAATTCAATAACGAACATGGTTTGCTTCTTGAAGTCAAGAAGAACCATGTCAGGCCTCAAATGTGCAACAGAAACAATTGTCGAGACTATAAATTTCCAGTATATGTGGCACTTCTCATTCTCGACTATTGACTTGATTTATCCTATGACCATTTAGAGGAGCGACATTGAGGTTGATGCCGTAAGAGTGTCGAAGATGGTAATAAATCACTTTTAGTGCGGCATTATGCCCCTGGATGTAGGTTGTTCTCGTATGAATTGGACCACTAGATAGTATGTGTAACAAATGCTCGAGGTGTGTATGGAACGCCCTGCAGCCATCATCGGGAATGTCTTGGCTCAAAATATAGCGACGGTATGTTAAGGTGGAAATGACACCGTCTTGACATGCCATAATGAAACCCTCCGTGCCAGACTTCAATCCGGGTGATTTAAGGAAAGCAAAAGTTTGGTCACACGACATTGACTGATCCTCCACATTTCTGTGGAAGATGCCGTGAATCCTCTCTTCGAGGAGCTGTTCACGGAAGTTTTCCTCTTGTGCTTTCTTAATCGGAGCTTTCAGGAGTGAGTACTCGAGATAGATAAGATTTGATGCATTTTGCTCACCCCTAATACTAAAGTCAAGTCCGAGTATTTCAGCAGTCTCCTCCGCTGATTTGTACAGAAACGCTCCTTTGCCTACTTCTTTGTGTTTACTGACCATTTTAAGAAGAGGGTCTCTTCTATTTGAGACTCTATGTGTTGTACCCAGAATGATGTTGTTGTTAAGACATTCGAAAATCAATATTCAGCGACCACCTTGACGGCCTGAGATGTAGAGTCCCGGGACAGAAGACTTTAGATGCATGCTTCTGTTCATATGCATAACCTTTCGTGTCCCGATATCAAGGGATCAGAGCTCGTTCTTCGTCCATGGTGCCACTGAAAATGAATAGAGTACTACTAGGACGGCAAGTATAATCGTTGCAGTACTTTGTTCCTCGCCGACAGTTCGGAAGACCAAATTTGCTGGATAAGACGTTTGTATCTGCTTCGGAGATTATTTTTTATAGGTGTCACATCCTGAATGCAGCTCTGTGGCACGCATAGGCATGTATACGTCTCACCAGCGCGAAGGTGTCGTATAGCGCTTCTATCAACGAGCCCTGGGTCTTCAGGGATGGCATTACGTTTTTCTCGCTTCAAATAAACCTTAGTGCATTTGTCTAACCCAATTTCTATTCCTATTTCCTTAGTATATCGTTCGACAATCTCTAGAGCTAGATGTCGTTGCTCTTTGTTTTTAGCATAGATCTTAAGATCATCCATGTAAAATACATAAGTGACTTTGTGCTTTCGATCTACAGGTTTGCCGCAAAAGTAACAGTCGGAACGGCGAAGTGCTAGAGATAGTGGCAGTAATGTGAGGCAAAAGAGGAGTGGGTTCATGAAGTTCTCCCAACATCCTGCTACGCCTTCCTTGAAGTCGCGTTGTTCATAAATATCTTGCCACACAGTTCCATTTGCCCGAAAAATCCTACCTTTCTCTTTCTTTGTTGCCCGATTGTTCTGGCTGTGGTAGAGTAGGCGTTCTGCTTACATAGTCCCTTTTTTGGAGTACTTTGGCATGATTTTGCAGACGTTGATGCAAAAAGTGCGATAGCTCTGGGTGTTTCTTGCACCACAGAGCATGCAGTCAAAACTTTCCATAGCATTTCTTAAATTTCAAATTTTCAAAGGGTGTAGTTGTGTAAGCACGGCAAATCTAGGCCCCCGCTCGTATCAGGCTGAAATTCATGTCAAATGGCCATTTAGGCCATGTCCGAAAACTTCGGTCAACCGGAGTTCTAGCATTGTTAGTAAAAAGTCAGAAGAAAATTAACAGAAAGAGAATATAATTTAAAAAATAGCATTTCACCTGTTTTGGAAATTGTTCCAATTATTGTTACCGAGGTAGATTTTCAAAACAATAATTTAATTGCAATGCTCTTTTCAATTTTTAAGTGGTACTATTAATTTCGCGGATGACCCTTTTTCACGAACAGTAATTGTAATCGTGTAAAGCTTTCAGCAAACGTCAGAATGGGAATCGAACCACAGAGCTTCCGTTTGGCGTTCGGCTCAAAGAATAACAGAAATTATTAACTTTTTGTCAGACTAGATCAACAAAATTTTAATTCATAGCTTCATCTAGTCTCAAAATACGTGATCTTTTTGTTATTCTCTGATGATAATATAGCTTTCTTACATTAAATTATTTGGTCACTTCTAAAATCTTTGAACTTTTTTACATTTTGGAAACATTCAGATTAGAAAGGATTAATTTATTCAACATCTGCATTTGAAATTTTCATTTTGAAATTGGTCATATTTTAAGTTATACAATTATCCAACGAGTTAATTTCAAGTTGTGAGCTATGAAAGTTAACTTTCCTATTAATAAAAAAGTTATATTTTATTAATTCAAACACTTTTTTATCATCAAATTTACATATTAAAATTGTTTTCTAAGTGTGCTAATCTGTCTTCGCATTTTTTAAAAGGGGCACTTTTTCGGAACTCCGCTATTATCCAAAATAGTTTATTATCATTTTCCGCCATTTTTGACATATTACCTTTAATATACATGAATATCTTGAAAAACTTGTTGATGCAAGATACCAAAACTTTCAATAAAAATCGTATAAAATATTGCAGTAATACAAGATTAAAAAAAAACTATTATTTTAAACATTCTCGGCTATTTAGATCATGTAATAATTTTTCTGCATTTTATATAAATTTAAAGAAGGTAACAGAAATTAAAACAATGAAGGATAAACAAAGATTAAATAACGAACGCGATTGCACAATTTTTTCGTATGTGTTGAAACAATAATTAAAAAAGTTATTACCTCACATTAAGCAAAAAGTGGATAAGAAATTCAAAATGTTGGTAAACCCATAAATTTCCGGCATCATTCAAAGAGAATATTATTGGCCTGCGGCTTCTTTTTATAGCTTTCAATCCCTGTTTATAAAGTGTCCTTATTGCTATCTGTGTAATGTACGAGAAAGATGACCTTGAAGGGTATGTCCTGCTTATCATGCACTTGTTCTTACCATTTAGATATGCCGCCTTAACAGCACTAACGTTTCTGCTTACAAGGAGACTACAGATTTCCACTAGCGCAACATTTTTTGCGAAAAGTTGCAACAACGAAATAGTCACCATGACCTCAAGATTTGCTGTTGGTGTGATTTCAATGGCACTATTAATCACCCACACTGAAAGAAATGAATTGCTGATAAAGTTATATTGCGGGTTAGATCAGCAATCTGTATGGCTGGAATACACATATCCATGGCTGATCTAACACGCAATATGCTTGTACAAAAATTAATTTCTTTCAGTGAAGTTGAAACTGCTTGATAGGATTTCCAGTTTTCGTATAGTACAGATTAGTTCAGTCACTGTCAACCAGATCGTTGATGCATATTCCATCACGCGATTGACCATCCTTGCATATAACCAGAATGTATTCCTGGACTTTAAATAGCAGGTTCTCTTTGTTGCTTATCTAGAGGTCCAAAAAGCCATTTTAGCTTTCTTTGTAATTAAGTCATCATGAAGTTTCCAGAGTTAATGTCTAGATCTCTGTCTAGATCCAACTTTCTAAAAGGCAAATTAATTTCTATGAAGAGGTTTCTCAGTTACGATTTTCTCTTTCATCTAAAGATTTACTTGTATTTCTAGTGTTGTCAGCATGAACGAGGTCAAGCTCAAAGACCTGACGAATTTTACCCTATATGAGGTATCCCTACCCAACTTTAGCATAAAGCTGGCCTTACCAATTATCCAAAGTTATTGGGGTGTTTCTAATCGCTAAGCATGCTTAAAAGATTTCGCCCGATAAACTTACTATAGACTGCAATTCTTCTAACCATCTAATATTTAAAAGAGTGAATATAAGGCTAGCTACCTTTCGATATTTCATTCTGGCTTAAAAAGCTTCTAAGGAATATACCTAGCGGACCGACCCCTTATTCGTTTAATTTAACTTCGAGTTCGTAAAGTGTACCATCGTTAAGTGCTCCAGGATTTTATCAGGGAACTCGACCACTTGTTACGTTCGGGAAAAATTTTATCCAGCCCAGTGACGAGGGCGAGATCGAACCTGGTCGCGTTGAGGATACTTAAGAACTTCTTGGGTAGTGACAACCTAGAAGCCTCAGCAAGAATGAGCTTGACGGATAAGAATTTATTATTAGTACAGTAGAAGTGTTAGCATTAGTTCGACTGAATAGTGAAAATCAGGTGGCTCTTTTTTCCCTAAAACAGTTCCTAAGGCTAGGATGTAAGCTACTGTGTCGATGGATAAGTTTTACAAGGGTTCTATCTTATCAGAACATTGCATTTTGTCGGTCACACTATTAAGCAATAAGTTGTATGAATATTTTATATCGATAGAGATTCACGAAGCCTCTTTACGCACTTCGCATTGTTGAAGCTTCTTATTATTTATATAAGGCTAAAAATGTTGCACAATCGTCTTCTATTAACTTTTTGTACTTTTTCACTTATTTCTCGATCATAAAGCAATAAAAAGTGAACACATATTAATTTTTATTTATTATATAAATATTTCGTATAGTTTAAATAAATTTGAAAATATTATAGAATATGTATCGTAGATTATAGGGTAAAGCTAGAATTACTACTTTGTCTAAAGGAAGTCAAGCCTATGCCATAATTTTGGGCTCATTTAAGGCTCATTTAATACCTAAAAGCCAAATTTTGGGCTCTGTATTTTTTTTAAATACACAGTGCTGCCAGCTCTAATCTTACAAGTGAGTACATCAGAATTGAAGGCTTATTTTAGCCTCTTCATTGCCTGACATAAAATTTAAAAAACCATCCTTTAAAATTAAAAAAATATGCTCAACCCAAAAGTGATGATTAAGTGCACTAAACATGCACTAGTCATTAAAGTGGCTCAATCAGAAGTAAAGGCGTATTTCAAGGTTCTATAGCGTCCCCGAAATTAATTTTCCAAAACAATCCCTTAAAATGGGAAGATGACGCCGTACTAAAAAGTGCTGATAATGTACAAGAAAATGTTTTTTTATCATTTTGTAATATTTTGTAGCATACAGAAAACATTAAACCCCTTTCCAAATATCACCTCGGACACTCGAAAACTACCCTGTTGAGAAATGCGACGTTAATCTGACAAGAAGGTACATCAGTAGTGTTTGATTTTCTCGGACCGTGCCTGAACATTGCATGCTTTATGCCGGAACTAAGGTCTCAATTAGAGCTCATTTAATATTTAAAAGCCAAATTTTGGGCTCTGATTCCTTTCTAAAACGCATTGTACTGCCATCTTTACATTAGGCTAGCAGTACCATGTTAGAAATATTGGTCATATCACATTTTTTCTTTCTCAAGAATTTAGGTCTCATTTAAGGCTCTTGTATATTTCTTGTCGCAATTTTTTAAGCCGAAATTAAGGGCTCAATTAGGGTTCATTTAATATCCAAAAGCCAAACTTAGGGCTCTGCATTAAAAAAAAGTATTGCACTGTTAGCGTTAAAGAGAGCTAACAGTATCATGGTAGGAATATTTCGTATACCAACCTTTTTATGTTACAAGAATTAAGGGCTTATTTAAGGCTCTTACATGACATTTAGCGTAATTTTTCAAAAATAAAACCCATTTATAAAAAATACCCTAAACAGTGTATATGCACTAATCTTAAAAGTGAGTACATCAGAATTAAAGACTCATTTTAGGCTCTCCAACGCTCCCAAAATAAATTTTACAACACCATTTATTGAAATTAGAAAACTACGCCTCATAGAATATCAGTGATAAAGAACAAGATAAAGTATTCCATCAATTTCACATATTTTATAACAGTCTGAAAATATCGAAAATTATCTAAAAACCACCGTTACTACTTAGAAACAGTAATTTGGGGATGCAGTTTCCTCTTCCATAAATAAAAATTAATTTTTTTAAACATACGTTACTTTCGCTGCTTTGATTTTTTATCATTTTCCTGTTCGAACTCACAAATTTTATCCGTTTAGATTTAGGTAGAATATATATGATTCATATTTGGAACCGCATTTTTTGTATTTAAATACATTTTAATCTTACTTAAGTGATAATTATTTCAAATTAAAGTGCAAAAGGTAAAAATCATCATTTCTTGACCGAGGAATAAAAATATAATAGGTATAGTTTTGTACTACTGAATGATTGGAAAGTCGTTCAGTGAATGCTTGAGAAAGAAGTTTTCAAAATCTTTAAAAGAAAACTGCTAATTTATTCAGTAAGGCTAAGCATTCAAATTACTGAGAAGTTTTTAATTTGTTACTAATAATTAATTTAGAATTAAGAAGGAGTACTAACTTTTTAGCGGAACTGCTATACATTTGTATGAAATTAAACATTTCCGTTAATACTGCAAATATTAACCGATTTTCATGATTCTTCATTCAATTTCTTTTAATTATATGAATAAATTAACCCAGCAGATTGAAGTTGAACAAAGCCATGCCTTCATACATAATATATATTTTATCTACCTCGAACGTTTTGCCAATGGTACAGGTGCTATTGTACTGACGTTTTTGATTGTTAAACAAAATAGAAAAAAAAATATAAAAATATTCAACCGTTTTGCCTGAAACTTGTACGCGTTTTCTCACTCTAATAAATATCCTTGAGAAAGAAAGAAGGCTTGAATGAGTAAAGTTCCTAAATGAGCTCTCAAATTCGAGAAAATCAAACACAGTTGATGTGATTCATTCTCAGTTTAATGTGGCATTCCTTGACAGGGTAGTTTTTGAGTGTTAGGCGTAGTTTTCGGAAAAGACTTTCACGTTTGCTAGTGGCTAGAAATTATTACAAACTGATAAACTACTTTTTTTTACATTATCAGTATTCACCTTTAATATCAAGGGATATTTTTGAAAAATTGTCTTTGGACAATTGTCATTTCTACCGTACTTCCAGCTCTTTTTTTTATTTCCTCTGATTCTTTTTTAATAATCTTTTCTTCGGTTTTGACGACTTTGACTTCAAATTCTTTTTACTGAATCTCCTCTTCTTCTCTAATTTTTTTCAGCGCCTTATGAATCCCTCTCTAGACTTCTGCTTTTTTTCTTCTATCTATTTCTTGCAACCTTTTTTGCTGCGCGTTGAGTTTTTCATTGAAAGGGGGTTACAACAAATCTACCCACTTTGAACATTTGTGCACTAACAAGTCCTCGTTTGCTATTGGGAAGAGGCAATCTCGGCACTTCAGAATCATTCTTGGGTCCGTTACCTGAAATTAAATTTTTTTTCTCTTTTGTCTATTTTTTTGTAAATGTATGTGTTTGTCTTACTTTTAGTTGTTGTCAGTTGTGTAAAAATCAAATCATTAACATGCATGCCATCTCTAAGAAAAATTCGAATTAAAATCTACTTTTTACTAATGTAGACAAATGTTTACTAGTATTTAACGCAAATTGCAGATCATCTAAATTTTCATCCCGTGTTTTAGGGTCTTTTTCGAAATACGTTTTAATTGCTGTTTTAATTGAAGTATTACATCTTTCTGTTGGATTTGCTTGTGCATGCTATTTAGGAGTTTTCGAATGTCTAATACCAAAAGTTTTTCTCAAATTAATTATTGACTTATTTACATATTCTATTCCATTATCTGTAAACAAAATTCTAGGTGTTCATTTTGTAAACATATAAAAAAAACTAAAATATATTGATTTCTCGACTTTGTCATTGGTAATGGACCCATCATGTCAGATGCTATTACCGTCCATGGTTTTTCTATTATTCGCTTTCCCATCAAACCTATCTAATTGTTTACTTTTGGTTTCATTCTCTGCCAAATATCGCATTCTTCCACACATTTCAACGTTTCAGAATACACATTACATAATTTCGCCGTTTATTGTTTGTGTTATAACAGCTCCTAATCCTATATCACTATTATCAGTTTCAAGTTGGAATGGGCTTTAAAAATCAGAGTAGGCTAAAACTGGTGCTGTCGTTAGTAAGTGTTTAATTGTCGTAAAAGCCTGTTCCTGTTTGTCAGACCATTCCCACTTTACTTACTTTTTTAATAACTTTTGTAATGGTTCCATAATTTCTGCAAATTAAGGGATAAATTTCCCATACCATTAAGCCATTCCTATAAGTCTTTGAAGTTATTTAATTGTATTTTATCTTGGATAATTTAAAACCGGTTCGATTTTTTCTTCATCAACTTGTAATCCTTTTTCATTTACTTTGAAACCCAAATATTTTATTTCAGAACATCCAAATTCGCATTTATCTAAACCTATTGTTAAACCTGCATTTTTAGTTTTACCTGAAACAATTTCTAAGTATTTTAAATATTCTTCAAAATTTTTTGAAACTATAATTATATTGTCGAGATAACAGAATACATGTGGCTTTAATTCTGGTGTTATTATTCTGTCCGTCATGCGCTGGAATAAAGCAGGATCATTTGTTAATCCAAATGGCATCCTTTTAAACTGATACATTCTATTGCCCGGAACAATAAAAGCTGTTATCGGTTTAGATTCCTCGTCCAACGGTATCTGATGATATGCTGAACGATGATCTATTTTTGACATGTATTTTGCTGATCTCAGTGTGTTTAATATTTCAGACATTATCGGAATTGGATATAAATCTTTTTTAGTGATTTTATTTACTTTTCTAAAATCCAAACAAAATCTACATTTTCCATTCGGTTTTTTTTTATCATTATATTCGGATTAGACTAATCGCTATCCGATGGTTCTATTATTTTTTCTTCTAAAAGTCTATCTACTTCCTTGTACATAATCTCTCTTATTTTCAGTGATACGCAATAGTATCTTTGCTTAATGGGTTCATAACCTTGCACATCTATTTTATGGCTAGTCAAATTGGTCGATTTTAATTCTATTCCCTGATCTATTTCTTTTCTTTTAATCAGATTTTCTAATTGCACTTGTTGTGCTTCATACAACTCTACTATGCCTTCAGAAATTTCCTCGTAAAATTAGAATTTTTTTTTCTTTTCTTTTTTCACGCGAGTAATATTATTATTTATTACCGCATTATTTCTAAAATTATACCAATTACTTTTTCTAATTGCGAATAATTTTTCTAATATTGAATAATTTTTTTCTTCCTTTTTATCTAACACCGTCTTTAATTTAGAATCATTTTTCTCTTTATCGCATTCCAATGGCCCTTTAAATTCCGTATCTAAATTCCTATATTTTTTTTCGCCTTTAATTTCGTGTTTATTTTGCTTCTATTCTTATTTGTTTTCGTTTTTCTCTCTATATTTTGATTAGCTCGCTTATATAATCTCTTTACGCCCACGCTGACACGTGCCAGTTATGCGTCGCTCGCCATGTGGGGTCTAGGGTGTGGGGCACCATGCTCCCGTACACTCTGTGCCGGCTGGGTTGCTGGCGGGATCGAGTCTAGTGCTTCACCTGTAAGGAGGGTTTGAGGTGGGGTATGTGGCGAAACGGGGGGAAAAAATTCGTACGGTAGCAAATCTGTCTCTTTCCCTCGCATGTCGTTTCGTAGGCTAATCTTGGATCCGAATTTTAATTTACTCTCATCTCTTTTCCTATTCTCATTCTCTTTCGTATTTTCTTTCGTTTCCTTAGTAATTGGCTCCTGCATTTTAATTGCTTTTGATTTAATCGCATATTCAATGTTTGTTAAATGTGGTAACCACCAAATCTTTTTCTCATAATCCATTTTCCAACCTAATCTTTTAATCATATCGGTTTTTATTACTTCTACCGATCTTAAATTTGCTACCAGTCTGAATAATAAATATTTTTCCCTGAGACCTACTTTGATAGGGATTAAAACTTATCCTGTTATTTTTGATTTTTGACCATTAGCCACCATTATTGTGTCATTTATTGGTTTTTTAATTTCATAATCTAATTCTTTCACTGTATTTATAAATCTCGTACTTATATAAAAGTGAGTTGTACCGGTGTTTTTTAAATTACTGTTATTATGCATGAACCTTTGATTGCCTGGATATCTTTCATTATTTGTATAATACGAATTATTATTTGAAAATCTTGGATTCAAAAATTTTGGATTTCCATTTGGAAATCTTGGTTTGCATTGTTGCATATTTTTTTGTTTATGATACATAGGCCTAAATTGTTTTTGTTGATTCTGATCATAATTTAGTTTGTGATCTCTATTTTGATTTTGATTTTTTATATTATTTTGAATTTGCTTATTTTCTGTGACGTTTTTATTTTTATCAATTTTGACAATATCTTTATCTAAATTGCTTAACGTTGAAATTTACTTCAGGAATTACACTGACCTCTTGAAAAGCTTTGTTAATTTCAAATATCCTCTGACATAGAACGTTACAATTGACCTACGACTTGGGTACGTACCTGAACGTAGAATTTTCCGCTCTATCGATTGCAGATGTAAAATAGGGAGTTTCCATTTAAAAAAACAAAGTTGACCTTCAAAAAGCCACGAAGGTCAACATCAAGGTCAAAATGAAGGTCATTATTGAATTCCTCGTTGAAATTTACTTCAGGAATGACCTTCACTTTCTTGAAAATTATTTTACCTGAAGAAATATCCAAACGTCCCGGGGCTTTTTACAAACCCTGTATAACCATAATATCTAAAATATAAAAAAAAATTAATTTGGCAATAATGATCTTCTTTGCATCACTGAATTTATTTCAAAAAATAAATAAAGTGATTGAATTGATTGCAAATTAGAAAAGATAGTATATACAGCAGTCATTCATCGGTTAACTTCACATAATATTCATCAATATTCACATTTCGCTTTATTAAACAAAATATTACCGGAATTCTGCTACTCAACTTTGTGAGATTTCTTTATTCTGCACATAAATATAAATTAATATTTTCATCATTATTTCACTAATTATTTACCATGTGAGTAAAACGTTTGTTTAAATTAAATTTGGACTCTATTTATAGAACCTAAAAAGGCAATCTTCTTATTTTTGGTTCAAAGTAATGGTTTTTGGTTAACGCCACATCACTTCCGGG
>NC_046661.1:131883960-131886881 GCF_010883055.1 Belonocnema kinseyi
ATTCAGATGCAAGAAACTTTTCGTTTCAAATCGTGGGTTGTTTGATTTATATTATATTTAAATCTTGCCGCGTCTGACGCCATCTAATGTTAGATCCAGAATCTATAGGAGCTTGTAGCGCTCCCCAACGTCCTTGTTTGTAACCAATATACATGGCAATTTTACGTTTTGAAGCATCAAGCACGATCTCGTTTTATTTCAATTTTTCCACTGTGAAATCCAGCGCGATTAACAAGATCATCAACATGGTCCTTCGGTAGCCAGATTTTATAGTTTAGAACTTTGAAACAATGTTCAAGCGACCAAAACAAGCACAAAACTAACAATTTGTGCGAAGGACGCGGTTTCCTTTGTCTTTCGTTGGCGTCTCCAAGTGATCGCATCGTCCAATGTCATTCCGTCGCAAGGAAACAGCTACGCTTTTATCAACAGTGTTTAGTGTGTGTATATCTTGATGTGCATCAAGGTACATTAACCAAGATTTAATACTTTTCATCGCAAAGGAATATTTGTATGAAAATTTATGCAATTTTGTAATCTTACAAATGGACGCGCGTCAAGCGTCGGTCGATTACAATCGATAGAGAACCAATACAGTGGATGTGCATCAAGGTACATGCGCGGAGATTTGATAAGTTTCCGCGGCAAAGAAACATCTTTTGTGAAAATTTGTGATTTAACAATGAACGCACTTCAAGCGCCGGCTGATTGCAATCGATATAAAATCAATTCAAGTGCAGTGCTTCGTATGCGTGTAGTATGTGTATATCACGCGGCAATCAAACACGCTAATCTTCTTTTTGACATTTGGTTTCGTTTTGGCGCAGAGTCCACTAGCAATTTAAGCAAACAATAAAACTAGACATTTATATTTTGCCGATGAAGAACGAACTCATAAAAGTGTTCAATAATACTCAATTAAAAATTAAAAAGGACAAATTAATTAAACAACGCGAATCAGCTAAAGCCAAACTGAAACTCTTGATTAAGTACACAAATTTGATCGCGGAATCCCATCCCGTTGAACAACGTACGTTGTCGAAATTTGTAAAATTTGAGCTGAGTTGTAGATTAGATCATTTGAAATCAGCCTTCCAAGATTTCGAAGAATTTCAAGCAGAATTACATGAGCTAATAGACGACAAAGCAGAAACTATTAGTTATCGCGAAAAGTTTGAATCGGAGTATTTTCAAATATTGGCTCGAGCACAAAGCTTATTGTCCCGTGGAGTGCCTGTTGATCAACCTCAACCCCCTCCAGTCCTAAATGTACAAGAAAACAATGTGTATAATAACAACTTCAACCCGCTGCGTTTGCAAAGTGACAAGTTATCAACAATGGAGTTTCCTAAGTTCGGAGGCAAGCTCAATAAATGGTTAGGCTTTCGTAATACATTCACATCTCTTATACACGAAAACTCTTAAATCAGTAATATTTAAAAATTTCATTATTTGAGAGCAGCACTAGAGGGCAATGCTGAACAATTAATCAAATCTCTTAAATTTTCCGCGAATAATTACACCGTGGCTTGGGAAATCTTGATGAATTGGTTTGATAACACAACTCTATTGATACACAACCATATAAAAGCAATTTTTGAGATCGAACCGATTCAGCAAGGTTTCCTAAGCCACGGTGTAATTATTCGCGGAAAATTCAAGAGGTTTGATTAATTGTTTAGCATTGTCCTCTAATGCTGCCTTTAGATAATGAAATTTTTAAATAATACTGATTTGCGAGTTGTCGTGTAAAAGAGATGTGAATGTATCACGAAAGCCTAACCAATCATTGAGCTAGCCTCCGAACGTAGGCAACTCCATCGTAGCTAACTTGTCACTTTGCATACTCGGCGGGTTAAGGTTGTTGTTATACACATTGTTTTCTTGTGCATGTGTGTTACTTTATAACCCCTCAACCCTTGTCTGCAGGCTCAATATTATTCACTTTGTTACACACTGCTAGTACCCGGATGACCAACTTTGTTCGGTTCAATTTTTTAAATAATTATTCAAATAAAAGTCTTTTTCTGTCCTTTATTTTTAATAAACACCAAATGTAGGTGAAATAGGCACAAAACACTGGATAACACACGAGGCATAAAAACAATTCATCTTCTGATCCTAGCAGATGTGGCAAACGGAATAGTTGAGCTACCATGCGAACATATTGTCCATCGGCTTGCCTCTCACAGAGTATGACAAATTATAAATTATTAACTAATCACTATTTCAATTTTTATTACCAGTATTATTATTTAAAACATTTCACGTGCATAAATCAAACACTCGGCAAGCAAGTAATGTGCCAATATCGTAGAACAACATGTAGAAGGGACCATTTCCCGATCGAGCCTCTCGGAATACCTAGCGACTTGTGGAAACAAAATGGATCGCGCAAAAATAAAATCAAAGGAAGAATGATAAAGAGGGGGGCGGAGGCGGGTATGGAGCTTGGCCTAGTTCCCTGAAAAGGAGACTATAGAGGCGAGCGCAGCATGCTAGTCGAGCAGCTGCGGGAGCTGGAACACCGGCGACAACGGCATCAATTTGCTCTAGTGCATTTTGGGGATGACGATATGGCTTCATCGATATCACTGCATCATGCACCATTGGCATTCGATACAGATTCTTGTTCGTGATTTCCAGAGTTTCTTCAGGAATATGGAAGACACCAGCGAAATCATTTACCCAACCTTCCACAAGTTCCCTCTCCTCATCATTAGGATGAGCGGTGTGTAGAACTTCGGAAACGCGTCCACTGCGGGATTTATTTGAGCCTAAAATTTCCTTATTTGAAGGCGTAGACATAGCAAGTGCCATTAGTGTCCAGGTCCATAGTGAGTTATTTGATAATTTGACCTATGACATTAGGGGTTACACCCGCAAAAAGGAGGGTATTTTGACTTAGGTCGAAATTTAGG
>NC_046661.1:131886981-131894357 GCF_010883055.1 Belonocnema kinseyi
TACTCCTTTCCCCTGCCGAGTGAGTCACGCCTACCCCGAAAGGGAAATGGCTTAATGGTGTAATAATAATAATAATAATAATAATAATAATAATAATAACAACAAAGTACAATGAAGAAATAACTGGCAGTGATTCATATCCGCCGTATTTAAAGATCACCGAAGCGAGAAAAGCTTGTCATGCAGGAAATGGTGAGCATATAGAGACATCTAATTTAGGAGCAAGTGTCCATTTCATAAGTTTACTGGGTGATACAGTTAAGCGAATCTTGTTGCAAATGAAAAAAGATGATCTTGCTAATCTTTTTGGTAAAAAACTACTGTTCTTTGGAAAGTTGGGTATAGACGGTGCTTCTGCGCATCAGATGACACGGCAAAAGTGATCAAAGAAGAGTGATGATGTGGATGCAAACGATGAATCTTATAACAGTGATTCTGATAGTGAAGAAAACATCAGCTATCGCAAGAGCCTTTTCACGGATAAATCTTTCTTTTTGATTCCCTTCGTCCCTCTTCAATCAAAAGCAGATGATGATATTATTTGGACAAACAAAACACCTTTATCTGTCAATTTTCTGTAGGACAATTAAATTTAATTTCCTTAAAGAAACTGATTCTCTTGTAAAGAAAGAGTACAACTATCACATAAAGCTGCTGGAAAAAGTTCGTACCTATTCCATTGGTGTCGGTGGAATGAGTTTTGATATCAGCTTTGACTTGAAATGTAGGATGATTGATGGAAAGGTATGTAATATTCTAACTGGACAGAAAGCATCTTCTCGCTGCAATATTTGTGGAGTTGGATCAAAACATGTTAACAACTTACCATATGTAGCCAAAATTTCATGCAATGAGGCACATTATAAATTTGGTGTCTTGACGTTGCATGTCTGAATTCGTGTTCTGGAATATTTGTTACATGTTTCCTACAATATGGATTGTAAAAAGTTTTCCGCAAGAAAGAAGGAAGTAAAGAAAATTGAAAAATCAAGAAAGGAGCGTATTCAGATACAATTAAGATCCAAACTGGGTTTAACAGTTGATGTGGTGAAGCAGGGTTATAGAACAACAAATACCGTAAATGTTGCCCGTTGCTTTTTGGGAAAAGCTAAATCGGTTGCTAAAATAACCGGTTTGGATCAAGATCTAATCACCAGATTCTACGATATATTACAAGTTTTAACGTGCGAAAGGATATTTAATTGTGCGAAATTGAAGACTTACTGTTTGGAAACCGCTGATCTTTATCCTTGGTATAAAATGCCACCATCAGTACATAAGCTGCTTATTCACGGAAGTGATATAATTCAATCTTTTGAGCTACCAATTGGTTGGTATTCAGAAGAGTCGCAAGAGGGAAACAATAAGATCTTTAGAAAAGCTAGAGCTGATAACAGCAGAACGTCTGACAGACAAATGACGAACCTAGAGGTTCTTGATCATCTTCTGCTCCATTCGGACCCTTTAATAAGCAGTTATAGAAAAGTAGAATCCAGGAAGATGAAACCAGCTGTCAGAAATGGCTGAAAACATGACAATCTCCAAGGAGTGAGCACGATTCTTACTTACTGAAGCATAAATGCCTACCCAAAAATGGGCCTTTTCAGGGCCACATAAGTCAAAAATTGCTGAAAGTATCATCATCTTCAATGAGTGAGCTTGATTCTTACTTACTGAAGCACGAATGCCTACCTGAAAATGGCCCTTTTCAGATCCACATAAGTCAAAAATGGCTGAGAGTATCACAATCTCCAATAAGTGAGCTCGATTTTCACTCACGGAAGCACGAATGGCTATAAACAATATGACAGCAAGGATTCTTTTGCAAGACATTTCAAATTGATTCTGCAAAAAAAATCAAGCCTATACATGAAAAAATGGTCCGAATGTGCATTTGTTTATAAAAATTGTTCAAATAATTGGCAATTATTATCTATTTTTAACTTATTGTAAGCGCACATCATTATATGTGATACTTTATACAAAAGCTATAGGTTAAGATTAGCTAATCATTGCGAATTACGAAAAAATGACTTTTGTGAATAATTTGTTTAAAACATTATTAAAAATTTTGGTAGTTACTCTAACCAACTAGAAATTATTTTTAGTTACTTATTTAATTGATTTATGACCGTTTATAATGAATTTGAAAGTCTTAGAAAAAATCGCATCACGGAAAAGTTTAGGAACAAAAAGTTGTAACTTTGTTGTTAAATAAAAAATTTACGTTAAGTCGAATTCAAATATCCGCAGTTACATGTTATAACTGGAAACCTTACAGTCATTTCTAAAAAAATATCAAAATCTGTTAAGAATTGCACCTTCGGCCGATTTTTGTCCAAAAAAGGTGCTTTTTTCTCACAATGCGTCCTAACGATAGGATGCCAATGCACGCGATAAACTGGATCGTATTTAACATGAAATATAAACAATACAAACCTAACCAAGAAGTTAGCGCTATAAAGTTTTAGCTCACATAACTGAGCAAGATGAAGCTATTGGTTGCCCTAAACAAAAAATGTTCGCTCGCTCCATCAAATCATGAAAATTATATCTCGGGTTAGCATTTTATTTGTTAAATTTTTAATTAAGTGTCGTCAAGAAGTGACAGGTGCGTTGGCATTTTACCGTTAGGACGCCTAAAAATACCTACGTGGATCCTCCCTTTATCGTCAATCTAAAAACAATCGGTCATCAACCTCCTTGTATGCAGAGCTGTTTTCACAACCGATAAAGATAACTTACAACAGAAATTACTAAACATTAAACAAATCCTAATAAAAAAAGATTACACAAATAAATTGATAAAGCAATAAGGAGATACACTCAAAAAAACAAGACAACGGAACATGCGAAAGAAAGAGAGAGAAACACGATTACCACCATACCCTACATCCAAGGTGTCATATAACAAATAGGGAGAGTTATCAACAAACACAACATCTAAACATTATTTAAACTACCTGCGAAAAGAGGACAAGTACTGAATAACCCTAAAGACAAAAAGGCAACCCACAGTGATCCCGGAAAATATAAAATCCCTTTTTCTTGTGGCAAAGCCTTTCTTGAAGAAACCGGGAGAGCAATGATCTAACATATAAAGAAACATAAGATAAAGTCAACCTTTCACGTAATCAGCACTAGCTGAACATCATATCGAAACAGGACATAACATTTTATTTTACAAAACAACATTCATTGCAAAAACACACAATATATTTCCAAGAAAACAAAGAGAAGCAATCGAAATCTTAAAACACGCCAATTACATCAATAGGGACAATGGATATAATACCAATCCGATTTGGCTTTCCGCCGTCCCGGATTTAAAAAAATACTTGATTAGCTAATCAAGTTAGACCAGTTCTCACAGTGGGGCGCGCTGACCAATCACAGGCATCGTAGAAAGTATACATTAGCGCATCATAATCTGATACTTTCGTTTTAGATCAGCCCTAAAGAAGTGAACTGCAATATTCACGAAATTTCGGCAAAATTTGTAATTTTTTACACGATTGGAATTCGAAACATCTCTTTTTATTTAATTTAACCATCGTGAAAGAAATAAATCTATTATTAAAAATATTATAGTTGATATTTAAACTAAAAGGTGTTTTCATTTGAATTAAAATACAGTTGAAGTTAAACGTAAAAGTTAAAAAAACAATTGATTTTTCAGCCAAAAACATGGAATAATCATATTTAAAGAAAATTAATTATCTACCAATAAACAAACGGAATTTTAGAAAAATAGTTTAATTTTCAAGCGAAAACATTAAGTTTTAACCAAAACGTTGAATCTTTAACTGAAATAGTTGAATTTTGAAGAAATAGGATAAATTTGTAATCCATGAGATTAATTTTCCACAATGACAGATAAATGATTAAAAAATAAAATAACTTTTAGCAATAACAATAATACATAATTTTAATCCGAACAAAATGTGCGCTATAATTTTTTTGTATCTGTTGAGTCAGTCAACAAAACAAAAGTATTAAAAATTAAAGACGATAAAACATTTGTTTAAGTTAGTTTTGCTTAAAATCGTACATATTTACCAATTATTCAGTAAACATGACTACAAAGTTTTTTTTAATGAATTTTTCATAAAAAATTTTTTGTTTTAAATGTTTTTATAATATTTATGATGTTTTTCAAACAATATTTTGCGACTTCTATTTTCGATACGAAAATAACCAAAACAAAACATCCACACAGAAGAATATATTTGAGAATCACTGAAATCTAAGCTGTGATTGGTGGAGAATCCGACACCTTTGACGTCAAAGGGGCCCTCCAATCGGCATCGTGATAGAAACTTCCTATTTCAACATTAAATTAAAAATTGTAAACAATACTATTACACCCTTTGGCAGCAATCAGGTACTTTTACCGAAATATAGTATGTACGTTGTAGACCTTAACAACTCCTCCACTTTTCAATAGAGTTGAAATTTTGTTGCTTCAAATATGAAAAACAAACGTTTGCAATCATGTTGTTCTCATTTAGCAAAAATAAAAAATTCTAAAATTACAGTTGAAAAGATTGGTTTTTGCTTTGTTTGCAATTTTTTCTTTTTCGTCACCGATTTAATAATATTATTTGTTTAATAATATTTTTTCTCCTAGTAATTTCAGTTTTGTTTGAATCTGCAGCCCATTAAACGAAGTCTGTTGCCGACAAAACAGGCTGCTCTTTTTGATCTGGTGTTAGAGAATAAGGTTTCGAACTTGGCGCAAACTTTTCTTTTGCCGAGGACGTCATGCAATATGCCATCCACTAGTAGACCTGAACTCCAAAGTCACGAGAAATTCTGGAATCAGAACTCAAACATACGACCTTAAAAGTAGCTCTAACTCCTGCGACCGTTAGATTTCGGGGGTAATGCTTGAGAACGCACACAGGCCTACTACGCGCACGCGCATGTCGAACTTGAGGCAGCACGCACTTGCGCAAGCCTGATTCTCGAAATGGGGAGTTAGAGATGAAAAAAATCGACCTGCTCGTATGTATCGTCAGACCGCTTATATCTATGGAGCGCTCTTATCTTTGGAGCTCGTATCTTGATGTCAACCTTAACACGCCCGTAGCACTCAAAAATTTTTCTTCGAACCAGGAAGCCTCCTCCATAAGGAGTTTGTAACAGACTATATATTTTTGAAGCATTTCACCTAGTTTAAAATCAAACCTAATCGAGGTTCTTTGTGACATTTCCAAAATGGTAACAAACTAAAAAATCTTGATACTCTCAAGCATACACTGCACACAACCGGGAGAAGTGACTATGATGAACCAAAGAGCGTTAAACTCCGAAGAAACCAAAGTAATTATTTCATGTAGAGACTAAACCGTATCGATGTAAGCATGTTAAGAAAGAAAATCAGTTCTAGAAATTTTGAAAACCCTATTTATATAATCAATTGTTCTTTATATTATTTACCGAAGTAGACCAAGAACAAATTCATTGAGCATTCTTTCTTTTCCTTGTAATTACATGTACATACACATACTGTATTCTATTATCAAGATAAATTTCAACAATTTGAGAAGTGTTACTTTGATTCTCATTTTTTCTTGCATACTGCTAATAATACTTTGTTGTGGAATTCACTGTATCTGCACATTTGAAAACTTTCCTTTTAGTAAGGTGGGCTTAAAGTCACTGTATGAATTTTAGTACAATTTAATTACAATCCGAGTACGTACGAGTTTATTCGAAGTACTCGCATTTGCATATATATTTGGCCAAATGAGAAAAAAACATCCTGGTCGTACATCGTAGATGGTCACTCATCCAAGTGCTCGGGGCGCTTGAAATAGCTTGACACGTGGACTCTTCTCGAGTCGAGATCATTCACAATGTGTTTCTATGAAAATTTGTACGCGCCGGCATTTTAGATGTTTTTTCCGAACATGCATTAAAATGTTTTGAGTACCAGAATAATTTATTGTGCATCGCGAGATGGTACCCATGCGAAGCTGTGTACAAATAAAAGTTACTACAGTAAAAATGAAAATCGTGGTATTTTATTGAACTTTATTTTCAAATAAAATAATGGCAAGCAAATAAGTGGGTCGCGAGCAGAGTGTGCGCAGAAGCTTTTAGTATATCTTAAGAATGTAGCTAATACGTGAAGCGGGATCAAATTGAGGGAACACCGATAATAGCGTGCGCATTTATCAATAAAAAAGAGAGGGGGTGAACGGGTCTGATGAATGGAGAGACAAACTCGATACAAGGACTGATCGAGAAAGTACGAGAACGAGCTCGGTACTCGATCGAAAAACTAGATAAGATTCGGTAGGTCTAAAATTAATTCTTCTTTCTAGCAGTGACTGTCCAGTCGTCCAAGTGTTTTGACAGATTTTTCTCATTAAAAGTCTCTAAGGGTTCCACTATAAATAAAATCGAATAAAAACGATTCACTCATTCAAATGTATATTCCATACAAATTGGAATTGTACTAAACTTATAAAAAGTAAATACAATTGAATTAAAAAAATTAAGTGCCGGGCAGTGAGAATCAAAACAGTCACAGCTACTTCCTTTACTTTCAAATATAATACTCTACCAAGAGTGGTGCCGATGCAAATATTCAGGACCAATTTCGTGAAGCGAAAGTCTTTAGAATTTGTGTAGGCGGCAACGTTAGTAATGTTGAGGTTAAGCTAGCGCTAACCTTTTTTTTAAATAGTGCAGCATTTTATTATCTGATAGAAAATTTTTCAATATCTTTAATTTCAGGTTTTAATATCTTTAAATTAGAAAAATACAATATTTCAATTTATAGTCCAATGTTTTATCCAGCAGGTATATCTGATTATCATAAATAAAATTTATAAATTTGGGTATCAAACATGCGGGAGAAACTATAACCTACGTAATTTTAGAGGCCTTCATAAATTACTGAAAAGTATTATTTGGCGGAAAGTGGTGCTTATCAAGAAAAAATAAACAGCTTGATTATTTATATATTCTAGAAAAATATATACAATAATTTTGGAGTTATTCTATCAATTGTCTTCAATTGTCTAGATGATTATCCTTGATTTATTTTCGACTATTTCAGCAAACAATATGTACAAAATAAAAAAATTCCGCATTATTATTAATATTATGTTTTAGCTAAAAAAATGCGTAAGAAGAACATTTGGTAAGAGTTAATAAATTGATGCATATCTTGTCTTTCGAATTGACAATTTTTAGATGTTTGCTTGCTTTGATGATCTTTTGTCCCACCACTAAATTGTGTTCGTTTTCTTTTTAATTTAGCTTCTTGAATTTTACATAACGTACTTTATGCACCCTCTTATCTGTTCTATCACTTACAATTGGTAGGAGGTAAGTTCCAGGGAGTTAAAAGAAATATATAT
>NC_046661.1:131894457-131898804 GCF_010883055.1 Belonocnema kinseyi
TAAAAATTATCATAAATCTTTTGTACAATATCGATTTTCTCCAAAAAGTTCCTTTTTTGAAAAACAATAAAGAGAAAGCTTTTGATTACGATTCTAGAAATGTTGTGAAAAACTTTACTGATATATGTCCTTGAATACAGTTTGACATTTAGGTTGGTTTTGCTTGTTTCCATTAATAATTTTCTGCCAAAATCAAAACTTTTTAAATTATTGGCCGAAACTGATATGGGCGCAGCAAATTAGAATTTAAATTTATCTATTGGCACATGAATTTAATCCTTTGCACGTAAGGATGAATAAAGCTTGATATTTTTCTTTGCCATGCTTCGAAGATAAAAAGAATATTTGAATATATTAACTTAGTAAAAATATGCAACATTTTCGAAAAGAAAACATGTAATTATTCAGCAATTGGAATTTTAAATTCAACTGCTCGTGATTTGAAATAAAATCGGTTGTTAAAAAACCAATTTTAAAGAGGGTTAAATTCAAATATTAAGCATTGTGGCGAACAACTTTACATCGAAAAGCTTCGAAAATAACTATAGTCAATTTAGGTGTTCAGATGTTTTACTGAGAATAGAAAAATGTATGCTTCTTTTTCCAAATTTTGTTTATAATGGTATTATATAGTAAATTATTTTTCGAATAATACATTTTCAGAAAAATATATGCAGAAGAAAAATTGCATAAAGACTTGAAATGGTATGCTTAATTATTATGAGAGTTTGCGTAATATATGCGTAATAAATCTGGTGAATATTGGAAATTTCAAGACCTGCAAACAGCAACTTTCCTTGCTCCACTCTGTTTATTCAAAATAAAAAATAAAGAGATGTGGGCAATTGCAATCTACTAAAGCGAGTATATATAGCAGCGATTTTTCCAGTCCCTTCAGAAGATATTTTCCAAGAATCAGATTACAATATGTTGAGAAAAATGGAAATTTTTTCCGGAATCCTACTGCTCATTTTTCTGGGATTTCCATGTTCTTCGCGTATGTATAAAACAATATTTTGGTAATTATTCATAACTTGTCGCACATGCAGAAACTTGTCGTTGTTAATTTGAAAAATTTTTTCAGTTTTTATTGTTCATTCATAAAGTGTATAAAAACCTAAATTCCAAATTTAAAAAATATTCTTAAATGTGGAACTCCTTAACATTAAATTAAGAGGTTATTTCCAAATTACGTAAGCAGTTTTTCTGCAACGCCTCTCTTTATATAAGAACAATCCTACTAAGATTTTATAATCTTAGGAGACTTTATAGTTAGATTTTTACGGATTTTGATATGGAATTAATAGCGAATCAAAAATAAATTAATTTTAGCTGAGGTTTTGATTATCGCATTTTAAGTTGGAAATCTAAGGTAAACCGACCATTACTGGAACGATTATAGTTAATAATTATAAATGGATATTTCAAACCTATTCATATTTCCCATCAGTGTGATAAGAATTTTGGGGTATATCCTTAAGTGGGATACAAAAGAAGACAATACTGAGAAGTATTAAAATTATGCAAACACATAACTTTTTCTATTAAGGTAGGAAATTTCAATAGTAGAATGCTGCAGAAGTTATGCAAAAAGTTTTGAAATACAGAAAATGACATTTTTTGCAACAGTTCATTCACAGATTTTTAAAAGTATCACTTATTATTTTTTTACTAAATGTACAACTTGTCAGAAGAAAAATAAATAGTGCTAACAAATTCAATAGAACTTCTCAAATACTATGAAAATTTTACTTTTATGACTTATGTTTGCAATTCGTCTTTTTGGTATAAATCTAATCTTCTTGGAGGAAAAATTCTTGTTTTTAGTGGAGAATGGAACCATTATATTGATAATTTGTTTTTTCTTCCAGTTAAGATTTTTTGCCACATAATTTATTTTCAGCTATACAATATAATTAAAAATTAAAAAATCGAATATTTAAATTTTCAATTTGAAAAATTAAATCATTTTTGGTTAAAAATATGTATTTTTTAGTTAAATATTTAGATGCTTGGTTGGATTTTTTTTGTATATCAACTTCAACTAGTCATGATTTGCAAAAAAATTGTTGATAAAAATCTAAAATTTACCAGGCGCAATTTTTATATCCTACCGTTAATTTGAGTGAATAAAAATTAACAAGCTGAAAATTTTCAAAAATATCTATGGAACGCGTAAAAATTTTGTCAAATGAATAAGATACGTATTAGAAATTAGGGCTTAACATTTCTTAAATTTCCGGCAACATAAAACGCTATGAAAAATTCAAACAAAAGTCCTCTGACTTTTTAACATTTCAAATTAAAATGTTGCACTTTCAACAAAATAGATTACTCTATCATTTAATTTTCTACCAAAAAAAAAAATTTACACAAATGTTTCTTATTCAATCCAAAAACAATTACCCTTTTAAAAAAATCGTTAAATGATAAAAAAAGTACTTAAATTATTATCCTGATAGTTGAATCAAGAACCAAAAAGATGAACTTTCTACTAAAAAATAAAATTTCTGCCAAATTCCATTCATTTTTAAGCAAGTAGGTACATTTTTAATTAAAGAAGACCTAGTTTCAAAAGAAAAATGGTACAAATGATATTTCCCTAACAGGATTTCAATTAAAAATAAATAAATGTTTAATTTAACAGAAAATACGACATTTTTTGGTAGAAAACTCAGCAATATCTAGCCTGTTACATTTATTTGATATATTACCTGCCCCATTAATTTGATCTTGAATATGTTATTCTGTTATAAATTCATCTTTTTTACATAAAACTCCTGTCTTTTAAGGGCAATTCATTTTTTTAAGTAAAGATATAAATATTCAATTTTTGAGTGAAAATAGATCTATTTTTGTCAAAAATTTATTTAGTTCATTAGAAATTTGTCTCATTTTTGATCTCTGCTACTTTGGATCACTAATTTCCTATCAAGTTGTTTAAGTTATGTACATTTTGGAGTTTTAGTATTTTGTGCTTTCGTCACTTACTTTTAATACTTATTAATTGGAACAAATGACAAGGAAACAATTTCAATTGCCTATGAAAACAACGTAGATAAAATTGTCAGTGCACACAATGGTTAAAAAAAGTTGTCTACTTGCCATGATAAAAGTAATCAACGAAAAACTTTATGGTTCTTTGGACACGAATTAATATTATTAACCGATTTTGTTTACAATTTTTAATCTTTTTATCTTCGTTTTTTACTTTTGGGAATATGTAAAAAACTATATGGTAAGAACTAGCGTACGAAAACGCCATTAATATTAATTTTTTTCTTAAAAAATTAGATGGAAACCCAGAGCCGTTTCCAACTGTGCCTCCACACAGCATCACAGTGTACATGTCAGACGGGGATCAAAATGGAAGCATTATCTGGAAGATCGACAGCAGCTACGTACTAGGCAGTCTGATAAGTCCCTGAAAAATGAAACACGGAGACGTTTTTTTGGCCAAAGTCGGTTTTATTTTTCAACATACTCTCCTTTTAGGTCGATACAGCGAGTCCAACGATTTTCTAACTTTTTGATACCGTCCGAAAAGTACTCGATCGGAAGGTTTCCAAAATACGCCTAAGTTTCAGCTATGAGCTCCTCATTTGAGTAAAAACGCTTAAAGGTAAACCAGCTCTTCAGGTTAGGGAAAAAGTAATAGTCGCTGTGGGCCAGGTCTGGTGAATACGGTGGCTGAGGAACCAATTCGAAGCCGATTTCATGCAATTTTGCTTGTGCAACTAAGCATGAATGAACAGGCGCATTGTCGTCGTGATAAAGCGGTTTTTTCTTCTTCAAATGCGGTCGTTTTTCGGCGATTTCGATTTTCAATCGGTCCAATAATGATGAATAGTATGCTCCGGTTATGGTTTTACCTTTTTCAAGGTAGTCCACGAATATTATGCCATGTGCATCCCAAAATACGGAGGCAATAACCTTTCCGACCCATTGTTGCGTTTTTGGACGCTTCGGAACACTTTGGCCCGGTGGAACCAACTGTTTTGCCTGTTGCGTTGACTCAGGAGTGTAGTAGTGGATCCAGGTTGCATCCATGGTTATGAATCGGTGCAAAAAACTCGGTCGGCTTACGTGAAAATAATGCCAAATTCTGCTGGGAAGTTGTCACACGAATTCGTTTTTGGTCCACTGTGAGCAAATGCGGCACCCATCGCGCGCAGAGCTTCTTCATGCCCAAAACTGAAAGCACGATATTGCCCACACGTTCAAGTGATATGCCTACAGCATTAGCTACCTCTCTCAATTTCACTTTGGGATCATTGAACATCATATCATGGATTTTTTCGACATTTTCTGGTGTAATGACCTCTTTTGGGCGCCCAGATCGTTCAG
>NC_046661.1:131898904-131901643 GCF_010883055.1 Belonocnema kinseyi
GCTTCATCTCCGAATTGTCTCCTAAAATAATCTCTGAAAGCCTCTAGTATTCCATCTGCATCATATACCATTTCCCCCCTACTATTTCTCATGTTGACAATTGATTTTCATCAAAAGAAGACGTAGCATTAATATTATCCAAAATCAAATCTACTTTGTTAAATTTTTATTATGGATCGCTATTCCAAATAATGTCACATAAGTGCTGATTTTTTATTCTGTATTCCATGTTAAAAAATACTTTAAAGGATTCCCTCAATATCTTCGTAGAAACACGCAGTCTATTTGTGAACGTCTTCCATGAAGCAAAACCAAACAAATGCAGAAAAAAAATCAACAACCACTTGAAGTTGCTTCTGCTACATTCAACTGTTTTCAGGTATAGTTGATACCAAGAACAATTTATTTGTAGCTGCAGCAACTTCAAGTCGTTCCTAATTTTGGTTGCTTCATGTGTTTTATTTTATTTCAAGAAAGATTTATTTGCAGGCAGTCTTTGCCAAGTCATTTTCAGTTCATTCTGCAAAAAAATCTAGCCTATTAAAATAAATGGTAAAAATGTGCATTTGTTCATAAATTTTTTAAAAATAATTGCAAGTTTCTGTCATCATTAAAAATATTTTAGCAAAGAGTCTTTTGCAAGACATTTTGTATTGATTCCGCAAAAAAATCAGAGCTATTCATGAAAAAATGTTCAAAATGTGCATTTGTTTATAAAAATTGTTTGAATAATTGGCAATTATTATATATTTCTAACTTATTGTAAGCGCACATCATTATCTGTGATACTTTATACAAAAGCTATGGGTTAAAATTAGCTAATCATTGCGAATCACGAAAAAATGACTTGTGTGAATTAATTTGCTTATAACATTAATAACAATTTTTGTAGTTACTTTAACCCACTGGAAATTATTTTTAGTTACTTATTTAATTGATTTATGACCTTTTTTAATCCGCAGTTACTTGTTATAACTGGAATAAGAATTGCACTTTTGGTCGATTTCTGTTTAAAGGAAGGTGCTGAACTAAATATTAGGATGTGATCGATTGATGAAATCGAAAAACTTATCTACGTCGCTACATAGATGTCAAAGGCGTCATCAACGCAACGTTACAAAAATTCCGGCTCAAGCTTGGGTTGGTTGAAGATTTTAGTTTCTAGATATTCCATAGCGACATTGGCTATAACACGTGAGATAAGAAATCCCATTGCTACTTTTGAGGTTTTTTGATAGAATTCATTTTTGAAACAGAAGCAAGTATTATTGAGTCACTGCCATATGAAAGGTACGAGCTCGGAACGGAAGATTGTAAAAGATTTAATCATATAAATTGTATCAGAAATTGGTACTTTCGTAAAGAAAAATACTATTTCGAAGTTCATTATGATGTCTTGGGGTTGAATGTGAATCTGTTGTATCTTTTTGATAAAGTCAAATGAGTTTTGGGCGTGAGTGAGAGAGTTTCCTGTAAAATGATTTAGTTTTGTAGCAAGGAAGAGGGATAGGTTGTATGTTAGTGAGTTTATTGCGCTGACGATCGGTCTGAGTAGAATCTTACCTTTGTGGATTTTCGAGAGCCCGTAAAGTCTTGGCGAGATGGAATTAGTAGGTATTAATTTAGATATTGTTTGGCTGTCAAGTAGGGCCCTCTTTGAGTTTTGTGTACGTGTTGTCAGAATAATGCCTGCATTCTGATGAGTTCTTTAATTGCGGTATTTTTCTCGCTATGTTGAATTTGAGGAGGAAACTTGAGCTTGGTGTAAAATGCTGGTCATCCTACGTCGAAATTGCCACTCTCGCCTCGGAAGGGCCGCAGAGCACCAATAATATATCGAATATATTGCGCAATAATATGCATCACTGTTGGAAATGGTTTAGGGGACCCTGGCCGTTTAAGTTTTGATTCCTTGCTGACAAGAATTAGGGTTGAACTCATGTTATGCTGCAGGTATTAATAAGAATGGTATTATAATTTAATTTTAAAATGACAAAAGAAAATACCAAATTTTGATTGTGAAAAATTAAGATGGAATTTTATTTAAGGAGAGACTTGAAGTTTTGCAATAAGAGGAAAAAAATGGTACATGCTTGATCTTGGAAATCAAGTTTTGATCCTCTCTTTTAATCACAGTTCATTTGATCTCCCTTTGTTTTGAACCTTTAGACGATGATTGCATTTTACCAGTTAGCTGGAGGTGGTCTGTTTCCATATTTGGGCATTCAAGAAATTCTCCAAAGACGCTGACCCCTCCTTTTCTCATATTTTAAGAGCTGCTCAGCACTAACGACGCCTTGCAGCGGTTTATCTAGACGTTTGACTAACTTTGCAGTAAATGTAGGGCCATTTGGCATTGTTACAAAAATGTGATTGCGTCGATCGAAATTGGTGATTCCAACATGGAAATTGTCAAAACCTATAGCTGTATAAAAATGGTCTTTTCCTATACGCACATAAGCCTTATGTGGGCCATGCTTGTGAGGGACAGGTTCGAGACGTTTGTACAGCAGATAGTTAAGTGTGGAATCAGAGAGGAAACGATTACTTTCATCTAAATATATACAGGCATAATGGTCATTAGGAATATCCTGACCTTCCAACCACTCAACTACTAGGCAGTCTGATAAGTACCTCAAAATTCTAAGAGATGGCAATAGTATTCACTAATGTGAACCATTTTCGTCGAGCTTGATCCTTCAAATGACGCCTGTCAAAACTTCAGCCATTTATGTTTAC
>NC_046661.1:131901743-131944761 GCF_010883055.1 Belonocnema kinseyi
TTTGCTGAATTTTATATGAATGAAAAGAAGGATACATAATAGAACCAGTGAAAAATAGAAAATTTTGATGAAGGAACAGAATCGAGAAATTAGTAGAGAATTAAAAAAAACAGTTAGAAGACAATTGTGTAATATTTGTAGCCTTATTTACAAAATAAATGTCTATAATATTGCGAAATATGTGAAGAGGCTGCGTGACTCTCTATCGAGATATCGTATTACAAGTTATAGCTTCATAGAGGAAAAAATAAAGTTTGATCATTCTTTAATTTGCGATAAGAAGATAAGAAGAATATTCAGTGCAGAACTCTGCTGATTTCAAATAATATAAACTCAAACATGTAAAAATTATCAATTTGAAAGGCAAAATATGCATTAATTATAACCTCTGACCAAATGTTTCTCGTACCCATTTTTTAAGCTAAAATATAAAATTAATAATAATGCGGAATCTTTGTATTTCGTAAATATCATTCTCTGAAGTAGTCGAAAAGAAAAGCAAGGATAATCTTCTTGACAATTAAGGCCGAAATTTATAAACCTTATTTGTTAAAATTAGATATATCTAAACATATGTGAGCACAGAGAAAAAGGGAATATGCCCGGTCATTACAAAAACGTTCCAGAGTATAATTTCGGACTATCAACTATGATAAAGAAAATCTGATTATATGAACTAAAATTTATTGATATTGAAGAATCGATAATGCTGGATAAACCCTTGGATTGTAAATTGAAATATTGTATTTTTATTATCTAAAGATATTAAAACCTAAAATCCAGGGCATTAAAAAATATTATACAAGATAATAAATTAGATAATCCAAGATTCAGTTTGCATGGTGAGGATATTATTCCCGCTCATCATGCTCTTACGGATTTCATGTAGATCTGCCACCTCAATATCACTAACGCTGAGGTTCTGACGCAAAGATGCAACGGTGAGATTGTTCAGAATTCTGTTGTAACATAATTTCACTTTTAAGCAGTTATTTGTTCTTCCAAAGAATCTGCTTTTTAGTTAAATTCAATTCTTAATTAAAATTCTCTAATGATTTATTTATTCAATTGTGTCGCTGAATCGTAGCGAGGCACACTCGAGGTAGAAAAATCAGGATAGTCCGTGGAGAGAAAACCAAGATAGACTTAAGCGGACGAGCCCAGACTGACGACGGGACGTTTCGTCGGCCGAGACTTCGAGACCCGTCGGGGGGTTTCGGCAAACCTCGGATGCGGCCCAGCAACCTGTTCATGCAGGGTCGTGCCAAGTTATATTTTATAGTACCAATTTTGTTACAATCTAAAAGTAAAGAGTTTATTGGAGGCTCTAACTATCATAACAATTTTTAATGTTTTCTAATTATAAATCGTAAATGCGGGATCATGAAAGCGAAAGGAAAATTTCCGTTTTTGAAAATTAAAATAACATTCCCTGAAACATGAAATTGAGACCATTGGCCTAATCATTCGGGTTTTTGTTTATTTAAAAGAAATTGTGCTCAAAAAAGGATATTATTTCTCTGTCAAATTCAGGACACTCATTGCTTGCAAGAAAGACTCATTTTAGGTCTACGGAATCCTATTTAGTTTTTCGAACGAGTACCGAGCTCGTTTTCGTACTTCCTTGATCAGTTCTCGTATTGAATCTGTCTCTCTATTCATCAGACCTATTCATCCCCTGTCCTTTTCATTTATAAATGCGCCTGCAATTATCGGTGTTCTTTCCATTTGATCCTGTTTTACGTAATAGCTACAATATTAAGATATACTAAAAGCTTATGCGGACGCTCTGCGCGCAACCCACTATCTTGCTTGGCATTAGTTGATTTGAAAATAAAGTTCTATAAAATATCACGATATTTATTTGTACTGTAATGACTTTTAATTATAAACTGCTCCGCATGGGTAACCTCTCGCGATACACAACAAATTATTCTGCTACTCAAAAAATTCTTATGCATGTTTGGAAAAAACGTACAAATTTTCATATAAATATATTGTTCATGATCTCGATTAGAGAAGAGTCTACGTGTCAGGCCATTTCGAACGCCCAGAGCACTTAGATGAGTGACCATCTACGATGTACGTCCAGGATGTTTTTTTCTCATCTGGCCAAATGTCTAGGCAAATGCGAACTCTTCGAATAAACTCGTATGTAGTCGGATTGTAATTAAATTTTACTAAGATTCATACAGTGACATGAGCCGCAACAAAACATTAATAGCAGTTAGCAAAAAGAAGTAAGATTGAAAGTTACAGCTCACAAATTACTGAAGAATTATCTTAAGCGGCAATGCCCCTCACATATCTTTTCAGTTTGTACGGCAGACTGAGAAAAACATACTAATGAATGAAGAAAATAGTGGTTTGAAGCATCAAACGGTGCTTTCGCACTCGGTCAAATGCATATATAATCCATTCAAAAGCATACACTATTGTTTCTTATTTTCTTGATTTAAATAAAATATTATAAAATTATTAAAAAATTGATTAGAATCAACTGAAGATGTCCTGGACCTAATTCAAAGACAAAAAATATTGATTCAAATGCAAAATACTGTTGTTTTCCAGAAGCTAAAATCTAAAGAATTTTTCAGTTCAATTTGATGGTGTTCAACATTTTTTTGAAGATTCCAAAATATATTAATTTAACCCATTTGTATCCGTTCAATAATGATAAAAAATATTTTATAGATTGTAGAGGGTTAATACTTTTGTTTCGATTTTAATGTGACTTAGAGGCAGCTACGTATTTTTTTAAAACGTTTCGATTTATGTTTCATACAACAAGATTTTTCTTCAGATTGAAATATTTTACCTTAGAAAGAAATATACTATAAAATCGAAAGTATCTTGGTATCGCGGAAATAATTTGTTCTAGAAGTTAAAAAGGTAATTTTTTAATTCAAAAGTATGTTTTAAACTTTATATACAAAATAATTTTTTCGAAATAAATGTGCATTTATTTTTCTTAAATTTATATGCGTGAGCTTCATATAATCGTCAATATTTTAATCTATAGTAATGTACTTTTGATTAAAAAACTCGAATTATTTCACTTAAAGCAAAATTTACCCGATTATTTATATAAACTATTGTATTAATGATGCGGAATTCAAAAGCACCGGCACTTTTGATTCAAGAGTATTTTTTTTCAGTGCAGAATATATATGCAGAGGCTTTTGTTGACAGAGTTAAATATTTAAATTTTCATGTAGTTCGAGAATACAGTACTTGTTGTGTATAGGATTAATGATTGTAAAGAATCAGAGAAAATAAAACACCAAAAGAAGTAAAATACTGCGAATCGCTTAAACACAATGAGTTTTTAGTCAAGGAAAGAAAAAGCATTCTAGATCACGTTTGCATTAACATACATAAAAAGTTAGCAACACAAGTGGGAATTGGAAACGAAAATATCAGCGAAGTTGAGGAGTACAAACATCTGGGAAATATCATTATTATTATTATGGGCAATAAATTTATTTTAAAAATACACATACAGTCAAATGTCGGAAAATAATATTTTCGATTAATATCATCGTAGAGCAAACAATCAAAGATCTTTTTTCGAGAAGAAAAAAATTAGTTATAAATTTGGATACATTATTTTTCATTTAGTAAGATTAAGACGTTAAATATTTTCTGTTATTGAAGATTCTTAACTTGATCGATATTGTGAATTTTCTGCTTTTATGATATAAAGGGTTATCTACAGCTTCATATAGTATCATAGATGTATAATTTATACAGTACAGCTTGGTGTATACAGTACAGGTTTATATAGTATTATAGATTTATTTAACTATTTAACGGAAGAAATTCAAGAAACTGAAACGCTGCAAGAATTGACAGAAAATCTGAAGCAGTATCTTATACGAATCGAATAAACGATATCTCACATTAGAAACTGCAGATAATTTACGAAATAAAATTATTTTCCTATACGATTAAAAACACGAAAAAAAAGTCAATTCTGTTTTAAGACCGCAAAGACGCTTGTAAAGTATTTTGTGCCAACTACGTAAATTACAATTCACATGTGTAACCATAGGTGATTTAAAAAATTAAAAGTTTAATAAAAGCGAAGCGAATATAGAAAAAGATACTAAGATTTTAAATCTAGCCATCAGGAATATTTTGATTTCTGAGTTATAAATTACAAACAAACAAAATTGATAATATACACAGTATATTCCAAATTTCTAGAACTAAATTTCTTTGTTTACGTGTTTAAATCGATACGGTTTAGTCCCTACATGAAATAATTACTCTGGTGTATGTGGTGTAGTGTATGTTTGAGAGTGTTAAGATTCTTCAGTTGGTTACCATTTTGGAAAAATCACAAAGAGCCTCAATTAAGTTTTATTTCAAACAAGGTGTTTAATGTTTATGTTTATAAATATTAATTTTTTCAGATTAGGAATAGACAGTCTTAGCCGCCCGCCATAATCCACTAAGTTTGGAGAATAATTTCTCATAAATCTAATTAATAATAGTTGTTCATATTTTGCTCATTTCTTTCGCTCTTACTGGTAACAGACAAATATGAGTAATCGGACGTTCGTATTCCGAACTGGCAGTTTTTAGGCGAACAGAACGTACTAAATAGTCCTTTTCCTTGTAGGATTTAACCAAGCGACCTAACAAATATCTAGAAGACGGTAACAAATCCTGTTTCAAAAGGACGATATCACCGATCACCAGATTTAGCTCTTTGTTCAACTATTTGTAGCGTTTTTGTAAAGACTGTAAATAATCAACAGCCCATCTTCTCCAGTAAATTTCTCACATTTTTTGAACTAACTGCCATCAATTTAATCGATTTTCCAAAATAAATTGCAATGAGGGCTCTGGAATGTTGGTCAAAGGGGCTCCAATCAGAAAATGTGCAGGTGCAAGATAGGAAAAGTCTTCAGGATCATTTGAAAGAGGGACAATAGGACGGGAATTGAGGCAAGCTTCTATACGAGTAAGAAGGGTATAAAACTCTTCGTATGTAAGAGTATGTGCAACTACAATTTTTTTCAGATGGTGTTTAAAGCTCTTAACTCCAGCCTTCCATAAACCCCCAAAATGAGGAGCTGAAGGAGGTTTTGAAATGCCAAGAAGTACCTTGAATTGCGAACTCATTATGCAAATTAGCATCGATTCTAAGATTCAAAAGGCAATTTATTAATTCCCGGTCAGCACCGTGTAATGTCGTACCATTATCACGATAAAAGTGTACAGGTCTTCCTCGTCTTGAAGAAAATCGCTGAAAAACAGCGAGAAAAGAGGCAGATGAATAATCAGAAACAAGTTCTAAATGTACAGCTCGCGTACAACAACAAAGGAAAAGTGCAACGTAAGTTTTGTAACTTTTTCTGCCACAACCGAAAGCAAAGCGAACATTAAATCGGCCTGCATAGTATACTTCAGAATGTGTGGATGGACGATTCGCGGTTATTCTAAATTCAGGTAAGTCCCCCATAAGTTGTTGAGACAAAGCCGCTCTCTCACGTGTGCACTCCAGGCAACCTTTGATCAGTCGTTTAACCAAAGAGCGAGCTCCTAAAATACAGTAACACTATCGGGGCATGCCGTAGTCTTCCACCTAACCTTAAGAGATTATTGGAATCCAAAAATGAATTCAAACTTTTTAATAGCGAGTTCTTTGAAACCACCCTATCTTCTTCCTTCAAAGCTTTTACCTCATTAGAAAAGAAATTTGCCTGGACAAATTTAATCCAAAATATAATAGCTTGTTGGATTTCAATCGCATTAAGAGAGATGGTTCAAAATTTAGGTTTAGGCTTATTAAGTTTTGAGTGCTTGAACACAAAGGCATCAATAAACCTTTCACAATGGGCAGTTACGCGAAGCAATCTTGGCCAAGAGCAGAATTTAAACATCAAGTTAAATGGACTTTTGATCACACACAAAACATGATGACTCTCTAGTGGCCGCTGTTCTAATTTTGATTGCGCGAAGGATGCCTGGCGATGTTCACGCTATTTTGAGGAATGAAAAGTTAACCAAGTATAGCGCAGTCGGCTGGATTATCTTTCGTAGAAATGTATCGTCATTTCGCGCGAGGTACTAGCTCAAAAATTAGGGAAACTCTATTGGCAACAAGCACAAGCGAATTGGAAGGATGTTTTTCTAGCCAAGCCAAAACTGTTACGGAATCACTGTGACAGTGAACAGGTATTTTATCCAATGACATAGTTTCCATGACAAACATAAATGTCTTAGTTAGCAACGCAGCTCCATATAACTTCAAACGAGGAATTGATTCATATTTAACAGGAGCCACTTTAGATTTAGCCATTATCAGGCCAACATGAGCCTGTTTTAAATCTTCACTAAGAATTCTTATGTAAACGGAAGCTAAATAAGCTTTAGACGAACGTCAGAAAAGTCATCAAGCTCGAATTCAGAGTTTGTCTGCACTTGTCGTGTCCATCTGGGGACTTTACGTACTTTTAATTTTTTCAGAGTACCATGATAATTTAACCATTGAATTTTAAGATCATCAGGTAGTCTGTCGTCCCAGTCGACTTTACGCAGCCAAAGTTCTTGCATTACAATTTTTCCCACTATTGTGACTGGAGTTATCCAACCCATAGGATCATACAACTTAGCTATTAATGAAAAAACAATCCGTTTTGTTGGATTTTTGATTAATGAAGAAGTCACTTTAAAAAGGAATGAATCGGATTTAGGATCCCAAAATAAACCTAGAACCTACAGCTGAGCATCCTCCTCTAACGGAAATTCGATAGCATGTTCGTGTTCTCCCGAGGGACAATCTTCCAATAGTTCTGGGTCATTTGCGGTCCATTTTCGAAAATGAAAACGGGAAGCTTCTAATAACAGTGTTACTTGAGCTCGCACCTGTTTAGCCTCAATCTGACTATCTGCACCAAACAAAACATCATCAAAGTAAACATTATTTTCTAATATAGTTTGGGCTAAAGGAAATCTATTTTCTTCATCATAAGCTAACTGCTAAACCACTTTGTTAGCCAAATAAGGAGCACAGGCACTACCGTAAGTAACGGTTAAAAGTCTATAAGTGACGAGCCTTTGATCAGGAGAAATCCAGACAATTCTTTTTTAGTCGCAATACCGTGGATCAACTAGAATTTATCTAAACATTTTTTCAATGTCAGCCATATAAACAAAGCGATGTGATCTCCAATTCATAATGATTCAAACCAAATCACTGAGAATCTTGGGACCGATGTGAAGGTGAGAATTCAAGGAAGAATTATTGGAAGTTAAATTGGAAACGTTGAAAACAACCCTCGACTTAGTAGTGCAACCACTTTTTCTTAAGATAGGGTATAATCTGAAGCAGTATTTTGTACGAAGCATATAAACGATATCTTACATTAAAAACTGCAGATAATTTAAGAAATAAAATTATTTTCCTATACAATTAAAAAAACACGAGAAAAAATAAGTAAATTCTATTTTAAGACTGCAACTACGTAAATTACAATCACATGTGGAACCATAGGTGATTTAAAAAAATTATAAGTTTAATAAAAGCGAAGCGAACATAGAATAAGATACTAAGATCTGAAATCTAGCCATCAGGAATGTTTTTAATTCGAGTTATAAATTACAAACAATAAAAAATTGATAATATACAGATTATATTCAAAATTTCTAGAACTAAATTTCTTTGTTTACATGTTTAAGAATCGTCAGAAATAATAATAAGTTCAAGTTTTATTTTATGTATAGAATACTTGGCAGACTAAGACAATTTTTTAGAACCACACAGATCACTCACCCACTCGTTTATATAGACATTTTTGTAAGATGTAATAATTAATGTTTTTATTCAGTTAATCACTTTGCTGTTCCGAAAAGATCGGACTACGATCTGTCGCGATTCACTGCTGCTCGCACACTGTTTTTCTCAAGCGACCAGGCTATCATCACAGACTCAATCTTTGAAATGACATGATTTCAAATATTCCTTTAAATAATAATATCCGAGCGCGAACCCTAGGCGCGCTCAAACTTGCAAGCAAAGCGAGCCGCGCGCACAGCGCGGGACGGGAATGGGCCCGCGAAGCGGGAAGTTTTTTAATAATAGATTTAATGCTTTCAAGATGATTAAATTTGATAAAAAGAGATTTTTCAGTTCTCTACGATGCCTGCGATTGGTTAGAGCGCCCCACTGTGGAGATTAGTCGAACTTGATTGGCCAAGCGTTTTAAGATTTCGATTACTTCTTTATGTTTTCTGGGAAATATATTGTGTGTTTTTGCAATGACTGTTGTTTTGTAAAGTAAAATGTTATGTCCTGTTTCGATATCATGTTCAGCTAGTGCTGATTGCGTCAAAGGTTTTAGCCTAACTTACTTTCATGTTCCTTAATACGTTGGCTTTCTGCTCTCCCGGTCTCTCAAATAAGGACTTTGCACGTTGCGTTGTCTTGTTCTTTTAGTGTATTTTATTATAGCTTTATTAATTTGTTTGTTTGTGTTAACGTGCTACATTAGGATTTGTTTAAAGTTTAGTAATTCCTTTTGTAAGTTATCTGTATCAGTTGTGAAAACAGCTCTGTAAACAAGGGGGTTGATATCCGATTGTTTTTAGATTGACGATAAAGGGAGGAGGCATGTAGGTATTTTGAGGCGTTCTAACGGTGAAATGCCAACGCACCTGTCACTACTTGACGACATTTAACCAAAAATATAACAAATAAAAAGCTAACCCGAGATATAATTTTCATGATTTGATGAAGCGAGCTAACATTTTTTAGTTTAGGGCAACTTCTAGCTTCATCTTGCTAAATTCCGAAAGCTAAAACTTCTAGCGCTAACTTCTTGGTTAGATTTTTATTGTTTATATTTCTTGTTATGTACGATCTAGTTCATCGTGTGCATTCGCATCTTGTCGTTAGGACGCCTCGATATATTTGTATAAGTGGGTTTTCTGTACACTTTATGTGCTAATGTGTTATCAGATCTTTTGTTAACTAATACCTCCAACAAAGACAAATTTCCGTTTTGCTCCATTTCTACGAGGAACTGAATATAAGGATGTAATCGATTGATGAAATCGAAAAACTTATCAATGTCGCCAGGTGTCAAAAGTGTCATCAACGTTCCATAGGGACATTGGCTATTACATATGAGATTGGGGATCCCATTGCTGTTTAGTGGACCCTGGCTGTTTACGTTTCAATTCCCACATTTAAGCAACAGGGCTACTCTTTTTAAAATTTTTCAAATATATTTAAAAATGATTTGATTCGAATATAGATATTTAATAAATTATACTAATACAACATTATTTTGATAAAAATGTTGAAATAATTTTGTTATGTATTTTCAGGAAAGTGACATTTGCGTGTTCATGTATTTTCATGTTAATTGTGAATAATCGCATTAAAATACATTGCGTAAATAAGAAACAGTTAACGAAGTACATTTCACGCATTGGGAATGATTAAACTGCGATTCGCCACCTAGTGACAAACAGGAAATAGGAAACAAAGGGTTTTAGATAGAATATATATTGTAACGCCACTTTTTCAAATAAAAAAATAAATATTTGATGGTCTCTCAGTGGCGCACGTGGCACCCTAATCGTATTGAATTAAACTACATGACTGATGATTACTAAAATAAGCTTTAAATGGAAAATTAGAAAATTAATATAACCTATAACTTTTGGGCGCCAGATAAAAGATAAAGAGTACTTGGAAGATACGATAATAATGAAAAACTAAATATACGAAAATATCAAAAGTAGGTATAACCACAAAAGATAATCAGAAGATAATAAGATATCAACATAGGAAAGAGAATCCAAAATATAGAGAAACACAATTAGGGTCAACAGAACTGCTAGCTCAGCTTAAACAAAACGAAATTGATAGAGGGAAGGGTACGTTATCACAAAGCTTGCATTTCAAAAGAGAATTAACAGCGGTTTATTCAAAGGTTAAGAAAAAGAAATAAATAAACATAACATGAAAATGAAAGAAAGAGTAATACAATGAAATCGTTTTTAAAAGTATGGGCAGTTGCAACATTAATTATCAACAACATATAGCTATCAAATAATGTGTTCACAACAAAAATTGACAATAACGAAATAGAACCATAATGAGTTGCGCTATTTCTTTTTAGCCAGGCGATAATGGGGTTCTAAAAAAAGAGGATCTAAATTATGAATAAGAAAGGTTCTCCAAATAAATAAAAAAAGGTTGAAAAAAGTTCTTACAGGGGTTCTCAAAACTGAGTTTGAATGAGATTACGCATAAGACAATAAAGAAATTCTAGAAAGAGTACGAAAAAGGATTCTCAGGGCTATAAATAGAGTTTTACAAACTAGCAATGCTTAGGGGTTCCTAAAATTTAAACGGAAAAGGGTTCAAGAACGTCTTAAATCAACTGTAACGAGTATAGTACAGATATTTCAGAAATTTTGAAGGGATTCTTGAAAGGTTTATTGGAATTCCGGTACATAAAATTATGGGAATAAAAAACATTTTTAATGAAATTACTGTATATAATTTGTGGAGATCAGGCATATTTCAAATAATATAACAATATATGGTACCCGCTCCCAGCGAAATCGCGGTAAAACTTCAGCCAGAACCATGCCATGATAAGGACGATTAGTTTAACAGAATACTCCGGGTACAATCGTTGCAACTCCCGTATAAGGTCTCGATACCTCTCTTTCTTTTCATTCTCCTTAGTTATGATGTTTTTGTCAGTTGGTGTCGAAAATTCGACAGCGAACATGGTTCACTTCTCGAAGTCAAAAAGAACCATGTCAGGCCTCGAGTGAGCAACAGAAACAATTGTCGAGAATATAGAATTCCAGTATATGCGGCACTTCCCATTCTCGACAATTGACTCGATTTCCCTATGAGCATTTAGAGGAGCGATATTAAGGTTAATGCCGTAAGAGTGACAGAGATGGTAATAAAGCACACTTAGTGCCGCATTGTGCCTTTGAATGTAGGTCGATCCCGCGTGAGTTGGACAACTAGGTAGTATGTGAGCTAAATACTCGGGGTGTGCATAGCACGCTCTGCAGCTATCATCAGGAATGTCTTGGCACAAAAGGTGGCGACGGTATGTTAAGGTGGAAATGACACCGTCTTGGCATGCAAAAATGAAACCCTGCGTACCAAACTTCAATCCGGGCGATTCTTGTGCTTTCTTAATAAGGGCTGGCAGGAGTGAGTACTCGAGATAGATGAGATTTGATGGATTTTGCTCACCCCTAATACTGAAGTCAAGTCCAAGTGTTTCAGCAGCAACTCTATGTGCTGTACCCAGAATAATCCTGTTGTGAAGACATTCAAGACTCAATATTTCGCGACTACCTTGACGGCGTGAGATGTACAGTCGCCAAACGAAAGACTTAAGATGCATGCTTTTGTTCATGTGCATAACCTTTCTTGTCCCGATATCAAGGGATCTGAGCTCGTTCTTCGTCCATGCAACTACTCCAAATGAATAGATTACTGCCGGGACGGCAAGCATGATTCGGAAGACCAAATCTGTCGGATGAGAAGTTTGTATCTGCTTCGGAGAGTATCCTTTATAGATATCACATCCTGAATGTGGTTCTGTGGCACGCCCAGGTATGTATAAGTCTCTCCAGCGCAAAGGTGTCGTATATCGCTTCTATCAACGAGCTTAGGATCTTCAGGGATGCCATTAAGTTTTCCTCGCTTCAAATAAATCTTGGCGCATTTGTCTAACCCAAATTCCATTTCAATTTCCTTAGTGGCAATAATGTGAGGCAAAAGAGGAGTGGGCTCATGGTGTCGCCCCGAAAGACATCTCTCTGAAAGGTGACCGTGTTAGTTGTTGATCTCACCTTAACCTGGGTTCGGGAGACGGCAACACGTGCTCACACTTCTAGTTCGCCTTACTATTATACAAGGGGAAGCATCACATAATTTGGAGGAAAGGCTGAAGCGCACAATTTAATTTTCATAATTCACAACGGTCGAGAGAAAGACAGCCAACGAGATACACTTCCTATTCGTCCAGCCTATCGTCCCGTCCTTCCTTCGTTAGTCCTTATCAACCGCCATCGAGCGAGGGAGAGATTCCGAGCTGCTTCCTTTGAGTGGGGGCGAGGTAAGATTCGTTCCCTCGTAGTCAGGATCGGCTGTATTCCGGTGCTGAGGTGGAGGATCAGGAGCCCCTAATCCTTATTAAAGATGCGAAGTAGGCTTCCCAATGCTCCCGATAAAGAGAAAAACACAAAAAAACGACATCAAAGCCAAGAAAGGTCTGTTCATAATCTAGACATTTCAACGATAATAAATTTAGGCGAGATTACCTATCCTTCCATAGAATTTAGCTGGTAACTGCCTCGGTTCATCTTCAGCAGGAACGTGCCTTGGATCTCAAATGACCCAAAGAAATAATCCGTTCTCTCCTCAATGAGTAGACTCAGCCATTCTACTCTGGATGTCAGAAGGATTAGCGATAATCATTTTCCGGAAGTTTACGTGGGGACTTGAGACGTGAAGATCTGCAGAAGGTGAAGGTGGGGGTGGATCTCATCCATCATTTGCGTCGATGATGCAACTCTACGTGACTGTTGCTCAAAATCGCGGAATTAAAAAATTTTTTAACAAAACACATATATAAAATAAACAGTCCAACCTTAAATTTAGCGATACAAAAAAATTACAATAGCCTATTAAAACAGTAAAATAATAGATATAAAATAAAACAATAATAGCTTCAAAATAAAATAAAAGAGAACGGAGGAGTGCCGAATTTTATTACTCTCTGTGTGAACACGAGAGCTTTTCATAAGGAAAAATTTACATAATCAGGATTTTGTCAGTTGCAGAAAATCTGCAACGTCACAATATATTATACAGTGAAAAACACATTTTATTAAGAAAAGATTTTTTGAAAAAAAGAAAACAATTATTGTATCATTTCCCTCGATTTTTAAAATATTGTAAACTTAAATAAACCTATTTTAAAGCAAAAATGAACTCAATGTACATTTTTCTTAATTTATAAATGAAATATTTACTATTTAAACATCTGATCTAAAAGCGTCTGCATCTAATTAAAAAAAAAAATATTAATGGGGTTTTCGTACTGCCGATTTTATCTACGTTATTTTCATAGGCACTTGAAATTGTTTCCTTGTCATTTGTTCCAATTAATAAGTATTAAAAGTAAGTGACGAAGGCAAAAAATACTAAAACTCCAAAATGTGCATAAATTAAACAACTTGATAGGAAATTAGTGATCCAAAGTAGCAGAGGCACGTGACGGTGGATTTATATGGACCTCCCACAAAACTTAAAAAAAAAAGTGTTGGTTAATGACGAGGAAAAATTGTTAAGTCAATAAAGAAGAAAGTTGTATCTAAATGTCGAATTATTGTGCTAAAGGAATTGAACATATTACCCAAAAAGTGACGAATTTTTTAATGAACTAAATAAACTTGTGATCAAAAGAGATCTATTTTCACTCAAAAATAGTATAATTATATCTTTATTCGAAAAAATAAATTGTCCTTAAAAGACAGGAATTTTATCTAAAATAGATGAATTTCTAACAGAATAAGATATTCACAATCAGATTAATGGGACTGGTAATATATTAAATAAATGTAACAGGCTAGATATTGCTGAGTTTTCTATCAAAAAATGTAGTATTTTTTGTTAAATTAAACTGTTTTTATTGTTATTAAAATCCTGTTGGGAAACTATCATTTGTTCCATTTTTCTTTTGAAACTTGGTCTTTTTTAAGTGAAAATTTACCCATTTGCTTAAAAATTAATGACTTTTGGTAGAAATTTAATCTTTTTAGTTTTAAGTTCATCTTTTCGGTTCATGATTTAACTATCAGGATCTTAATTTAAGTACATTTTTTATCATTTAACGATTTTGTTAAAAAGGTTTTTGAATTAAATAATAAACATTTGTATAAAAGTTGTTCTTTTTTGGTAGAAAATTAAATGATATAGTAATCTAATTTGTTGAAAGTGCAATAATTTTATTTGGAATATTAAAAAGGCAGAGCACTTTCATTTGAATTTTATATAGCGTTTTACGTTGCCCAAAATTTAAGAAATGTTAAGCCATAATTTCTAATATGTATTGTATTCGCTTTAATAGATTGCAATCGCCAACATCTCTGTGTTTTCTTATTTTAAATAAACTGAGTGGAGCGAGAAAAATTGTTGTTTACAGTTCTTAAAATTTCCAATATTCATCATATTTTTTACGCATATATTACGCAAACTCTCACAATAATTAAATATACCATTTCAAGTCTGTATAAAATTTTTCTTCAGCACATATTTTTCTCAGAACATATTATTCGAAAAACAATTTAATATATAATACCATGACGAACAAAATTTAAAAAAAAGAAGCATACATTTTTCTATTCTTGGTAAAACATCTGAACACCTAAATTGACTATAGTTATAGTTGAAACACTTTTAAGTAGTGCATTATATCATTTTGACTATTTTATTTCAAACTATTAACTAATTTCGAAGCTCTTCAATGTAAAGTTGTTCGCCACAATGCATAATATTTGAAACTAACCCTATTTAAAATTGGACAATTAACAGACGATTTTATTTTAAATCGCGAGCAGATAAATGTAAAATTCCAATTGATAAATAATTATATATTTTCTTTTCAAAAATCTTGCATATTTTCACTAATTTAATATATTCAAATATCCTCTTTGTCTTCGAAGCATGGCAAAGAAAAATATCAAGCTTTCTTTATCCCTGCGTGCAAAACATTAAATTCGTGTGCCAATAGATCAATTTAAATTCTAATTTACTGCGCCCATATCAGTTTCAGCCTATAATTTAAAAAGTTATGATTTTGGCTGAAAATTATTAATGGAAACAAGCAAAACCAACCGAAATGTCAAACTGTATTCAAGGACATATACAAGTAAAGATTTTTCACAACTTTTTTGGGGTTTTTAAATCCATGTTTTTATTTTTTTAACTTTAACAGAATCGAGAAATTAGTAGAGATTAAAAAGAATAGAAGACAATTGTGTAGTATTTTCAGCCTTATTTACACAATAAATGTCTATAATATTGCGAAATATGTGAAGAGGCTGCGTGACTCTATCGAGATATCGTATTACAAGTTATTGCTTTATAGTGGAAAAAGTAAAGTTTGATCATTCTTTAGTTTGCGATAAGGAACATTAATACATCAGAAACGTAACTCTGCTGATTTCAAATAATATAAACTTAATCATGGAAAAATTATCAATTGGAAAAGCAAGATATGCATTAATTATAACCTCTTACCAAATGTTCTACTTACGCATTTTTAAGCTAAAACATAAAATTAATAATAATGCGAAATTTTTGTATTTTGTGAATATTATTATTTGAAATTGTCGAAAAGAAAAGCAAGGATAATCTTCTTGACAATTAAGGCCCAAATTTATAAATTTTATTTGTTATAATTAGATATACCTAAATGAATGTGAGCACTGAGAAAAAGGGACTATGCCCGGTCATTACAAAAACTTTACAGAGTATAATTTCGTACTATTAACTATGATTGAGCAAATCAGATTATATGAACTAAAATTTATTGATATTGAAGAATCGATAAAGCAGGATATACCCTTGTATTATTTATTGAAATATTGTATTTTTATAATATAAATATATTAAAACCTAAAATCCAGAGTATTAAAAAATATTATACAAGATAATAAATTAGATAATCCAAGATGCAGTTTGCATAGTGAGGATATTATTCCCGCTCATCATGCTCTTACGGATTTCATGTAGATCTGCCACCTCAATATCACTAACGTTGCGTTCTTACGAAAAGGTGCAACGGTGATATTGTTCAGAATGGCATTGTAACATAATTTCACTGTTAAGCCATTATTTGTCCTTACAAAAAATCTGCTCTTTAGTAAAATTCAATTCTTAATTAAAATTTTCTAATGATTTATTTATTCAATTGTGTTGCTAAATCGTAGTTATAGAAATATGTCTAAAACTGTTTGATTTTTCGACGGATTTAATTTTCTTTGTTCAGGAAATTGGTCCCGAATATTTTTATCGGCACCACTCCTGATAGAGTATTATATCTTATGACGGGATTGCCTACCGAGGAAGGAATTGGGATTCGGACGTTGAGAATCAGGGCGATGCGGCACTCGGGGATGAGCCAGCAGCGCGAAGCAGGCAGCAGAAAAGCGAGGCACACTCAAGGTAGAAAAATTGGGATAGTCCGCGGAGAGTAAACCAAGCTACACTTGAGCGGACGAGCCCAGACTGACGACGGGACGTTTCGTCGTCAGGGACTTCGAGACCCGTCGGGGGGTTCCGGCATATCTCGGGTGCGGCCCAGCAACCTCTTCGTGCAGGGCCGTGCCAAGTTATATTTTATAGTAACAATTCTGTTACATTCTAAAAGTGAAGATTTTGTTAGAGGCTCTAACTATCATAACATTTTTTATGTTTTGTCATTATAAAACGGGGGATCACAATATCGAAAGCAGAATTTCCGTTTTTGAAAGTTAAAATAACGTTTCTTCAAAAATGAATTTAAGACTCTTGGTCTAATCATTCAGGCTTTTGTTTATTTAACGAAAACTGTGCTCAAAAATGGATATTATTCCTCTGCCAAATTCAGGACACTCATTGCTAGAAAGAAAGATTCATTTTAGACCTACGGAATCCTATTTAGTTTTTCGAACGAGAACCGAGCTCGTTATCGTACTTTCTCGATCAGTTCTCGTATCGAGTCGGTCTCTTTATTCATCAGACCCGTTAATCCATTGTCTTGCTCATTAATAAATGCGCCCGAAATTATCAGTCTTGCTTTAATTTGATCCCGTTTTACGTAATAGCTACAATCTTAAGATATACTAAAGCTTATGCGCACCCTCTGCATGCGACCCTCTAATTTGCTTGCCATTATTTTATTTGGAAATAAAGTTCAATAAAATACCACGATGTTTATTTGTACAGTAATAACTTTTATTTGTACACGGCTTCGCATGGGTAACCTCTCGCGATACACAACAAGTTATTCTGCAATTCAAAAAATTGTTATGCATGTTTGGAAAAAACATCTAAAATTCCGGCGCGTACAAATTTTCATAGAAATACATTGTAAATGATCTCGAGAAGAGTCCACGTGTCAAGCTATTTCGAGCGCCCCGAGCACTTGGATAATTTACCATCTACGACGTACAATCAGGATGTTTTCTGTTCATCTGGCCAAATGTCTAGGCAAATGTGAGTACTTCAAATAAACTCGTATGTAGTCGGATTGTAATTAAATTGTACTAAAATTCGTATAGTGATTTTAAGCCCACCTTAGTAAAAGCAGAGTTTTCAAATGTGCAGACACAGTGAATTGCGCAACAAAGTATTATTATCAGTATGCAAGAAGAATGAGAGTGAAAGTTACAGCTCACAAAGTAGTGTAATTACAGGTAAAAGAAAGAATCCTACATGGATATGTTCTTAGACTTCTTCGGTGCATAATACTGCCGTACAAATTAAAAAGATACATAAGTGACATTGCCGCTTAGGTCGACTTTTTCATTGCCACGCTTAAGAGATTCACTCTAAGCGGCAATGCCACTTACCTATCTTTTCAGTTTTTGTGGCAGACTGAGAAAAAATACTTCTGAATGAATGAAATAGTGGTTTGAAACATCAATCGGTGCTTTCGCACTCGGTCACATGCATATGTAATCAATGCAAATGCATACAGAATTGTTTCTTATTTTCTTTATTCAAATAAAATATCATTAAATTATAAAGGTACGATTAGGCTCAACTGAAGATGTCCTGGACCTAACAGTAAAATATTATAAAGTTAACTACAGTAAAATTTAAAGCAAACGATACGTCCTATAAATTGATAGCATTGTTGCGAATAGGTTTAAATCATTTAAACTTAAGATTTATTTGTAGAGATAGATATCTGTAAATGCGTATACTTAGGTATTTTTCTCGTTTGCAAACTACTTTATTTCCGCGAATTAAATCTGTAAAGTAACTTTAGAAATCTGCTTTAATCCTTGGTATAAGAAACGAAAAATAACCAATACGGTATTTCGCTGAACGATTAATCGTTCTTAAGACAGTTATATAAATAAGCACTCTTGTCAATGTTTGGTTCATCAAAGCAATGTGCGTAATAAGATATTGCTGCAAAGATCTTTCGATATCTGTAACCAAAAACCAAACGGCTATACTCAGTAATTTTGTGTGAGACGTGAGTAAGAAATTCGAAATAAACTCAACTGCGAAAATGACGTTATCTTATAATAATTTTATGTTCCAACGCTTATTTCTTAATATTTACAATCGTAGTTAAAAATTCCAGTGTGAAAGGTACCAGGAAAAGATTTTTATAGAATTATATTTTGAGATATAAGTTGAATTTAAATCGAGCCTCGCTACGTATGGAAAAATGCATTTTTTGGCAGTCAAATTTTACGTGCTCGGATTGAAGAAAATTAAATTTTCCTCAAAAGCAAAACTTTGATTTATTTTCCAAATAATACCTGATCCCAATCCTAAATTATACAATGGTGTCGAAATCCGGGAATATTTAACCGGAAAAATCTAAGATCATAGGGAAGTGTTTGTGAATTTATTTTTAATTAATTATCTTTTGTTTTGAGTAAGAAAATTTGCAAAATGCCAGCTAATCGTCAACGTGCACCAGCAAGGACTGATGATGGTTATCCTTCAATCCCTCTAACCAACGGCGATGGTTTCCATTATTCTCCACAAAGGACACCCAGTTTGTCACCCGTCAGAGGCATTTAACCCGAAGGTAGCGCACGCATTCCACCACCTCACCGAGGTAGGAGATCGAGAGCGTTAGCAAATAGCACCGAATTTCGGGTAAGGGAACGTGTACATGAAACTGATCCGACTATGCATCTTGTAGAAATTTTATAGCGAACCTTTACTTCTTTACAAAATTCAAGCTTGAGCGATGGGAATTCGCGATTAGTAAATAGATTAACAACAGCGAAAAATTTACCTACCTTTTCGGGGAAATGAAAATTTTGTCACTGTACAGATTTCGATTAAGTAAAAGTATTCAAAATTTTTTTACAAACTTTATGGAGTAGGTTCTTAATCTCTCGAATAAAGAAGAGTTTAATAAAAACGTTATCCATTGCCCTCAATAATCGACACTTTTAATTAGAAAAGTCTGTCAAAGCACTTGTACAACTTCAAGCCCTATAATTTTCTTATGTTTTTAAATCAAGGATATTATTTCTCTACTAAATGTTGGACACTTGTTGCTAGAAAGAAGAATTAATTTTAGACCTACGGAATCCTATCTAGTTTTTCGAACGAGTCCCGAGCTCGTTAATGTGCCCTCGAAAATGATCTCGACTCGGAAAAGAGTCCACGTGTCAAGCCATTTTGAACGCCCCGAGCACTTGGATGAGTGATCATCTACGGCGTAAGACCGGGATGTTTTCCTCTCATGTTGCTAAATTTCTAGGCAAATGCGAGTATTTTGAATAAACTCGTATGAAGTCGGATTGTAATTAAATTGTACTAAAATTCATACAGTGAATTTAACCCCACCTTAGCAAAAGAAAAATTTCCAAATGTCCATACACAGTGAATTCCGTAACAAAGTAGTATTAGCAGTATGCAAGAAACAATGGGAGTGAAAGTTACAGCTCTTAAATTATTGGAAAATTATCTTGATAATAAAATAAAATATGTGTATGTTCATGTAATTACAAGTAAAAGAAATAATGCCTAGAATATGGTACTTGCTGTGTATGGGATTAAAGATTGTAAAGAATCAGAGAAAATAAAAAACCAAGAGATAGTTAAATATTGCAAATAGCTCAAACACAATAACTTGTTGGTCAAGGAAAAAAAGATTCTGCATCACGTTTGCATTTGAAAACATAAAAAAGTTACTAGAACAAGTGAGAATTGGAAACTAAACTGTTCGCGAAGTTGAGGAGTACAAATATCTGGGAATTATTAATATTATTGACAATAAACTTAATTCAAAAAGACATATACAGTCAATAGTCGGAAAATAATACCTTCGATTAATATTATAAAAACGTTTTCGGAACTGGCAAGAGCAAAAAATAGATGCATAATATATTATGCTTTTATTGAGTCACATTTCAGATATATACAACTTGGGCAACAGCGACAAAGCAACTCGTAGGAAAAATACGAAGGCAACAGAAGAAAGCATTAGAATCACATTGTTTTTAATGATGTTTCTCTTTTCTGTCCAATGGGAAAAGTTGAAGAAAAAATGAAAGATCTGTTTTTTAATGAAAAAAATTATTTTAAATTTGCAAAAATTATTTTTCATCTACACTGAAAAAAATAGTTAGTTGGGCCAACTATTTAGTTTGTAAGATATGGTACTGCTATTTTATTAGTAGGGAAAACCATTTACTTAGTTGCTGGTACCAACTGAATAGTCACAACTAATGGAATTGTTGTATCCACTGAAAAAATAGAAGTATCAACTAACAAAATAGCGGTACGATATCTTACTAACTAAATAGGTGGCTCAACTAACTATTTTTTCAGTGTAGTTTGATTACGAGTTGTTCATCTCCGGAGAGTCGTGGGACCGGTACCTCTAGAGAAAAAGGTTTTCTCTAAGTACTTAAGGCTCTTGGTGGTTCGGAACCCACCTTAAACTGTAGGTCCCCCTTCCACCACCAAGTAAGTGTGTGGAGGGTGTCTAAAGGAATAGAGAAGGTGTAAGAAAAATGTAAACCCTTAGGGGACACATTAGAAGCTTCCACTACTACTACTACTACTACTACTACTACTACTACTACTACTACTACTACTACTACTACTACTACTACTACTACTACTACTACTATCCGTAAAGTACCATTCGCTGCCAATATAACAGATACCTTTTAAAGCAATAGAATCAATTTTTGGCCTACCGCTGGATTTTTGAACTATTAACTTATATATTATATAAAAATTAAAGTAACAGATGCATGTCCTTTTTCAGACATCGAAAGAAAAGAAATAATATTTAGGATGGCAAGCAATCTTTAAAAAGACATAAAATAAGATTGAAATTGGAACAATGATCATAATTATCAAACAAGATAAGCAGTCGAGCTGATAAATCAGTATTAAAAAACTAATTAAAGACAGAGTACAGCTTCATATAGTGTTACAGATGTATTTAACTAATTAAGAGAACAAATTCGAGAAAGTAAAACACTGCAAGAATTTACAGACAATCTGAAGCAATATTTTGTACGAATAAAATAAACGATATCTTACGTTAAAAACTACAGATAATTTACTAGATGAAATTATTTTCCTATACAAATAAAAAAACGCTAAAAAAATTAAGTAAATTTTTGTTTTTAAGGCCTACAGGGTACATACTACATCTCGGTTAAAGTACCCAATCGCTGTGACACAGTGTAGTAGGGTTGTTTCCAAAGTCAGATATCATTTTTTACAATAAATGGATCTTATAGTATATGAAATTGTAATTTTAAATACGCTCATACAATTTTTTTACATATTGTTTACAATTTTTATTTAATGTTGAAATAGGAATTTTCTATGACGATGTCGATTCGATGGTCTCTTTGACATCAAAGGAGTCGGATTTCCCACCAATCACAGCTTATGTTTCAGTGATTCTCAAATATATTCTTCTGTGTCTATGTTTTTGTTATGTGCGCCTCGAAAATATAAGTCGCAAAATAATCTTAAAAAAACATCATAAACATTATAAAAACATTTAAAACAAAATCTTTGCACAAAGAAATCATAAAAAAAGTACTTAGATGTAGTCATGTTCACTGAATAAGTGGTAAATATGTTCGATTTTAAAATGTGTCAATAATTAAACCTACTGTTTTCCTTCAACTTACTACTACTGACTCCTAATCTAAATATTACAACAGGGGAACCTTTTTTGTCACGTAAACCTTAACGAATAAAGCTATTAAATCAAAAAAATTAGAAATGATAGCAGAACCTCTGACTCACGTGACAACCACGTTACACCAACTTGAACAAATGTTTTACCGTCTTTAATTTGTAATACTTTTGTTCTGTTGACTGACTTAAAACATACAAGCAAATTATAACGCTCCTTCTGTTTGGATTAAAATTATGTATTACAAAATTATTTGATCTAAATTTGCGAAAACCCGTATTGTACGATTTCATTATTCGTTGAAAATTGATTTTTTGAAGTCAACAATTCAAAAATTTCGTTGAAGATGAATTTATTTGGTGGCGAACTTAAAAAAATATAAGCATTAAAAAGCTAACAGAGAAGTTAACTCTAAAAAGTCTTGCTCGCAGAATTGAGTAAGATGTAGCTAGAATTTGGCAAAAACTAAAAGGTGCTCGCTCGCTCCACCAAATCATGAAAGTTCTGTCCGAGATAGAACTTTCATGATTTGATGGAGCGAGCAAACATTTTGTTAGCTTTGGCTAACATCTAGCTTCATCTTGCTTAATTCTGCGAGCGAAAACATCCAGCGCTAACTTCTCGGTTAGGGAAATCTATCATTTCAATAAATTTACATTATTCAAATTTATGATATAATATGGATTGTTATCAAAAGAAAATTATTTAATTTTCTTATATTTATATTTTTTTACAATTAAAACAAAATCTTCGCATGCAAGAAAAAAATTATTGATGACGTATTAGTAGTTTATTTTAGAGCTGCAACTTTTTGTTTTTCACGAATAAAATAAAAACTACGCGCTTGATTAAAAGGTGACTAATAACAAAATTCGTTGATCTTCTTTGAGTAGATAATTGTAACAAACGCCAATCTAACAGATTACCTTTGTCAAAAGTTATCGTGACACGCAGTCATCAGACATGCATACAGATAGAGATACAGACAGACCTACAGATAGACACACACATTATTAAAAACCTTCTCTAATACCAATCTAATACCTTCTCTGATGAGAATGTAATAAAAGGTAATTAAGGTTGGATTTGATGCTTCTAAAGTTGTGATAGGATGAAGAATTTTAAATGCGACCCTAAAGCATACAATTCGAGTCGAGCTGCATTGTTTCGTGAATGTTTATCAATCTGCGGCCATGTGAGGATTTAATGTTCTCGCATCTACAACGCGCAAGTAATTACAAGGTGCAGTGTGCATGTGCAATTCATATTTGAAATTTTCATTCTAAACGTATCCTCCGCGCATCGTCGAAGCAGAAAAATAATTGTGCATACATAAAAAGATGTTCGCATTTACATTTAGGAGGTTTTTTAAACATAAATGTCCGACCTTGGTTTTTACCAGTAGTAAGAGTTAGTTATGGTCAATGGTGATGCTATTCTCTTTAAATACTTATTTTTAGAAGCCAGAACCTTCTTCCTGCGATCCTTCCACATTCAAAACTACTCCACAGAGTCTCCTTTTATTACAGTCCCCCCTATTTTAAAAGGATTTTGAATTGCGCCTGCGTCTCGTCAGTACTCCTGGATTGGATACTCTCGGCGCTTTTTTATTCTCTTCAATGTGACTTAAGATAAGATCCTTAAAATGTCCAAAAATGGATTGAGAATATTGTTTTTTCTGAAATCATAATGGATAACGGTTTTTGCAACACAATCGCATTATTGTGTTATTTGTCACTTCAAAATTTAAGTTTTGGAATAATAAATTACATTTCGATGCATTTCCCAGTCATTATTTATTATATCTATTAAATTTGAATACTCATATGACTCAAACTACGCGCTCTATCAGTGACCAATCAGTTTTCCGGCGCGAAACATGCGCAGTTCAAAAATTCCCCAAATTGGAAGACTGTTTCGGAATAGCTAAAAGCTGCTTTATCGCAATCTGTTTCATTCGGTTCAAGTATTGCAATAATTTTTCTTTTGGAGAATACTTTAATTTGGCAAGCATTCATAAATCGCAGAAAGTTATATCAGAACTATGAACTCTTTCTTTCCTATTGACTTTTTAGAGTGTATTTATGGTACACAAACACTTTCTGGTTCGAAATCTTTAGGTACTTTGGCCGCTAAGGCCTTGTCAGAGAGTGGGTCACTTTCAACTGAAGTACGACCACTTTTAAATGTTCTAAACCACTCTTTAATTGAAGTATTACTTATAGATTAATCACAATATACCATTAGAATGATAAAGATGAATTTTCAAGCAAATTGTAAGAATTTCTAACCGAATAGTTAAATTTTGAACCTAAGAAGAGAAATCTACAATCAAATTAACGATTTTGCACAAAAAAATTAGCCTTCTAACAAAAATGGCTGTATTCTCATTTAAATCGTATTTTAATACAGACGAATATGTTAAAACATAGTTAAATTTTCAACAATAGAGGTGAACTTTTAAACCCAAAGAAATGACCTCAACCAAATAGGAGAACATTCAGGAAAAAAATTGTATTTCGAAATAAAAAAATGACTTTTTCAATGAATATTTGAATTTTAATGTTAATAATAGTAAAATTCCACGAAAAAGCCGAATTTTTAACCAAAAGACGTTAATACTGAACCTACAATAAAATAGTAGACTTTTCAAATAGAAAGAATACACTTTTATAAGAAATGACTTTTTAACGACTAAATTGAATGTCTAAAAGACTATTACAATTCTCAACTAATTTCAGCAAGAAAAAAATCAGTTCTGAACCGATAATGAAACTTTAGATCTTTCAATGAAATGATGAATTTTGAATCCAAAAGGACAGACATTCGATCCAAAAATACGAATGCTTAACAAAACAGTGGAATTTTTGACTTAATAAAAGTTACTTTAGACAAAATAATAGTTTACTTTGACAAAATATATGAATGCTGAACCTTAAATAAAATCATATAATTTTCAATGAGTTCTGAACCAAAACCATAACAGTAGACGGTTCCAATAAAGGAAATTTAATTTGAACCAGAAATATGACTTTTTGAAGGTGAATTGAAATTTCAGAAAAAAATAAAATTTTTAACTTAATATTAATGTTCATATTTTTCAATTCAAAATGCATCTATTTTTTAAACTTTCAATATTTATGCTTGAAATTTTAGAAATTTAAAGCATTTTAAATTCATTCTAATAAACTACCCACACTAATTTTACTCTAAAGGCATAATTTCGTAACAAATCTTATTTTCCATACTTTTAAAGGGTATAACTTGAAACAAACGTTAAGATCTTTGAAATATTATTTATTTCAGTATTCGGCAGTAGGAATTTATATTTTCAACAAGGAGGAAAGATTTGTTTTGTCGCAACTGAAAAAATTCTTAGTATAAAAGCTGAATTTCTCATACATGAAAATCACTTAAGTTACACGCAAAAATTTGACACACCCCTAATTACTAATTGCATATAAGAATTTCATAAGAATTTAAATATATATTAACGTTATAGAGGACTGCTTGCACGAGGTTTTACATTCTTTACTCTATAATGCATCATAATTGGGAAGCTGTAACCTACTGGAGTTTCATCCATTTCTTTTCGGGTCAAGGGGGTTAACGTGCCGTTTTGGATGTTTACTTTTACCCGAATTCCAGCTTGATCAGCATTTGAATATATTCCAGCAAGAGAATTAAAACTCTCTAATATTGCAAAAACGTCACCATCTAATGTTGACAATACAATTTGTTCTTTAGTTGGAACAGGCTCATACTTATATTTTTTAATTCTTATTTTAAGTGATGCATTGGCTAAGAAAGTGTATTTTCGAAGTTCGAACATCCGGTGCGGATTCGTGTGGGAATGGAGCCGAATAAATTGAAGTTGTTCAAGTTCACATCCATATCCGTCAGACGAAGGAAGTCTGGTAGCAGCAGCCATGGACCGGGAAAGAGTAGGACGCCTTGAAGGAGGACTTCTGCCAGGAGGGGCCATGAACTTGTTAATAGGAGACCTGGACCTGGCATGAAGAGCAGATTCGGCCGGAGAAGAAAACCTTTCAAGTGAATTATTTCTTTTAGAAGAAGAAGACGAAGATCTGCCACGAGAAACAGCAGAAATAGGGTCGCCATTAGGTAAGCATTCGAATTGTATACTCACTGCTGGAATAAGAAAGAGAGGATTACAGTTGTTTTAAATTGGTATATTTTTAATACCCCTTGTAGAAATGCTGTAAGGCATGGGTAAAGAAAAATAATAAAAACGGTTGCCTGGTCTTTGAAATGGAATAGTTTCACAATTGAATATAAACATGGATATTTGATAACGGGTCATCCAAAAATTACATAACGCACTTTTTGTCAATTCTTTACCCTGTCCGTCACTTATGTGAAAAGTCGAAACAAAATAGTATCATACTTTTAGTAAAGATAGTTAGAGTAAACTATTTTCGGACCACCTTCGAAGATTGCGTGGAACTGGATGATGAGAGGTCTCTTGTGTATTAGATATGTTTTTTTTTTCAATCGGAGGGGAGTCTTCTTTCAAGGCTGTGCTTATCTTTCAAAACAGAAAAATAATGTTTCAATTCTAAAAAAGTTTATTTTTAATATTAGCTTTTAAATACTTTGCCTGCTTCTAGGTGAACCTAAAAACTGTTCACCCACTAGAAACTGTATCCGTAATCAACTTCAAATGGAGCATGAGGTCTCAATTTATTTAATTTATTTCTTAAATCTTGATACTTCTTTGCAATCCCTTCTAATGACTGCAATCAGTCAATATTTACCAATAGAGTTGATGATGATTGCGAAGGTGAAGACTTGAGTATAAATGACCCACATTTCTTCAAAGAAGATGAAGAACTGTTTGATTGGAAAATACCTTATTATATTGAATAATATATTCTACAGTTTTTATCTTATCAATTTTAATTAACCTTCTGTTTTGACATATTTTAATTTTAGTAGCAAATTTTGAGGGAAAAAATATGATTACTAAATTTGTCGAAACTGATGTCACAATAATTTCTATACACTCCCGTTAAAAATAAACTACAGGATTAGCGTGGGCGGTAATAAAAATCACTGATGACTGAATAGCGGCAGTTGAAGATAGCATATAACATTCATGGAGCGTAATCTTTGAAATCTTATCTGTAATTTAATTTTTGTACGACAGAAATAAATCAAGATCTTCATCTGATTTGAGGTTTCAACTGAAATAGGGATCTTTTTAATATTTATTAAAAAAAAGTATTATTATATTTTTTATATTTATGATAATATCATGATGAGAACTTTTTTTCAGATATTTTAGCATCTAGCATGTATTGTTTCAAGAGTTGCAGAATCACAAGGACACTGAATACAGATTACGTGACATGTATGAATATTTCACTACTATCTGAAATTCGATCAGTTAAATTTTTTACTAATCTCAACTAGTGGTTGAATTCTATTGATAAATCAGATATTCTTACCGTTAAATCAGTAAGTTTGACTGATTAATCAGTAACCAATGATTGATTTTAATCTCACATTTAGGCGCTGATTGAAATTAGTAAAAATTTAAATTGATTTAGAATTAGAGAGTACCATATATTCTGGAGTTTCGCAATACATTAAGGCTTGTCGGATTAGGAGAGACCGGGTCTCCACTTTTGATTCGGCAGGTAGCACAAACAAATCTCAGCCACATCTACTCTTAGTAACCTATCTCAGAATATAAAAGGCTCTAGAATTTGACCAGCCGTTGTAGGACAGTTAATTTTTATCAATACCACACTGACTTACAGCGCGTGAAGTCTGCTGCGTCTTTGTGCTCGTGCGCCTACTTATCGTGGCCAGTCACTTTTTTTATTTTCCTAAACTTATTACTTATCTAGTATACTTTTCTCGAAAGTAAAATTATTGGAAAAATGTAACATACCTAGATAACAAAATGCCCACACAGTGCGAGTTCCAATGGGTCGCACGTCATGAAAGTAGCAAACGTGAGGACAGGATGCGAACAAGTCATTCGTTGTGGTTTGCGAAATGTATATTATTTATTATTATAACGCGTAAAATTAGGAGCCAAATGCATATATTATTACATATTTTTATTGAAAATTTCAAGTCATGATAAATGTTGCGTTCACTTAAAGGATATTGATAAAACGAACTAAGTTCTGCTTAAGACTGTTAGACTCAAAACTAACCTCAAAAATCGATTACCTAATTCTGCTTAAAAAATAATAATATAATCAAATATTCGTTTAATCCCAACTAGCAGTTTGAAAAAATATAAAAGAGCAAATGCCAGGGGAAAGAATGTTTAATTTAATACTGTTTGTGTAAAATGAAATTTTCTAATGTTCATGTTAGTTTTAAGTTTGACATTAGAAAATTTCATTTGTATGAAATTATTATATAATTAAACGCCTGTCACATCTACATATACACTTTAATTGTATTGCGACGATTCGTATACGTCACATACACTATATTCTCCCGACTACTGTCGCGTGCGGTGCTGCCGCTCTCGTTTCCCTCACCCACCGATACCACCACCATACCGAAGTTTCACGGTATCTGCAAGGCAGGACATCAATTGTTCCTGAACGCGTGTTGTCGAGGTGGCCTCCGAGAAGTTAGCACTAGCCAGGGCCTACCTAGGCGAATCAGGCCAGACGAACGCCCCTCCACCTTCGCGACCACCGCCTTCGTCTCAATTGGCCGCGCTTCTACCAAACCCGACCGATCTCAATTCCCCAATGTAAAGGCCAATTCAGAATAGCTGTTCTCGGTTGCGGTTCGCCGGTTAAGTTCGGTTTTCGGTTGACTGCTGCAGCTCACACTGCGGTGACTCAGATTACACTATTGTCATTCTCACGCATGCGGGGTTCGTATATTCAAGTAACGTGCAGAAAGCTCGAGAAACAGCTGGCAGGCCTCGTGACTTGAGCGAGCGCTCTCATTGGCTACGGTTGCGAAGGGCATGGTTGAAATTAGAATCGAACCTTAATGCTCAAACCGAACCGGAACCAGGACCTAGTACGCGCTGATTGGCCGAGTGTCTAACAGGAACGGCGAACTGTAACCGAGAACGGCTTGTCTGAATTGGCCTTTAGGGGTACCGCGTCTAGAACCAGAGGACTACCCGTCGGGTCCATTAGACACATGTCGCCGTATCACAGGGGAGTGGAACATCCGCTATCATGCCTCGTTTTATAACTCACGTACACAACTCTCTTGTCTTTCCCAAGTAAACGTAGAGCGTACCTACAGACAACGTAACGCCCGGGTCGTCTGCGACGCCCGAACAACTGCTCAAACACACATGTCCACGCGCATCCACTTATGCAAACAGGCAGATTTACACACACACGCACACACAATTTAACAGGCTTTGAGTGTCATATGAGGGTCAATGAGGGTCAATGAGGCCATATGTTTGGATTGGTAGAGGTTGTTGCGCGTTCAACTTATTCCACTTAAAACAATGCTTATTCATTTTAAACGTGGTATGGGATCATATTATTCCGTAAATAATTATATACAAAACTCTTTTGTACGTTTTAATGTAAAAATTAATATTATGAATTACACAATTGTAAGCTGAAGAGAAATCAAGCACATAAACCCTAAGTAAAGTGTCGCTGTGAAGAATGTTAAACTAAAAAAGTGATCTTCTAAAATCAGTAACAATTAACAATAGGAATATTTTCCTTTATTTTATCAACTTCCAATACACAAAAAACCTTCAGTTTTTTCTACTTATGTTAAGTTAAAAGTTAACCTTTTACAAGCTAAACAATTACGTCAGAGTTGCCACAGTGTTTAACTGATTTCGAAGGTGACGAAAAAATAAGATTTTTGCTGTTCTTAAAAAAAAAACCAGCTTACGGTATAATTTTTAAAGTGCGGATACTGCAAATATTAAATTGCTTGTTTTTTTATTCTAATAATGATGTATGGTCACATATTTTAGCTTCGTACAGACAAAATACTATCATTACACAGGAAACCTTTAATTTTTCGTTTTTTTCGACTTCTATTAAGTAAAGAATTTAAATTTTACAAGCTAAATCTTAATGTCACTAATTACACAGTGTTGAGCTAATGCCGAAGGTAATAGAGAAGTAAGGTTTACGCCTTTAAAAAAATGAACAAGCTGACAGTGTAATTTCTGAACTGCTAATATTACGGCAAATTGTTTAGAAATATAAGAGAATTGATAAAGTCAGTTTCTTGGCCGAGAAAAGTTTGAAGTTATTGTACACATATTGATACCTAAAGTAAAAGAAAATCAAATATGTGTGCGTCAGTATTTACACAACTTAATTTTCTTGCTTGTCAACAAGGTTCATCTTTTGACAGAATTGTTAGAAGTTGAGCCTTGTTGACAAGCAACAAAGTAGTCTATTTTAATATAGACGTACACATATTTCTTCAAATACGTATTATCACCTTTACTTCTTTTTAATCTGCCTTCGAAACTAGAGCTATAGTATATGCCCTATTACTTTGGCTTGTTATCTTATTATAATGATGAATTTGCACATCTTGTGGTTGAGTTAAAAATGTAATGTTTTTGAGGTAAACAATTATGTTATCACAGTGTTGAACTGATTTCGAAAACAACAAAAAACTAAGTGTTATGTGCTTTTTTCTCAAGAGCTTTAACTTAAGTTTTAAATGTAAATTGACATCAATTATTTAGCAGCAGTCAATCGTTAAATTTCCTCTACTGATTTTTCATGAGTGGGATTTTCAGCCAGCGGTTTTAAGCACTTTCTGCACTTTGAAGCCTCGGCTGGATAAATATCACACTGGCAAGACAATTTTAGATTAATAAAAAATGAAGCATCTAATTACATAATCTAAACGGTGCGTGTACCACAAAAAATATTATACGTTGTAATGAAGTTTTAGAATTATTTAAGAAAATAAGAGGAAAACTTCACAGGTTCTCGTCGAAGCTTGAATCAACTACGGCGAAAGACACGCGCGCGTGACAAACTCAATTCTCTTAAGCCAACTCTAACTAATTTGACTATTATTATCAATGGTACTATTTTATGATTATTAAAATTACTATCAATTTATCCTTGACGTTGTTTTGAATGTAATCGCGCCCGAACAGTACGGAGAAGGAAGGTTAGAAATTGTAAAAACAACGCCAGAATAGCGTAACGAAGGTAGAAATGGGAACCCGCCAAAAAGTAAAATAAACAAGAACATAGAACATTAGCAAACCTTGTATGTGAGGGATCGGTGTCGACAGGAGAAACACCAGAAGAGGACCCGGACGACACATCCACGGCGACGATCAGCCGTAATCTTCAATCAGCATCCATAGGTAGAAGGGTTGGATATAAGGGAACTGCACACCAAGTTCGCGCAGCTTCTCTAGGAACGGGTAACTCGAGGAATTAGTTCGGCGACCGCCGGCGAGCGGCAGCACCGGATGGACCATCGTAGCCAAAACAACCAACTCTGCAACACTACGTAAATAAACAACCACACTCTGTCAGGAGTGGGGAGGCTGACAGCCAGGTTAAAGATACCGAATCCACAGCCAATAGCAATCCCAGCGGTCTGTAGGCCAGAGCCAATCGGCGAGGCGGATTCTACCGCGTAAGACGCGCATTGCCGGAAGACCTCATTGAAGCCCGTCCGTTGGCACCAATCAATCAACGGAGGCCACGGAAGAGCCAGTGTCGACTTGAGAGCCGGAGTAAGGAAAATACTGGAAAATTCTCTGAGGGAAGCAAAAAACCATTCAGAGCCAGGAACTCGAATAATGGACGCTAAAAATTGGAAAGCCGCAGCTGAATGGCTATCAAGTAAGTGGACGTCCTTTTATCATTTTTAAGTGCCGTTTCCGCCTCGACTCAGGTTCCAGATTATCCGTTATTATGTCGCGAGTGCTTGTGAAAATTGATGTGAAACCAGCGGAGAGCCCCGCGTGGCACAAAATTTGGAGAAGCGTTCGACCCAAAGACCAATTTTGATAAGTTGGGCCGAACTAACCTCTCCGAACGACCTGGCAAAGGGTTTGCCTAGAAAATTGAAGGTCGGAGCAAGGGACGCAGGTGTCTCCGGTAGATCTTCCTCACAAGGTGCGCGGGTTACCAAAGTCGTGTTCTCTCTTCGCGTGTATAATGGTTGCCAGGAGGTTGACTGGGTATTCCCAGCCTGGTAACCGTTAGTTAAAATAGTCAGCAGATTGCCTGGGGGTTGATTGGGGATTCCCAACCTGTCAACAAGTCGTAAAATAGTCTGTAGATTGTCAGTGGGAAAACATGGGGTATCCAGCCTGACCACAGTTAGCCAAGATAGCTTGTAGATGCTCAGGAAAGGGTCAGGAGAGTCTTTCAACAACCCAGTGAAGATACTGTAACCAAACTTTGTTCTTCTTTTCTTTTCATTATAATAAATAGGCTTTAGTTTTGTTTTATGGAAATCTGAGTGTTTTAAATAGTTTCCTCTGTCTCGCCCGCGAGAACTACCCCTCCCTTTTTCTTAGTGTCCGTGTTAACGGTAGGCACACGGGATTTTGGAAAACCTAGTTACAACGTATATCAGCTTAAATCAGCAACGTAAATCAGCACTGTGTACTTATGTACACAGTGCTGATCTATTTATATGGAGATACCGATATGCACATAGAGAAGGCTGAAAGCTACAAACACTCACCACTTTCTACGTTTTTCTTTGCCGTATCATTATTCAAATCTTGAAACACTACTACCATTGTCATAGGGAATCCTGTTGACAGTTCGTACAGCTTTTTCGATGGGTATACCTGACCTGGATGCAAATGTGAAAGCAACTGCTGAATTTTTGCATTCTGTTGAGTTTGCACCTTACTTTGCCATACATGTAACTGTAGAAGCATACAGTAATTCGGAATCATAAGTATACATTGGGTGTTACTGTTTCGCTTCTACTTTTACGTTGACGAAAATTGTTTAAAAAAAGAAAACAAGTTCCTTAAACTTGGAGGTATCTCATCCCTTAACAACATAGCCACTTAGTCATGTTTGACAAATCCTGAGGATAGCCGACAGTTTTTCCTCCAGTAGTGCGAAGAGAGTCGCTATCTATGTAAGCTTCATTTAAATTTGATAAACTATCTTCTCCGGTTGGAGGTCCGATTGCAGAAACTTGCGTCGTAGTTTTTTTTAGATTTTTTCTCAGGATTCAAGTTTGCAACTTTTCTGATCTAAATAATTTGCGATTAAAACGATATATTGAGTATCGTAACAGTTTAATTCAAAGAAAGATAGATGATTTGAGGAAATGGAAGACTGTCTAGTTTTAAAATACAGGGGGTCGAGTGAAATCAATTGGTTCTGAAAGAAAGTGAGGTACATAGGGAGTTAGTTTTGTTAAGTTTAAAGAGGCTACTTTAGCTTGGCATAAAATGTTGGCCTTCCTACGTCGTATGTCATTCGCTTTTTCTGGTAGAAGGATATATATTGTGGATTATAAATTGCTGATTTCTTCTTCGGGATTTTGAAACGAGGTACTATAAAATTATATATTTATGATAAGGCTGAAACCATTCTATTGCTGAGAGGATACTTCAAGATGTTTTTATAGTATCCGGTAGTTGTAATTACTTTACTGGCAGTGATTTGTCAAACTTTATTTTTTGTTTTTGAGTCGAAAACTCTTTAATTAGTTGGAATTAGTCAAAAGATATGCTGTCTGACGTAGACCAAATGTCAAATCTGAGGGTGTTTGATAGGAATAGGTGAAGTTCTATTAGTTTTTTTGAGGTTGTGTGCAAGAGAAATTTGGTATGTTGTATTTTTTCTTTAAAGAGAAGCAAACTTATATTATGCAGAATACTCTTCTCGTAGAGTTTTCTAATAATAGATTTAATTCTTTCACCTAAAATCGACGTATCAGGTTCTGTTGTTATTAAGTATACTGTACGGTGCCTGTAATTGGCCAGAGCGCCCTACCATGGGAACTGGTCGAACTTTATTGGCCTATTCAGTCTTTTTCTTCAATCCGGGATGACTACTTGGTTTGATAGTGAACTGTATGGTAGTAAAATTATTATTTCTTTGGTAGAAATTTTACCATTTTTGGTGAAAATCATTTTTTTGGTTGACAATATTGAACGGTTCGATAGAGAATTAAAATATTTGGTTGAAAATCAACTTCATTGTAAATTAAAAATTTTACTTGAAAATTACTGTTATCTTTGTGTAAAAATTCAACTGATTACTTGAATTTTTTTCGTTGAGGACTAAACTATTGTGTTGAAAATTCTATTTTCTGGTTAAAATCAATTGTTTCATTTTAAATTAAAATCTTTGTAGGTTTGCATTTCAACTCTAACAAGTTTCGTAATGAATTAATTTTATTTATTTTTTTTTAATCCACTACACGGTTGGAAGAAACTAAAATGTAAAAAAATGCATCATTTTATCTGAAAATTCAACATTTTGGTTATTTTTTTATTGTAGAAAATAATTATTTTTAGCTGAAAATGTAACTGTTATATTAATGGCCTTAAACGACTGTGATTTATTAAAAATTAACTTTTTTTTAATGTATGTCTTTCATTGAAAATTCATATTCTCGCGACTGTGAGCTTAGGGTTGACTCAATGTCTCGATCAAAAGTGTTATGGGGCACAAAGTCCGAAAATGGACAGTTTACAGAAACATTACCAAATATAACGAAAACTGCAGCTCTGCGAAAAAAATGTTTCCTGTAAAAATTATTGGGCTCAAACGGGAAAATGCAAAGAAAGTCATGGCCTTAAGGAACAGGTAATTTTTCAAGGTCATTCAATGTGAACTTGTCATTTATTGCTAATATTCAGCCAATAAAGACAAGATATGAAGAGGAAATCAATATAGAACCCATAAAGTAAAGAAATGAGATTGACATAGTCAACAGCCAGCTAATGAAGGCAAGTCATGAGCCAGATTTAGTCATTATATAGCCAATGAAGGCAAGAGAAGACCAATATGTCGTCGATTCTAGCCAATCAACGCAACTTCTGGTAACTGAATATGTCTTGCTGGTAATCGATCTCCTGCGTCATTTATGGTCTGAATCAGTCTTTGTGATAGAAAGCGAATTCTTTCTTGATGCCGAACATACCCCAAGAACAATAATACATTGCCTATATGTGCACAAGTTCAAGCGTTCGAGCAGCTGACTGGCATGTACAATAATATCCTCCTATAGGAGTAAGTTCTTCATCATCGGCCATACTAATGACTAAAGCGCACTCATGACTTGCCTTCATTGGCCGGATATTGTCTAAATGAAGCTTATTTCATGCCTTCATTGGCTGGATATTGACAACATCCTTGACAAATCTTGCCTTCATTGGCTAGAAAATGACAAAATCTCGCTCATGTCTCGCCTTCATTGGCTAGATAATGACTAAATCTCGCTCATCACTTGCCTACATTGGCTAGATAATGACTAAATTTCGCTCATGTCTTGCCTTCATTGGTCGGATATTGTCTAAATCAAGCTCATTTCATGCCTTCATTGGCTGGATAATGACAACATCCTGGACAAATCTTGCCTTTATTGGCTAAATAAGGACTAAATCTTGCTCAGATCTTGCCTTCATTGGCTAGATAATGACTAAATCGCACTCCTGACTTGCCTTCATTGGGTGGCTGTTCATATTGAATGACCTTAAAAAATGACTTGTGTCTTAAGGCCATGACTTTCTTTGCATTTGCCCGTTAGAGCCCAATAACTTTCATAGGGAACATTTTTTCGCAGAGCTGCAGTTTTTGAGATATTTGTTAATATTTCTTAAAAGGATTGTATGTTTATCCCTCTATAACTCTAAAACTGTCCATTTTCGGACTTTGTGCCCCATAACACTTTTGATCGAGACATTAAGAACTACAATTTTACGAAGTTTAATCAAAATGGACCAAAAGCCATTTCATATACATTTGCTGCGAGGTCCTCTGAGCGCGCCTAGAGCACGCCGCAGTTCTTTCTCGCGCTTCGCGCTCGATAATGTGTTTAATTCACGCCACTTTGTATTTTCTTACGGTCTTTGTATTTTCCCTACATTTGTACGCAGACCTCTCAAAACTGAAGGTCAAAGCATCGACAACTGTAATTTGGTGATTTTGAATTCTCTTTTGTTAAAGCTCCTTCCTCTTTAACGAAGACATTCTCATCAAGTATCTCAAGCTTCACACTCGATTTTGTTCCAAATGTGAACTTTTCTACATTAAATTCAAGACTATTATATCAAATATGTATTAAATTTATTTCTGTACCTTAGCCTTGATTATTAAGGTATTGTAAAATAATTTATACATTTTATTTATTATGATTACTTTAATATTTGCTCCTTATTTTGCACTAATCTTTATTTTCGTCAACTTTGAAAAATCTATAATTTCATTTTTCCAATTATATAATATTTAAATTTTTTTGTTATGATTGAAAGAAAATTCACTCACCCTTTCTAAAAATTATAAATAAAGAATTTGTATATCCAAAAATGAATTGAGAATATTGTTTTTTCTGAAGTCAGAACGATAACGGTTTTTGCAACACAATCGCAATATTGTTTTATTCGTCACTCCAAAATTTAATTTTTGGATTTAGAAATTTCTTTCGACGCATTTCCCAGTCATCATTTATTATAAATATTAAATTTGAATATTCATATAATTTATAATACGCGCTCTATCAGTAACCAATCAGGATTTTGGCGCGAAGCAATTGCAGTTAAAAAAAATGGGAGACTGTTTCGGAATAGCTAACAGCTGCTTCATCGAATTCTGTTTCATTTGGTTCGAGTGCTAAAATCATTTTTCTTTTGGGCAAGCAAATTTGGCAAGCATTCAGAAATCGCAGAAAATTATATCAGAACTGTAAACTTTTTCGTTCCTATTGAAGAGTAGTAGTTGTATTGTTCCTATTGACGAGTAGTAGTTGAATTTTGAACCTAAAAAGAGAATATCTACAACCAAATAAACGATTTTTCACAAAAAAAATAAGCCTCCTAACAAAAATCGCCATATTCTCATTTAAATCGTATTTTAATACAGACGAATATTTTAAAACACAGTTAAATTTTCAACAATAGAGGTGAACTTTTAAACCCGAAAAAATGACCTCAACCAAATAGAAGAACATTCAGCAAAAAAATTGTATTTCGAAATAAAAAAATGACTTTTTAAAACAATATTTCAATTTTTATAATAATAGTAATAGTAAAATTTCACGAAAAAGTCGAATTTTTAACCAAAATACATTAATACTGAACTTAACAGAAATTAATTTTCAATTATAAAAGATGAGTTCTCAACCAAAGCTCTTCCAAAGAGTTTTCTTCCAAAAGATAAATTTTTAATTCAAAAGGACGGACTTTCTTCTTAAAATACGAATTTTCAACATAACAGTTAAATTTTCGATTTAATTTTTCACAGACTAATTTTATTTTTGACAAAATAGTAGATTATTTGTCGAAAAAGAAAATTCATAAACTAAAAACAAGAAAGTTGACTTTTCAATTAAAAATAATTCATTTTCAACCAAAAAGACGACTTTCCTAAAAATGGATGAATTTTCAATCCAAAAGGACAGATATTCCATCCAAAAATACAAAAGTTCAACAAAACAGTGGAATTTTTGACTTCATGAAGGTTACTCTAAATGAAATCGTTTAATTTTAAACAAAATAATAGCTTACTTTGACAAAATATATGAATGCTGAATCTTGAATAAAATTATAGAATTTTCAATGAGTTCTGAACCAAAACCATAACAGTAGACGGTCCCAATGAAAATAATTAAATTTGAGCAAGAAATATGACTTTTTAAATGGTTAATTGAAATTTCAGAAAAAAAGTTTAATTTTTCACTTAATACTAATGTTAATAATAATACTAATGTCAGTTAAAAATGCATGTATTTTTTGAAACTTTCAATATTTATACTTGAAACGTTATAAATTTAAAGCATTTTAAATTCAATCTAATAAACTACCCACATTAATTTTACTTTAAAAGCATAATTTTGTGAAAAAATCTTCTTATTTTCCCTACATTTAAAGGGTATATATTGAAAATATCTTTTACTTAAAATATTTACATCTCACAAATCGCATGAATTTTTAATATTCGACGATACAATATAAATTAGCTTGAATTATAATTCAATATTTATGGAGTTAGAAACAAATGTGAGGATGTTTGAAATATTATTTATTTTATTAATTGGCGGTATGAATTTATGTTTTCAACAAGGAGAAAAGATTTGTTTTGTCGCAACTAAGAAACACTGGGTATAATTGCATATAAGAATTTAATAAGAATATAAATATATATTAACGTTATAGAGGATTGTCTGCACGAGGTTTTACATTCTTCACTGTATAATGCATCATAATTGGGAAGATGTAGCCTACTGGAGTTTCATCCATTTCTGTTCGAGTCAAGGGGGTTAGCGTGCCGCTTTGGGTGTTTACTTTTACCCGAATTCCAGCGTAATCAGCATTTGAATATATTCCAGCAAGAGAATTAAAACTCTCTAATATTGCAAAAACGTCACCATCTAATGTTGACAATACAATTTGTTCTTCAGTTGGCACAGGCTCATACTTATGTTTTTTAATTCTTATTTTAAGTGATGCATTGGCTAAAAAAGTGTATTTTCGAAGTTCGAACATCCTGTGCGGATTCTTTTTGGAATAGAGCCGAATAAATTGAAGTTGTTCAAGTTCACATCCATATCCGTCAGAAGAAGGAAGTCTGAAAGCAGCAGCCATGGGCCGGGAAAGGGTAGGACGCCTTGAAGGAGGACTTCGGCCAGGAGGGGCCATGAACCTGTTAATAGGAGACCTGGACCTGGCAGGAAGAGCAGATTCGGCCGGAGAAGAAAACCTTTCAAGTGAATTATTTCTTTTAGAAGAAGAAGGCGAAGAACTGCCACGAGGAACAGCAGAAATAGGCTCGCCATTAGGTAAGCATTCGAATTGTATACTTAATGCTGGAAGAAGAAAGAGAAGATTAGAGTTGTTTCAAATTAGTATATTTTATGAACCCCTTGTAGAATTGCTGTAAGGCAAGGGTAAAGAAAAATAATAAAAACCGTTGTCTGGTCTTTGAAACTGAATAGTTTTACAATTGAATATAAACATGGATATCTGATAACGGATTATCCATAAATTACTTAACGAACTTTTTGTCAATTTTTTAATCTGTCCGTCACTCACGTGGAAAGTCGTAACAAAATAGTATCAGAATTTTAGTAAAGATAGTTAGAGTAAACTATTTTCGGACCACCTTCGAAGATTGCGTGGAACTGGATGATGAGAGGTCTCTTGTGTATTAGATATGTTTTTTTTTCAATCGGAGGGGAGTCTTCTTTTAAGGCTGTGCTTATCGTTCAAAACATATAAATAATGTTTCAATTATAAAAAACTTTATTTTTGATATTAGCTTTTAAATACTTTGCCTACTTCTAGGTGAACCTAAAAACTGTTCACCCACTAGAAACTGTATCTGTAATCAACTTCAAATGGAGCATGGGGTCTTAATTTATTTAATTTATTTCTTAAATCTTTATACTTCTTTGTAATCCCTTCTAATGACTGCAATCAGTCAATATTTACCAATAGAGTGGATGATGATTGCGAAGGTGAAGACTGGAGTATAAATGACCCCCATTTCTTCAAAGAAGATGAAAAACTGATTGATTGGAAAATACCTGATCAGATTGAATAATATATTCTACAGTTTTTATCTTATCAATTACAATTGACCTTCTGTTTTGACATATTTGAATTTTAGCAGCAACTTTCGAGGATAAAAACATTTTACTAAATTTGTCGCAACTGATGTCATAATAATTTATATCCACTCCCGTTAAAAACTAACTACAGTATTAGCGTGAGCGGTAATAAAAATCACTGATAACTCAATAGCGGCAGTTGTAGATAGCATATTACATTCATGGAGCGCAATCTTTGAAATCTTATCTGTAATTTAGTTTTTTTACAACGCGAATAAATTAAGATCTTTATCTTCAGTTTGCTGATTTGAGGTTTCAACTGAAATAGGGTTCTTTTTAATATTTACTATAAACAAATTATTATCCTATTTTTTATATTTATAATAATATCACGATGAGAACTTTTTTTAGATATTTTAGTATCTTGTGTGTATTATTTCTAGAGTTGCCGAATCACAAAGACTTTGAATACAGATTGCGTGAAATGTATGAATGTTCCACAACTATCTGAGATTTTAATCAGCTAAATTTCCTTACTAATCTCAAATAGTGGTTGAATTCTATTGAGAAGTCAGAGATTCTTACTGTTGCATCAGTAAGTTCGACTAATTGAACAGTAAGCCATGACTAAGTTGAATCCCAAATTCAGTGGCTGATTGAAATTAGTAAAAAATGAAATTGATTCAGATATAGAGAGTACCATATGTTCTGGAGTTTCACAATAGAGTAGGAGTTGTCGGATCAGGACAGACTGGGTCTCCACTTTCGATTCGGTAAGTCGCACAAACAAATCTTAGCCACATCTACTCTTAGTGACCTATCTCGGAATATACAAGGCTGTAGTATTTGACCAGCTGTTGCAGGCCGGTCAATTTTTATAAATACCACACTGACCTCCAACCCTTTGAAGTCTGCTGCGTCTTTGAGCGCGTGCGCCTACTTATCGCGGCTAGTGGCCAGTGGTTGGTCATTTTTTTTATTTTTCTAAATTTATTTCTTATCTAGTATACTTTCCACAAAAGTAAAAAACATTGGAAAAATGTAACATATGGTTCCTAACGGGTGTAGCATAACCCATTCACCCCCACCTGTCTCTCCGGAAAGCCTAATTCCGGCGGCGGCTGTGCCCCCAGCTCTTTCTGGAGCTGAGCTGTGACGGCGCTTTTGAGTGAGGCTATGGAAAAGGGAGTAGCCAATCAGTCCCCTGATGAAAAGAAACGCATCAGCGGTTCCCTAAAAAGGAGACTGAGTAGGCAAGCTTAGCGGGCTAGAAGAGAAGCTGCAGTACCTGGTACATCGACAACCACAATGCCGATGACCCGCACTGAAGGTCAACAGCGAGGAAGCGGCTAAGAGGGCCCCCAGCCGGGTGGGAGGCCAGCCTTTGAAGAGGCACAAGGTAGTCCAGCAGCCGACGAACACGAAGTCGTTGGAGGTTGGAGTGACGGTCGCTCAGAGGACTGACCCTCTAACTGTGGTGGTGATGGATACGAGTTACTCGGACTCGCTGCTTATGGCAGAGCAGCTGGAGCTTCTTAAGGAATCTACCTGGAGGGGTTTCGAGAGAATGTCCCCAGATCAATGGCTTAAATTCAAAACCCATTTCTGCAGGGGAGGGGTTTTTGTATTTATGGCAGCGGACCTAGCGGCCAAAGCTTGGCGCGTCAGGCACGATAGGCCTCAGGAAGAGGAAGCAGCTGGAGAATTTAAACATCTCCTAGTTGTGCAAATACTTAAGTCACAAGCGGTCACAGGAAAACCAGAGACAGGTTCAGACGTGCCAGTTCTGGCAAAACGAAGGAACTGTCAACTTCATTCACATCGATGAGGGTTGAGTATACGAGTGCAAGAAGCAAGGCAAAGCATGCAAGCTGGACCAACTTTTGCACTGATATTAAGAAAGGAGCAGAGACAGCCAGTATGGACAAGCTGTTTTCTTGAAATCCGGATGCTATTCTCAGGACTCTAAAATTTCCCGACGGGGGGATACTCAGGGTCAGACGGGGATACCTTGGCTCACCTGATGAAGGCACTTTTTCCGGGCTTCACAAAGTCAAGAGATGGGGCGACGGCACCTCTGAGGCAATTAAAGTCGCCTGTGGACCAACTGGGCCCGAAACGACGGCTATCCAACAAGATAGTGACCTCAGCTAGGGTCGGGTGGGCTCTGAAGTCCTTCATTCATTACAAGGAGGGGTGCAAGAGTAGTCTTTATTCCGAAGGCAGGCAGGATCATTTATACTTCACCTAAGGATTTCCGACCCATTAGCCTCACATCTTTGCTACTAAAAACAGAGAAGAGACTCGTGGGCAGATATATCCGCGATAAGGTCTTATCAAGCAGTCCTCTTCAAAAGAAACAACACGCCTATAGGGCTGGTCTTTCGACTGAGTTCGCCGTGAGAACTGCAGTTGACCTCATTGAAGGACAACTGAAACAGAAAGGTCTAGCGATTGAAACCTTGATGGAAATCGAAGAAGCCTTTAACTACACCTCTAAAGAGGTGATCATGGCGGCCATGATCGCACACGGGGGGCCTATTTCAGTCGTGAAATGGTCCTGTCACATGTTGGCCAATGGGAATCTAACCACGACCAAGGGTGACACCACTTTATGTGGATCCGTTGACTCGGGATGTCCGCAGGGGGTGTTCTATTACCCTTGCTGTAGTGACTGGTATTGGATGAATTGCTTCATCTACTCACGAGTCAGGGCTTCTACATTATAGATTACGCGGACGATATGCTGGTTATCGTGCGTGGTCAGCCTCTGGATGCGCTCTTCTGAGTAATGCATCGAGCACTAAGAATAATTGATTCATGGTGTAAGGGGACTGGACTATCAGTCAATCCGAGTAAGACGGATGTAGTTGTGTTCACCAGAAGGTGCAAGTAGGGAAGCACGGATACATTAATATTGGGGGGACAAATACTCGAAATCAAAGGGTAAACAAAATATCTAGAATTCATCCTGGAACAAGAAGCTGTCAATTATAGGCGAAAGCTGGAGCTTAAAAACGGAGGCACTTATGTGGATCTACACAGCGATCCTGCGATCCAGACTAACCTATGCGGCAGTCGTCTGGTTTACTAGGGTTGAACTTTCTATTGTGAACTCCCGAATTGAAAGAATCAGGGGACTGATTCTGAGAGGTATCACTGGTGTCTCGAAGTCGACACCCACGATGGCCCTGGGGGCACTAATAGGTTTGGAGCCCTTCCATCTCACCATGAAAGCCGCGGCTGCGAAGGTGGCCTGGAGACTAAATACGAGGGTGGATTGATAAGTTTCCGGCCTGACCAAGAAAAACAACGTTTTTAAGAATTTTTTTTTTTTATTTCTCAACATAATCTCCTCCAAGGCT
>NC_046661.1:131944861-131976057 GCF_010883055.1 Belonocnema kinseyi
CAAGCTATCTAAGGATGGTACTATAGAACGCCACCTCAAGGTAGGCCTAGTGGCGCCATCTTTTGGTCAGGCCGGAAACTTATCAATCCACCCTCGTATAGTAAACGATAGTAATATCTCGACAGTTATGTAACAATCGACATCACGAATAGGCCGACACTGAGCATGCTCAGGGACAAAATGTTGACTTGCCACTACCTCTTTGACAAGAAAGACCGGGTTAGTCTATCCAAAAAAGAGGAATGGGCTAACGGTGAGGCACACCTGCCCAGTGATGGAGACAACTGGTTTACAGCTGTATCCAGTAACAAAGAGAACGCTGGAGTAGGTGTATACCGTAGAAGGAACAGAATGGGCTTCACAATAGCGATGGGGTCCTACGCAACAATTTTACAATCTGAGATTATGGCCTTGCTCCAGTGCGCCCATAAGGCAATGGAGTACGGCGGGAAAAGAAACATTCGTATCTTCTTAGATAGCAGGGCTGCTATCATGGCTCTGAATGGTACAACGACTACGTCGCTGCTAATATGGGGGTGTTTTGAGGCACTGAATAAGCTAATGACAGAAAACCGAGTCACTCTGCTCTGGATCCCTGGACACAGTGGCATCAGGGGCAATGAAATATCAGATGGGATAGCAAAGCTAACGACAAAAGAAAATTTTGCTGCACCTGAGTCAGTTGTAGGCATTTCCATTAGGTCGATCACTGAGGATATTAACAGTTGGCTCACCGAGGAATATCAGAATGAGTGGGATGCGATCTCTGGCTGCAGACACGCTAAAACACTCTTGGGCTCAAAGCTAAACCCTCATCGAGCGAAAGAAATTCACAAGCTCGGGAGAAAGGAAGTCAAAATCCTAACAGAAATATTTATAGTACATGAAAACCTCCGGTACCAAAGACATAAGATAGGCTTTGAGGAAAGTCCCCTCAGTCGTCTGTGCATGAAGGGCAACGGGATCACCGAAGCGTCAGGGGCTCTTACGCTCTCAACCCAGAATATAATAATAATAACCACAGTGTTGAATTGTCAGCATTACAACAACCCAATTTTTTGCTTGTCAACAAGGTTCATCTTCTGACAGAAATGTTAGAACTTGAACCTTGTTGACAAGCGACAAAGTAGTCTCTCTCAATATAGACTGACACATATCTCTCTAAACACGTATTATCATTGTTACTAATTTTTAACCTGCTTCCGAACCTAGAGATATATGCCCTAATAACAAAAATCTAAAAGTTATGTGTTTTTTTCGTAAGAGCTTCAATTTAAGTTATAAATTTAAATTGACATTAATTATTTACTAGGCAGTCTGATAAGTCCCTGCAAAATGAAACACGGAGACGTTTTTTTGGTCAAAGTCGGTTTTATTTTTTAACATACTCTCCTTTTAGGTCGATACAGCGAGTCCAACGATTTTCTAACTTTTTGATACCGTCCGAAAAGTACTCGATCGGAAGATCTCCAAAATATGCCTCAGTTTTAGCTATGAGCTCCTCATTTGAGTAAAAGCGCTTACCGGTGAGCCATCTCTTTAGGTTAGGGAACAAGTGATAGTCGGTGGGGGGCCAGGTCTGGTGCATACGGTGGCTGAGGAACCAATTCGAAGCCAATTTCATGCAATTTTGCTTGTGCAGCTAAGCATGAATAAACAGACGCATTGTCGTGATGATAAAGCGGGTTTTTCTGCTTTAAATGCGGTCGTTTTTCGGCGATTTCGATTTTCAATCGGTCCAATAATGATGAATAGTATGCTCCGGTTCTGGTTTTACCTTTTTCAAAATAGTCCACGAATATTATGCCATGTGCATCCCAAAATACGGTGGCCATAAACTTTCCGACCCATTGTTGCGTTTTTGGACGCTTCGGAGCACTTTGACCCGGTGTAACCCACTGTTTTGCCTGTTTCGTTGACTCAGGAGTGTAGTAGTGGATCCAGGTTTTATCCAGGATTATGAATCGGCTCAAAAACTCGGTCGGCTTACGCGAAAATAATGCCAAATTCTGCTGGGAAGTTGTCACACTAATTCGTTTTTGGTCCACTGTGAGCAACCGTGGCACCCATCGCGCGCAGAGCTTCTTCATGCCTAAAACTGAATGCACGATATTGCCCACACGTTCCAATAATATGCCTACAGCATTAGCTACCTCTCTCAATTTCACTTTGGGATCATTCAACATCATATCATGGTCTCGGATATCGTTTTCTTGCGAAGATAGTAGTGTTTGATCAAAACTCGAAACTAAGATTTTTTCATATTAAAAAAAACCTCGGAGGTTAGTCGCTTCTCAATGCTGTAACTTGTAAATGCGTAAACATAAATGGCTGAAGTTTTGACAGCCTAGTAGGAGCAGTCAACCATTCAATTTCCTCTACTAATTGTTCATGAGTGGGATATTCAGCCAGCGCTTGCAATATATTCACAGAGTTTTAAAACCTCTGTTTAGTTATCCTTAACACCTCCTGCATTTCAGTTTTGAATTCATTTTTCGTGCTTGGACCTATGAATTGTCTGCACTTTGAAGCCCTGACTGGATAAATATCACACGATTAAGTTAATTTTATAATAATAAAAAATAAAGCATCTAATTACATAATCTAAAAGGTGCGTGTATCATCAAAACATTTTATACGTATATATGGTAATTACACATTCCCTGATTTATTTATATGGAGATACCGATATGCACATAGAGAAGGTTGAAAGCTACACTCACCACTTTCTACGCTGTTCTTTGCTGTATCATTATTCAAGTCTTAAAACACTGCTACCGTTGTCATAGGAATCCCTTTGGCAGTCCGTACAGCGTTTTCGATAGGTATTTCTGACCTGGATGCAAATGTGAAAGCAACTGCTGAATTTGTGCATTCTGTTGAGTTTGCACCTTACTTTTCCATACTTATAACTGTAGAAGCATACAGTAATTCAGAATCATAAGTATACATTGGGTGTTACCGTTTCGCTTCTACTTTTACCTTGACGAAAATTGTTTAAAAAAAAGTGAACACCTTCCATAAACTTGGAAGTATCTCATCCCTTAACAACATAGCCATTCAGTCATGTTTGACAAATCCTAGGGATAGCTGATAGTTTTTCCTCTAGTGGAGCGAAGAGAGTCGCCATCTGTGTAGGCTTCATTTAAATTTGATAAACTATTTTCTCCGTTTGGAGGTCGATTGCGGAAACTTGCGTCGTAGTTTTTTAGACGTTTTCTCAGGATTCGAGTCTGCAACTTTTCTGATCTAAATAATTCGCGAGAAAAACGATATGTTGAGTATTGTAAAGTTTAATTTAAAGAAAGATAGATGATTTGAGGAAAGGGAAGAGTGTCTAGTTTTAATATACAGGGGGTCAAGTGAAATCAATTGATTCTAAAAGAAAGTGAGGTACATAGGGAGACGGATAGAAAGTATGTACCTCGCGCTCTCTATACTAAGTATATAGAAATTTGGTTAGCGTTATCCCATCCACAGAAAAAAAATATAAAGTAGTGAAAAAATCTAACATTTTGCGAAAATGTACTGAAATTTCATGAACAAGTAAGAGCTCATATCGTGGGAACTGGTTTTGTACATTAAAAATAAATACAGTTCAGGTCTGTTGTTTTAAAAGCTTAGCGAATTTGAAAGTTTGCATTTTTTTCTTCTCTTTATTATATACTTACTAATCGAGAATATACTATCACTATAAAATATGTACAATTCCTGTAAACATCAAGATTCACAAACATCCGTTTGACGAAAAGAAAACACTTTGTACAAATCTCGAATATTCGGTTTCTTTTAAAATCCTATCCCAGTATGATTAGCAAAAAGAAATTATTACCACAAATAAGTTTCATAACCAATAACAGCCTACTTTAAATACAAAACAAATCACTTACTAAAATTTTTAATGTTAGTTGTTATTGTATCTGTAGAATTTAAATTGCGCAATTTTAGAAATCTTTTTTCAACAGCATAGACTTTTTAAAGGCAAAATCAGTTCTTATGATAAAAAACAATAAAGCTAATATGTACCGTGTTTGTTTATATAATATGAATAATAATTGATTATAATTTGGCATGAATACTCGAGAAATTGATGACTTTTGTTAAAGTGTCTTTTATTACAGTGCGATAGTTTTTGCACACGGGCAGATATTATTAAATTTACTCGAAAGTGTCTATAGAGGGGACTTTACCATTTTTCTGTTTTGTAATGTTGTACTTTTGTATCAAATCTCCGGAAAAATTCCTTATAGTGTTAAATTATTTCTTATTTTATTGATACAATTAAATATAAATATAATTGGCAGTAGATATATCTAAATTTCTAGTAATATACTAAATTATAGAACTGAGCTATATTGCGAACATCCTTGGCATATAAAATTGCGACAATAATGGGGAATTCTGAGGCTGTTCTGAGATATTCTTAAGCCTGGGATATTCCCACGATATCCTGGGATATAAATGGGATTTCCTGCAAAATATCATGCTGTGAGGTTCGTTTTCCGCACAAAGAGGATCTACTGAAGACGAAGATAGCAGGTTCATATTCGCTATTAACGCAGCTGTTGCGTTAGGAGAAGCATCGTATGAGATTTTAGCGATTACGATACCTGCAGTATCAGGGGAAGCATCAAACGTTAGATGAAGCATCTTATTTCTGAAAAGCACCAAATAGATATAATAAAAGTCATGAAGAAATTTTTTCGAAAAGAAAAACAAGAAGCACACAAAACAATGCAAAAAAAAATTATTGGGAATGTCAAGAACAATAAAGGGGTAATCGAATAGAGGACCGAATGTGATATAAATTTCTTTTTATATTATATTCACTTACTTTGTGCGAAAATTTGACGCATTTTTAGTTGTTCAATCTCTTGTTTTAAGATGGCTACATTTTTAGACGTTTGCTAACGTTTCAGGCGGGAACTGCACTGCCAATGTTTGAAAACAACCCAATTGGTCACTGTTAGCGACCTGGTTTTGAATTATATAAATATTTAGATTTAATTTTTATAATAAAAGAAGATTGGAAAATGTATCCAAAAAATGCATCCTATTCTTTACTTTTCATACATTGTTTATAATAATGAAAGGTTTATCATTCGCTACACATAAATTTGATTTTCTTCAAATTTTCTAACAGTTCTTATATCCAATTATATCATTTGATACATTAAAATTACTGACTGAATGCACAATATATTAGATGTAAACAATAATGTAATGTTAAGTCACTATTCAACGAATTTGAGTCAACAATGTTAATGTCACTTCCATCAGTGTCATTAATCCCATGATTCAAGTCGAAAATTGGAGCTTGAAAAAACTACTTTAGTTTTCTTTAAACAAGTTTACCTAAACTAGTGATCATCACATTGATAAAAAGAATGATGAATTTTGCTGAAATTATAATAAAGTTCCTAACAAAAAAAAGTCGACATCGAAAAAAAGAATTTTTCCATCGGAAAATGCATGAATAATTCATTTTTGATTCAATTCGTTTATCGTATTGACAATAATAATGTTAAAACGAAATTAATTGAACATCATATTATTTTTATCTTAGTTTCTTGCAATATAACTTGAAAAGCGTAAAATTATTTTAAATTGTGGAAAATATTCTTTCCACGAATAATTTCTTTTTAAAAATTTTCTTTGGTTATTATATAATATTAAAAGATATTGGACTAATGTTGCTCTATGAGACATAGGCGATTTCAATAATGAGAACTCGAAATCAAAATTGATGTCAAAATGAATATTTTCTGTTGGGTTTCCTTATTCGAATTTAAAAGAAAGTTATTATGTCAGTAAAAACCTTTCTGATCCGCTTTTCCTATATTCTTTTCTACCATGAAAGGAGATAAAAAAATTGTTGCGAATCAGCATGCGGAGGCGATCATGCGGAGGTCGAGCACACTTTATTAATTGTAACATTAAGCAAACTCACACGGCGTAAGCTGGCGTGCACATAGACACCATCAGCAAAGTATTGATGCTCCTTGGCGAACCGTATGAGACATACCGAGTACTGTGAAAAGGGTCAAACATAATTACAGTGAAACTATTCTATAGCGCCAATTTTGGGGTTGACGGTGGGTGGGAACTAAGTCATTATAGCCAGCTCTGCTTTTGTTTGTTAAAGCCTGAGTACTCGCCTGAGTGACAGCCGCAGACCCCGAGCACCCCGCGCAGCTTCTGATACACCTGTCTGCGGCGCGGAGTCAATTCTCGAAATGGCTATAGAAGAGAGGGATATCATAGAGTTTCACTGTACTTCATAATTTTAAAATAAAAGTGAGACCTTGCAAGCATAACGTGAAATGAACAAAAATACCAATTCGTTTCATCCGAAATAATTGCAAAATGATTTAAAAGCTGCTTCAGCGGAATTCCATGTTTGCTCAAGATTTAAGCAACACTTACAGGCTGAAAACATAGAAATTCGTGGCTCAATGTATTTGAATGATTAAGTTGCGAAAAATATTCCATCAGCAGCAGTACAATAACCCAATTCCACTGTTTCTTATCATTCAATTTCATCACTAAGTAAGAAAAATGTCTTACTTCGCAAAAATTCCGCACTAAAATTTTTGCAGTGCATCGACGAGAAACATGGATCGATGATCGAGGTAGTCTAGCAAGCTTCGTCAATCGGAGACGTTCGAAAAGGGTCACTCCTCGGAAACCTCTAGCGACCTATGGTTAACCTTTCAGTACAGTCGCGAAAGACCTTCGCAGTTAATGCGACTATAAAAATTCAATTAGTAAAAACTTTTTGAAAATGGGGAATTTCGTAATACATTAATTAACATCATAATTATGTGAGGATCATTAGTTTATTTTTAAATATTTTCCTAATGCGTGATGGCGCATTGCAACCTTTCTTACTCCCACTCAAGTCCACAACACGCGCAGTATGGCACATAAGCTTAAGCTTTTCCAGTGATGAAGCTTTCATTTCTTGAATTCTTTTACTCTTGCCGTAATTCTCAAGCAATTTGACAAGACTTATTTGCAAAACTAGCAGAAAATTCTGCACTATCGGCCTTTTCACTGTTCCTTGCAACCTGACGAGCAAATTTTGCATTTTATCGAGAAGCATATTTATCTTTAACAAAAAAGGACAATTGGTTATTATATACATCGTGGCGTCCTAACGGTAGGGTACCAACGCACGTGACACGACTTGACGGTACTTAACCAAAAATAAAAGCAATAAAAAACTAACCGAGAAGTTAGCGCTAGAAAGTCTTGCTCGCGTAATTGAGCAAGATGAGGCTAGAAGTTGGCCAAAACTAAAAGGTGCTCAGTCGCTTCATCAAATCATGAAAGTTCTATCTGGGGCGAGCAAAGCATGAAGGTTGTCACTTCTCGCGTTTAGATTATAAGCTTTACTCGCCCGAGATAGCACTTTAATGTTTTGATGGAGCGAGCGAGCATCTTCTAGTTTTGGCCAACTTCTAGCTCCATCTTGTACAATTCCGCGATCTAAAACTTTCTAGTTCTTACTTCTTGGTTAGCTTTTTATTGTTCATATTTTTGGTTAAGTATCATCTAGTCGATCGCGTGCGTTTGCATCCTGTCGTTAGGACGCCTCGACATGTTCCCAAATAGAACAAATCAGATGCCCATTAAGGCGTTTCCTCGGGCATCATTTTTAGTCCATGTACTACAGAGGACAACATTTCTTCCACAATTATATCCACAATTATATCGGCGCTGCCTATTTCTGAATTACACAGCGGGCGATTGAGAGTGTTATTTTTTCGATGAAACTGGAAACCCTAGATCATTACATTACATCATTACAACGCGAGATAGGAAACAAAGTCTGAAGAAAAGTTTTTTTTTGTTTAATTAATTGATTTTAAACTATCAATGATATCACAAAATCCTGAAAAATACCAATATAGAATATAGCAGTGCCCCTGTTGTTATAATTTTATGTCAATCGGTCCAATAGATTTTACTTTAGCCGTGCGCAAGGTAAGAAAAATTATTTTCCATTACATATACACGATCAAATTCATTGAAAAAATACGATTACTATAAATACCTCGAACAAAGCTGTAGAGATGAGTGTTACGCATGTTTAGGTAATTTTTAGTGCTAATCGATACTATAGAAATGTCGTGGGCGTGAATAAAGATGATCTGTGTCCATTGGCAAAGTTGAATAGTTCTACTACAATAAAAGCGGATTACAATTTGTCTAGTATTTGTAACTTTGATTAGAATGTGGATTGTGACATCAAATGAAATAACTATCAGTCACATGAATTGAAATGCAGAAAGGAATGTTCATTTTTATACAGATCATTAATGCAATTACATAACAACACACTTTATTGTAAAACCAGCATCTTCACCGTACATAGTTTATCAATCCTAATACTAATTATAAGTTATATCAAATTAGTTGGCCGCAACACAATCAATATTATATTACTTTCACGTTTTCTTCAATTGAATGATAGTGTGGAGGATTTTGAATTACTTTTCGTTTACAGTTTCTACACTATAACACATTGAGATTGGGTAATTATAGCCTATGGGAGCGTCATCTATTTCCTTTTGGTCCATTTCGTAAACAATGCCGCTGCTGATGTTCATCTTCGCCCGTCTTGAAACACCATACTTATTACGCGTGTATATTCCACGAAGAGCTGTATTATTTCGTTCCAATATCGCTATGATGTCTCCAGTAGGTGTTGTTAACACATTTCTTTCTTCGGTTGGTATTGGTGCAGAGGCACCACGTGCTACTCTTAATTCAACTGGTTTATTGGAAGGGAAAGTGTATCTGCGAATTTCGTATGCTCGTTCTGGATTGCAGTATGGATGAAGCTTAAGAAATCTAAATTGGTCAGGTTCAAATCCGAGGACGGTTGCACGGCGCAGCTTGGCGGCAGGAGATCTGGACCTGGAGCGAACAGGAGATCTGGCATGAGACGGAGAACCGTCCGGCGAATGAGGAGTGTGGCCAGCAACATCAAAAAGAGGATCCGAAATCGGTGAACGCTCGACTTGTGATCTGAACTCTGTAACCAAAAGTATATAGTGTCAATAATTCTCTTAGAATATACAATCATATGTAGGTATCGATAGACATCTTTGGCTGCATTCCCGGTGACCACCCGAGTTCACTCGCCACCATTTTCCGGCGCTAGCTGAGTGTTCGGGTTCACCCGGATGAACCGTTTAGAGATCATTAGGGCAAACAGTGGGGGTCTCTTGATAGGTGACTATTTCACCCACCGGAAATAGGTAGGTGGAATCAAGTGAATAGTGAAATTGGTGGAAAGAAGTAACGAGAAGTCGAGAGTTTAGTACGCGTCAGTAAGCAGTACGATGTATGCGCTGTACTGACACTAAAACTGCAGAGTGCGAAACATAAAAAGTTATGGAATATGTGCCGGACCATTTTTTGTACACTTTTGTTTAACATAAACTCAATGATCTTTTCTCGAAAATGACTTTCCAAATATTTAAATATAATCGCATGTTAGAAAGAGCCACTGAACTTGCATAAACGTCCGCCTAATACGAACTCAAAGTATGCAAAGTAAGTTTTTAAAAGAAAATTATAATAAAAGAGCTACAATCCACGTTGAATATTTTGTCAACTCCTTTTTTTAAATTTTATTTTAAAAACTTTACTTTGCTTAATTCGAGATCAAATTTAGCAGTCACTCATGAAAGTTCGCTAGCGCCTCCCAACGAGCGGTAAACTCTCCCATTCATCCAATACAACCCTATGGGTAGCGTTGTGTCACAACTCCCCACTGGCTTGTTTGGCTAGGGTACTATATTAGACAGGAATATGCAACCGCCATTCTGGTTCCTGGACAGTTCGCGGGAAACAGTGCGATACGCATGTCGTATATGTTAATTAAAATTAAGTTTAGAATATAACAAAAATGGTCTGCTGCAGTGCTGCTTTTTGTAAAAATAGAAGCGAGGATGGATTTAAAGTTTACCGTTTTTCGCTAGGGCGAAGAGAAAGACTGTCAATGTGGATCATAAATTGTAGACGCGACAAATGGAAACCAAATTTCAATTCAAGATTATGCGAAGCTATTAATAATATTTATGACGACCACAATATAATTAAAATATAGGGGTCTGAAGATTATTTTTATATGTAATTAAAGTGCTATCATAATAAACTCTTGATAAAGTATTGTACTAATGTTTGACAATAGTCTATTATTATTTTATTATTTGTTAATATTTATTTTAAAAATCATATGATTATAATATTAGCGCACGCCTATTTATAAACTGAGTAAAATTTCGTTTGCAATCATAATTTTTGCAGGAGCTACTTTTTGGTAAACGTGTGGGTTAAAAAATCATATACTCGAATTTAAATATTTCATATATTATATTACGTAATTTTATTTATAATTTTTGTTTTGATAACAATGCTTCAGTATTATTTAAAAATAAATAATCTATATCATGCAAGTGTATTTATATAATTCGATATCAATTTAGCGATTTTGAATTTGGCAGGAAACCAGAATGACAGCTTGCATATTCCCATCTAATATAGTACCTTAGCTTTGCTACGATTAAACCGGAAGCAGAAGTATTGAAAAGCGCGCGATTTTCAAATAAAATTGTACAATAACTTTACAATTTTGTGAAACAAAATAAGGAAGAAAGTAACATGAAATATAAACATATAAAAATTGTATAAAATATATAAAATTGATCGTAAGATGAATTTATTTTATTAATGACGAAGAATTGGAACTCGCTTTTGAAGTTTTGCGTTTTTCAAAAATATTCGCTTACTATTAGCACACTTTTTATCATAGCATTACTTTCATCTGGTGAGAATTATTTATTTTATTTATTATTTACTTATTATTTCTATCGTTTTTTATTGATCTCAATTATTAGTTATTTCTAGACTGGGACGTAAAATTTGCGTATCTATAAGAATAATGTTTAAATTCAATTTTTTATTTGAGTTTAAACGGGGAGCGCCTAACATTTTGAATTGACTGAAACATTCACTGTTTCCGGGCAGCAACGATGGCAAAATAAGCTCAAGATCAATTTCCATAAATTGCCATAAATTGCCATAAATTGCCATAAATTATCAAAAATGTCCTAAATTTTCGGAAATTTACAAAAATGTTTAGACTTGAATTTTCCGTAATTTTTAGTAAGTCACCATATTTACCTGTAAGATTATCGTAAATGACCGGAAATTTTCGTAAACTTATAATTATATTTGAATTGACTTTTGAGAGATGTATGGTTAATTAACTTCAATTACTTGTAAAATTACGATAAATAACCAAAAATTTCATAAATTTGCGGAAATTGATTACAATGTTAAAAATTTAATGTGATTAATTTATGGCAAGTTACCAGATTAACTTGTGAAATTACCAGAGATTACTAAACATTTTCGTAAATTTATAGATACCTATAAATTGAATTTTGGGCAACGTTTCGTGAGTTATCTTAAATCACCTGTTATATGGCCATAAATTATTAAAAATTTCATAAGCTTCTGCAAATTTATAAAAAAGTTCGAAATTTAATTTGAGTAATTTATAGTAACTTACTATATTTACCTGTAAAATTATCATAAAATATCGAAAATTTCCATAAATTTCGGGAAATTTATAAACATTTTCAAATTAATTTTTTGGAAAATATGACAAGTGGCAATTTATGATAAGTTGGTAATTTGTGATAAGTTATGATAAGTCTTAGGAAAGCTTTCACTGAGAATCAGGGCTACAAAAATAGTAAAAAATAAGTCCAAAATAACCCAAAATTCTAGCGCCATTTATTTTTCTTTAATTTCTCAAATTTGTTGCAGTGGAATTTCTTGCATCCAGCGAAATCAAAAAATAAAAACAAACATTTTTGTTCAAAGCGTTGGGAATAAGGTGTTAAACATTTACTGAAAAGATTGTGATTAGTTTTTAACTGTTTCCAAAAAAAACGTTTATCACTTAACACTTCTGTAATAAATTTCTATTTGTGTTTTAGCTACCTTGATGATTAGTATGTTCGTTACTCTTTCCAAAATTTGAGAGAAAGTCCTTAGTTTCGGGCGACATACCTGATGATATTTCTGTGAAAAGGCAAACAAGATTTATTATTTGTGAGGTTAGCATTGTATTAAAAACACTAAAGGCGCCACTTGATATTCTATTCTATATCGGGGAAGTCAGTTATGACATAAATTGTGAAACGATGGTTTGCCTATTTATTCTGAAAAATAACCACAATTTTTCAATGGATTTCTACATTCTTAAACCTCAAAAGCTGAAAATCAAGTTATGGCGATGGCGTCTGTTTGTCTGTCTGTCTGTCCATCCGTAAACAAGATAAGTATTTCAAAAATGGATAAATTAAATCGTGATTTGGCACAAAGTTTAAGGGTCCAAAAAGAAAGATCGAGTTCATCAGCCACCTACTTTGGACACAAATTAAAAAAATTAAAGCACTTTAAAAATTTTGTAGATAATTTTTGTTCCAAATTTAACGCATGGTATATGAAAAATTCACAATAGGAGAATTGTTAATTTTTAAAAACCCTACGCAATAATGCTAACAAACTTTTAAGTTTTGTCTGAAAATTAAAAAATGACATTTTTATAGCAAAAAAAATAAAAAACAAAAAAATTCCATTTTTCGTTCAAACAATGCAAGATACGAATGAGTGTGAATAGAAAAAAGACACAAGCTAGGAAAGAATTACAAGACAAAAGTTGTTTATCTAAAAAATAGTTACAAATTTATGAGAAATAGTTCCAGGAAATAATTATAGCTTATATATATAATAATTATAGCTTAAATGTTTGAGCCAAAAAGAAAAAAAATGAGAAAGGAACCAATAAAATCTCGATCCTTTTCTTTTTTATTCCTTTCGTCTTTATTATTTTTAATAGTAACAAATCACAATAAAATATCAAGAAAAAATTGAGAAGGCAGGAACAGCAACGAAACCACAATGCTCCGGGGGAAAGCTTCCTGATTTCGTTGCTCTTTCTGGTTGCTCAAATTTTTCTGCCTTGATAAGGGTGTTGTATGAGTGCCAAAACGTCGGTGATTATTTTTTACATTTTTTCAGTGTGATTTGATATTAATTAAAATAAAAAAGACTGAAGAAACAAAAACGTGAGAGAAGGGGACTTGGTTTGTTGCCTTTTTATTTTCTCTTTTTTATTTTTTAGAAAGAAAGGATTTTCTTCTTTCATTTTTTAGAAAAATTTGTATCTATTTTCAAATTGCCATAGAGACATTTTATGGTGATTTTCGAAATGTGGTCGTTGGATTCTTGGTTTTATTTTCAAAAATTCTACACATTAACTTGATTATTGGACGTTCAATAGGTTTTAAATTGGACTTTATTCTTCTTTTAATTTTTTAAATTTCAAGTTTGATTCAAGCCTATAATCGAGCGCGTAGCAGTTTCTTCATTTGGACAAGTGATAACTTTATTGTAAATAAAAAAAAAATTATACTAAATCCTCTTTATCCTACCTGGAATCCAATCAAAATTCCAAATCGCTTTTTTGAACGAAAAAAGTGTAGTGGAATTTACAGGGTAATTAATTTAAAAAGTGGTTTAAATGCCCTATAAAGCCTGGATTGTTCGTTTTTTCTTCCTAAGAGACAGTTTTCTCGAAAATGAAAATAAATGTTTCATATGGCAACTTCGAAACTTGAAAAATACGACAGAAAACCCAAATCTCCTGGGGTATGAAGATTTTATTTTTAAAAAAATATATAAAAAGACTGTTGGGCATAAGTAAGTCCTAAAAGTCTACCTCAGTATTATACTTGAGTAAAAAACAATAATAACGATAATTGTTTCTTATCATAAAAATAATAATAATTTATTCCTCACTTACCAATAGAATTAAGAATAACGTATAGAATTAACTTTATAGCCAGAACATAAAAGAAATTCATTTTTCAAAATACAGGAAAAACTGATGGACACAAAATTTTTAGAACAGCTTAGCTAATTAATATTCTGATATTTCAGGAATATATTGTGTTCTGAGATATCAACTGCGCCCGTGAATAATTTTAGAATTTGGTGCCGTGAAATATTCAAATGAGTATCACCTAATTGATTAAGTAAAAGGTAAATTCTCGCACATGTAAATTTATTTTACGTTGCGTAACTCAGATGATTTATTTTTGCAGTAAGTTTATGCATTGTATAATTTAATCTTGAGAAGATCAGAAAATTTGATCTAATATATACAGAGTATATATAAAATCTCTAACAAATTCTTTTAGGCATATTTGTTACGTAATTAAAATTCAAAAAAGCTCGAAGATTGGATCATTTCTTTATCTTTAGAAATATTAATAATGCGTCACGTAGATTTAAAAAATTAAAAAAGACATATTTTTGTAAATGCTATTAGCAGCACTTTTCTCTTCAAAATAATTTATTAAACGAAGAAAAGTAATCATTGCTAAAAACAAAAAACCCGCGTCTTTGATTTAAATTGTTCCACAGCAAGTTGAACATGATTATAAAACGAAATATGAGGCATTGCATAACAACCCTGTGTAACTGCAAATGACAATTAATAAAAAAAAATTAATCTACCGTTTGCTTTCGAATAAAAATTATTTTTTATGATTTTTTTTTTTGGTATTAGCGTAATTGCGAAATGTCTAGTGAGGATATTTTAAATAAGTCCAATGAGTTTTGAACTGATATAAATAAGTTAAAGCGGTTTCAAATGATTGAGATTATTTCAGGGTTTTAAAAAAAAATTTTAACAATTTTAAGAGAATAAATGATTTTACGATATTTAAAACAATTTTCATGTGGTTTTATGTAAAAAATTGTAGAATACTCGAAGATATAAAACGAATTTATAAAAACAATAATTTCTTAGGATATTACAAATGATCCGATGGGATCATTTGTTTTTCTTCTATTGCCTTTTTTCATATCGTGCATTGTTTGGCTTAAAATTTTAAATTTCGGTTGATTTTAAAAATTTTGAAAATGCTATAACTCTGAGAATTTTCTTTTGAACGAAAGAAGTCATTGCAAGAAATTGTTTGTTCATTTTAATTTTATAGATATCCGTGCAGAGTATTTTCAAATTCAGAAAAAAGTGATCTCAAACATTTTCAAAATTCGCTCACTTTTTGAATTTTTATAGAAAATGACTGGTCAACGAACTCGTCCTTTTTTACAGGACCTAAAAAAAGTGTGTGAAAAATTGATTTTCGGATTCAGGGGTCTCGTAACGTGGGGATCCGTTGAGAAACTGTGGTGTCAGATTTTTGACAATTCTAATACTTTCTTAATCATAAATGATGAGAATGTAAAAATAAGGGAAATTGCGAATAATTACTGTTTTTCTTCCTAACTAAATTTATTTGTTAGAAATTTATTATTTTTTGGTTGGTGATCCATTACATCAACGGAAAATTCGCCTTTGTTAGAAAATGAAACAATTTGTTAAATTTATTATTTTTTTGGTTGAAAGTTATTTAATATTTTTTGTTGAAACTGTATCTCTTTTAGTTGAAAATGCTTGTATTTTGTTAAAAATCCATATTTTTTGGTAGAAAATTGATCTTATGGGTTGAAGGCTGAACTAAACAAGTTCAGGATTCATTATTTGAGTTCAACATTCATCACTTTGGATGAAAATTTTTTTTTCAATTTTATTTTAGTTTTTTCAGTTCAAAGTGCAGCTAATTTAGTAAAATATCTCATAATTTTAGTTGTCAAAATTATCTCGTTTTTAGAACATTTATATTTTTATTGAAAATTGAATGATTTATTTTCTGGTAGTAAATTTATCTTTTGTAGTTGAAAATTCAAGTAATTTGCTGGAATTTGAACTCTGGTTGAAAAATCGTTTTCTTTTTTTAATTGAAAATTAGTTTTTGTGATTATAAATTAAACTTGATCTACTTGAATATTGCATAATTTCAGTCAGAAATTCATATCTTTGTTTGAAATATTTTTTCTTGGAAATCTAATTCTTTAACTTTTGGTTAATACATCATTTTACTCAAACATTTAGCATTTTTTTAGAATATTTTTTTCTTCCAAAAATAATTGTTTAAACTTAATATTAGAAAAATCTGTAGAAAATTCATTTTTGTTTTGTTTTTAAACCTATTTTTTTAGTTGAATATCCATCTTGTTGATTAAACTTGACGATTTTTTTTCTCGAATGAGCCGAAAAGGAGCTACACCCAACTCTCGCTTTCAGTCCCCCTATTTTCGGTGTTTCTAGAACTGCTGGCGCACGCAGTTTCTCATGGGTTTTGTGTATAAAAAAAAAGAAAATGTAATAATTTCCATCCAAAATTAATCAAAATACTATGCAGGGCAAACCCCCCCCCCCAAATGTATAAAATTGAAAACTTAATGTTAATTCGAGCCTATTATTCAATTATCAACCTTTATAATTAATTACTGTGCGGATTATATTCTAAGCTTGTCTAATTTTAAGGTATGGAACCTGCTGTAAATAAAGGACCTTGTTTTTTTTGCACAATAAAATTTATCTCAAAATGCACAATAATAGAATAGCTGACAACGAATAATGAACCATATCTCTAAAAAATGAAGTAAACATGATAATAAATCATTTTCCAAAAATTGTAAATTTCAAAATTATTCCAACAGAAACAGCAGGAAAGATTTAATATTTGCTGTCAGCTATTCTATTACTGTACATTCTGTGATAAATTTTATCTTCCAAAAAAAACATGTTTATTCATTTACCACAGATCCCTTACCTCAAAATTAAGCAAACTTTGAAAATAATCCGCACAAGATTGAATTATATGATTTAATAATGTGATACAATTTAGGGACAGTTACCCTTTTCAATGATCTTTTTTGTTGTCAATACATAAATACCTTCATTCTCTTCTTTTTGTATAACACGTATTTCCTTCGGATTTTTTTGCTTGATTTTAGATTTATTTTGCAATTTTATATATTAATTGGGGGGGGGGGGACTTTCCTCTCGGATAATTTTTTAATTAATTTTGGATGAACTCTTTTTTACTTACATTTTTATAAAAATATTTTTCCCATTGTCTTTGTTTCACCCCCTTGAAATATTTTTTCGAAGATAACAAAAAATACATGTCGCTTAATTTTTCGAGTACTAAAACGTATTTGGAAACGTAATTGGAAACGGTTCAGGTGGTCCTGAATCTTTACATTTTAATCCCCCCGAATTAAGTCCAAGGCTATTTGAAGGAAACCCCCGACATTGGTCACAAAGCGAGAGTTTGGTGTAGTTTGAAAATTTAATTTTGAAATGTGAATCTTCTTAATGGTCTTATTTCGTTGCATAAGACTATTTATTAGAAAGTTGATCCCCTTTCGATTTTAAATAAAATTAATGTTGTTAATTAAAAATTTAACTATTCAGTTTCTGGTTAAGATTAATATTCTTCAGTTGAAATTTCATCTTAATCTCATTAGACGTATTTTTTTATGTTTGAGAATATTCACCTAATGCAAACACACCTCTCAGTGACATGCAACCTGTGAGTGGCACTCTGCATGAATTTTTTATTAATTGAGAAATCTAATTGAAATTAAAATGTAAATAAAAGCTTCGTAGAAAAGCAGAATGTTCAAAATGTTAAAAATCGATAAAATATCAAAATTTTAAGCCAAACAACGCACGATCTAAAAAAAGTGAACATAAGGAAAACATTGATTTTTGAAGGCCCTACAAGATTATCATAACAAATTTTTCGTTTTTCAAGGAAAATTTATTTTCTGGTTAAATTAGGCAGGGTACAAAAAAATAATTGAAGAAAATATAACATAAAAAATATCTACAAGTTTGTTATGAATCACTTTTTGATAGGACACGTAGTTTTGGTTTTAATCAGAAAAATGGCATTCAAAATAAAACTGAAAAATTTGTGAAAAAAACAGAAGCTATGGAAATAAGTGGATCGAAAAAAGTTATTCACCCAAAAAAGATATACAAATTTGTAATATTTCATTAAATTCTCATCATTTATGATTGAGAAAATATAAGAATTGCTCGAAATTTGACACCACAACAATCAAGATTCAAACCAAACGACGCAAAATACGAAATAAAGTCTCAGAGAGAAATGATAGCTTTCGAAAAATCCTAAAAAACGTCTAAATAATTTTCTAATGAAAAGAAAGAATAAATATCTGAGCGCGCAGCGCGAGATTGAGTAAATGATCGTTCTAGGCGCGCTGAAACTTATATCTGTTGTTAAGCAAGAAAAATACCAAAATTCGATTTTATAAAGAAAAAATGTATTAGCCACAAATATTATTAAGCCCATAAAAGTCACAAAATGTTTTGCCTTGTGACAGTACAAGATGAACAAAAAAAAAAAATTTTAAGCTAAAAATTCAAATACACATGAATTCATGAACATTTTTTTTTCACGAATCGCGAAAATACATATTGCCCAATTTTCTTGGAAAACAACATATTTTTATTCTGAGAGATTGTGCAACTTCAATTGTAGAACCTGTCTAATTCAAATTAAATTCGGCCTAATAATACAATTCATGATGCATCATTTAAGTTAAAAATTCATCTCTTTGGGGCTTAAGATTCAAGTATCAAATATTGTAGAAGAGTGAGATTTATTAAGGATATAAGGATATTTCTAGTAATGGTAGGCAGGAAAGAGAAGAAAAAGAAAATTATGAAGAAAAAAAATTATTCAGAGAACGAAGGAAAAGAATTGAAGAAGATTTGACATGAAGGCAGATGAAAGGGTGAAGGCAAGTAGAAGAGGACATGGGTTGAGAGAAAAAAGGGGCACATGTTATTTATATGGAGATACAGGATATGGATAAATGGGGAGGAATAATCCTGGGGAGCAGAATTAAACGAAATAAGGAAAAAGAGTAGGAAAGTGGAGAAAGGTAGGAAAAGCAAGGGTCAAAAGGGTTTAGAGATCAAACAGAGGGTTTTAAAACGTGAAGCAAAAATAAAGCGAGAAGAATAAGTGAGGAAAGGGAAGACAAACACGTAAAAACAGGTTTCTGGAATGTGTCAGGCTTGACGAACAAGAATGAAGGATTTCAGGGGGAGCTAGAAAAGTGGGATGTGATTATTATGAGTGAAACCTGGCCCGGTGAGAAGGACTCGAAGATAATAATAAGTGTGTGACTTTAAGTTTATGTGCCGACGATGCAAGAGGCAATACAGGAGTACGTTAAAGGGAGAGAGATGGGTGATATGGTCTCAGGGGTAAAAGAAGGGTTAGTAGTGAAAAGGAGGAAAGAGGGAGACAGGGAAAAAAGTATGGGACAATGGTATATAGAAGAATAGGGGAAGAGGAAGTTTGGTGAGTAATGGAAAGTAAAGACTTGAATTTCATAGGAGGTGACTTGAATGCCTGGACTAGTGAAGAAGGGTGAGGTATGTAGGATAAAGAAAAGAAAGCCTGCGTAAGGAGATAGTAGTAATGAAATAGGGTCTGAGCACTGTCTGGTAATAACTTACTGAAATGTGGCATCCATACAAGCGGCGGGAGAAGGGGTTGATTGAGAAGTAAGAGATAACATAGATTCAAAAAAAGAAAAGGAAGGGGAAAGTCAGGCTGGTGGGACGAGGAATACGAGGAGGGTAAGTAGAAAATGAAATAGTTTAGAATAAAATGGAAGAAATCAAAAATAGAGATAAAGTAGTACAGCAAGAGAAAAAGAAAACATGACAAAATGCTGGAAGGGAAATGCCATAGGTGGAAGAAGAAATGAAAAGAAGAAGTAGAAAGACGATAAAAGAAGGTAGAATTTTGGACGTGATGAATAGGAAGAGACGATTAGGAAATAACGTGAATGAAGAGATGGAAACGGGTGATTTGAACAGATTATTTGAAAATCTGTCAGGGGCCGAGCAAAATAGGATAAAGAGGGAAAATAGAAGAAGAAGTAAAGGAGAAATGAAGGAAGTGATAGAAGTAACAAGTAAAGAAGTGGATCAGGTAATGGATAGACTAAAAAAACAAGGCTACATTGGCGGATGCCACGGAGAACGAGTGATGAAGGATACGTTTGTGGAAGATCTGCTGCAAGTTCTAAAGAGGAGAAAGGTGGACTAAGATTAGATGGCGGAATTCGTAGATCCGATTGTCAAGATAGGAAAGCACAAAAAGGTAGATTAGTAAAGAGAGACCACTCTGATTCCAGTGTGCTATAAAATACATAAAATAACTATAAGAAAAGGTTACAGAGCCAGAATGAAAAAAATTAGAAAAGGGATGTGGACGATAGAAAACACTTACGTACCTAACTACTTGACTAACAGAAATTTAGGAAGAAGTAGAAAAAAATTATTCACATTGTTCATAGATCTTAAAGCAGCTTTTGAATCAGCGGACGGAAAAAAACTATGGCAGGCAATGAAAGAGAGGATGATAAAGAAATGTTTAGTGAAAAGGACGATGGAAATCATTACAGAAACTAGGATTAGGCTAATGTTAGGGGGAAAATGAGAGGGAGGTTGGGCAGGAAGAGGTAGAAGTTTTTGCCGGTTGAGTCCGCTACAGTTTATTAGGCTGATGGCAGGCTTAGAAAAGAAGCTTAAAGAGAAAAGAAAAGGAGGGGGATGGTTTTGATTGATAAAAAAGTATACTCTCTATTATACGCGGAAGATGTTGTTCTGTTAGCAGATGATAAGAAGGGAGTGAACCTAATTATGACAATTTTGAGAGAGTATGTGAGAGCAAAAGACTTGACAGTGAACGTAGAGAAGACCAACGTGACGTGCTACATAAGCAAACGACCAAAATAGATTTCTTATGGGAATAAAGGTTTTGTTGTTTAATGTGTTCGTTTGGGTGGTTTTGCGTTTTGAAGTGGAGTGATCGGGGCTGGAGGAACTTAGGAAAGTGAAAAGCTTGCCTGATAAATTTCTGAGATGGATATTGGGGGTTATTTGGAGTTGCTCAGACTAGAGTTTTAAGGGGAGAATTAGTAAGGAAAAATATTATTTAGGTAATTTAAGAGACCTAAAAGTTTCGTCGAAGAGGAGATAAAAAGTAGAGAGAGATGCAGAAAAGCACAAGTATGCTTACGTGAATTTTGATGCGTGGAGACGAGAGGTATCGCGCTGCCTCTGGAAACCGACTTGCAAAAAGTTGGAGGTGGGTCATGTTGCTTGTCTGCCGCGCTGACCCATTTTTAATTCCTAGTGGGTTACTGGAACCTGATTTGCTGCCCAGAAACCTCTGTGGGACCCTGCAGCGTCTCAACGTTCCCCCGCTCGTATTTAAATGCATCCCCTTAGAATTACCCGTAGGACATCCCCAGTCAGGTTGTTTGCCAAACCCGGTAACTGCGCTATTCTTGCATCCAGATTGGCGCTAGATTGCCCATCCTGTTCCTCTATCCAGGGTTTCAAAATGCTTTCAGCGGTAGCCTGAGTTTCGCTAAAACTCGGACTTTCTAGTAAATCGGGATCTTTCTGAATGTCCTCTCGTGCCAGATTACCCCCCCCCCCCTCAGCCGTAGGGATACGTTGCTTTTAGCTAGGTTTCAGTCGGTTATCAACAAAAAAATCTTTATTTCCTTTATTTATAAATTTCCGAGAATATGACATTAATTTCTGGTAACCTTAAACGAAGCATCGAAAATCCTCTGAAACCTTCGCAAATTCTATAAATTTCCAAACATTCTCGAAAATTACTTCTGTTCTTGGGTATCCTTTCAGTCAGGGGCTGTTTATCGAGCCATGTGAACCTTTCCTGTAGCCAACGACCGCTCACAATTCTGGTTAATTACCTACTTCTAACCTTTAAACTAAGCTAGGTCGGGTCCCTCTCTTATTTCTATCAATTATGTTATATAATCAATTTCATAAAATCAATTTACCTTGGTAGCGGCGCTAAGTGGGCGAACAAATTCCGCCAGATTCTAAAAAAAAAAACAGAAAGTAGTCTGCCTGTTGAACGAGAGCAGTATTTTCTTATTTATTTTCATATGCTGAATCTAAATCCGAAGTCACAAATATCAGGTTGGTTCGTGTTTCAACCCTAAGCTCAAAAAATCTGTTAAAAGGCGGTTTTCCGTCAAATTAGAAAAAAAGAAAGTATTCTGCGCGTCAGAGTTTTTGACAGTCCTCAAATTCGACAAATGATAAGAGATGAAAGTTATGTTACAAAGATTAAAAGACGAAAGAGCGGCATGGCTCGGTTTCAAATAAGCCACTAAGAATTTCCTAGGAAACTATAGAAATCCAAATAAGAGAGAAAAACTAGCTAAAATGGTATAAATTTATAGAAAAATGGGCTAATTGACGAATCTTCAATTGCATTTCATGGATTTTCATGCTGACTACTTTCCACAAAGTCTTGTTTATTGCAGCGAAGAGCAGAGTGAAAGATTCCTTTAGGACCTCAAGGATTTGGAGCGTCAATACCAACGCACGTAAAATAAACATATGATGGCTGATTACAGCTGGATGCTCGCATGAGATATACTCGACAGAAAACGGAAAAGTAAAAAAACAGCAATTACACAGATCTTTTGTGAATAAGAGAAGTCGATATCATATTAAAAAGTTCGAGTAGTACTCGCTATTTACGCGCAGATGCTCAGACCCGGCCGTTTCCCGGGTGCTTTTTGAAGTCATGGATGAAACACGAGTGAAGCTGACATTTCTGAATTCAAATTTGGCTTTATCGAGACAAAATACACAAGAACACATTTTTTGGTCTTTCGGATAGACAACTATATATTTTTTTTAATTTGGCAGAAAACCGTCCTTTTATGGTAGATTTTTTAAAGCTAAGGTTAAAGCACTAACGACTCTGATATTTGTGACTTCGGATTTAGATTCAGAGGGTCAAAATACATGAGAATTTTTCAAAACCACTGAGAACGAAATATACAGGGGAGAATTAATGGTACTAACAACAGGTATTAAAGGAAAATCGTTTCTGCGTATTTTTGGAAAACTATCAATTCTAGCTAGATTAGTATTTTCTGTGATAAGATCTTGTCTCTCTATGTTGGAGCCGAAAAACGTTTCAGTCTGCAACTAGTGATTTTAGTAAAAGTTTTTCTTTATAAAATTTTTAAGAGGTTATCTTGTATTTTTGTATGAGTTTTTTATCACTTAATATTAATTTCATTTTGTTAAAATAATCTTTTTTATAAAGAATAACAGTAATATTGTTTTTATCAGCAGGTGTTATAAACAGATGTTCATGTCCTTTAAGAAAGGTTTTTGTTTCAGCTATATTTTTATAAATAATTTTATCTGAATCAGAAAGGAAGTTAAGTTTTTTAATATATCGATAAGATCAGGCAAAAATTTGTGTCTGAATTCAGCTTGTAATTTATCTCGAATTTTATCAATGCTCGCTTTTACGTATTTCCCAATTTTTAAGATGTTTTGAGTTCCAGAGATTCCAAAAGTAGAGCTAAATTTATCCCCTAACCTAAGAATATCGTTGACATAGTCATGAATCTCAAATTACTGGAAATTCAAAATCTTTATCTGTAATGTTTGAAAATTGGCGCTCTTTTCTTACGATCTATGTTATGATAGGTTAATTAATAATTGTTGAAGGTTACTTTTGGAGCCATCCTTATGGGAGCAGAATATTCTTCCATCCTTATTATCAACATTTAATTTATTTTTACAGCATGAATCTGAGACATAGTTTATTTGAATAAATAGGAAAATTTCCTTTAGTTACCTTTAATAAACTATAACTTGGACTTTTTTTCAAAACTGACTTACCCCAAAAGTGACGAATGACTTTCGTAACTAATTCGTAAGTTTATTATCTGCTGTGATTATGATTATAGTTTATTTTCAAGATTCAACCATTTTCTGTAAGGCGGGTGTTTATAAAATTCAATAAGACAAAAAAATTATCCTAATTTTTTTTTAGGTAAAACAAAAATTTGCCAGATGGAAAATGAAAAATTACATTTTTTCATTCAACTATTTCGCAGTATTTAAACAATTTTAATTATATAAAGACAACACCCATCTAACAGAACGCTACTACGTGGCACAAATTCGTGATGAAAATGTGTTCGTTAAGGCCGAAGGAACTTTAACAAAAAGAATTCACTATCATCAAATTACTTTTGTCGATGTTTTGTGATGCAGGTTTAAAAAATCTGTGCACAAGTGTGGGTAATATACAAAGACAAGAAACAACATTCGCGCACCCTAGACGCGCTCAAACCTGCGAGCGAAGCGACCCGCGCGCATAGTTAAAGATTCATTATTTTATGAAAAAATTAATTTCTTTACTTAAAAATGTAAGTACTTTCTTTGGCAATTCCCCTTTCTTTCAGTCGAAATTTAATTATTCTTTGTTGGAAACTTATATTTTAGAGTAAATTTCGGTTTTCATAAATAGTTATTTTAATTGATTAAATTCGAATGAAATAAATTTCAATTTGCTGTAAGGAAATACTTAAAATAATTCGGTTCTATTATTACATGTTACATTGAACATATTTTCTTAAGCATTATATTCAGATAATAACCAAGTTTCGAGATTACTGGCACATTTACCTTAATACAAGAAAAATATCGAAAAACGTCATTTATCACCTGTTGCAAAAGTACAACTTTTGATTCATGTTTTACAATAAACTTACTTTTATTATATCAAATACTAATTTTAATTCACATAATGACGTCTTCGTTAGTTTTATCATGCACGCAAATGTGACATTGTTTGTCATTGTCGTTCAACTAAAACTGAAATTCCTAATTATGTTTTTGAGTTTGACAATATTCCTTCTATTTTCCCTAGGCTAGGGTAAATATGACATTCAGTAGATTTATTTTAAGGTCAAATTTAAACTTAGCTACACATGAATTTGCATTTCTTATCTGCGAAGTACAGATATTCTGCTTTTTTACAATTATCACTTGGGGAATTCCATAATTTCCTATATTTCTTACTTTCCTTTAGGCTAGGGGAAAATTTCATAGATAAATCCCAATTCTGAGGTCGGGTTCGGATTCAGCGGCTCCAAATACATAAGAAAACACTAGTCTGGTACACAGTTAAGACAACTTTTTTTGTCTAGAAAATTGAAGTATTTTGATGATAATTGAATTATTTGTTTAAAACTTTCCTTTTTTATAGAATTAACTATTTTGTTAAAAATGTATTTTGCTTTAATTTCTTTAGTACGAACAAACTCGAGTTTGTTTCGCAACACCGCCAGCCCCAAAACTGACGCAAGGAGAAGTAAGAGGAGAGGTAAAGAGAGAAAATAAGGGAAAATGAGAAGAGGGGAAAATGTGGGAAAACAAGGTTAGGGACGAAGAAATAAGCGACAGTCAGGCATAGGAATAAAGTTGAGGGGAGTCGAAATAAGGAGAATTCAGATGAAGTGAGAGGGAGAGAAAAGAGGAAAGAGAAAATTAAGGTGAGGAGGGGAAGTGAAGTATAGTGATAGTGGCAAAGGAGGGGGTGGGAAGTGAGGTTAAGTGATGGGAGTGGAGAAGTAAGGAATGTGGAACTGAGCAAAATTTCGCTAGATTTCCTTCCCCTTATATTATCATCTCTAATATCCCCTTCCATCACGACTACTCTAAAAAAATGTTTTCATAAGGCTAATCTGAAAATATATAATATAAAACGAGAAACTTTTTCAGAAACAGAATAGAAGAAGAAATCTTAAAAAATAATTTTAAAAAATTTCAAATTTGCATTTTAAAAATTAAACTAAATAATTTTGTTTTAAGTTTTAACATGTAATGAGTTTAGAAGTTGAAGAGTCTTAAATAATAAATTTGTGCCAAAGAATCATAAAAATTTAATAACATCAAATTAGAAAATTAAATACGGATATACTACTTTAAAGGGGTTTTCTATAATATTAATTTCTTTTTCAGTTTTTTTTAAACACATTCTTTTCAGATTATTGACCTGAAAAAATATTAACGAAAATTAAGATGTTCAAAAAAGAGAATAAAAAACTCAATCTGCAAAACTTCTACAAGTTAAAAAATCTAAAATTCTATATCTTTACCAAAAATTAAAAAAAATTGATGTTCATAAATCTGAAACTAATTTAATAGATATTAAACGTTGAAATCATTAATAATAGTGCCTAAGCTTCCCATGAAACTTCTGTTTGATGTCGTTCACATCTGCTTTTCTAACCTTCAGATGAATTTCAAATAAACGACATCACTAATTTTTATAGTGACAACATGTTCTTCTGTGCGTGGTGACAAAAATATTATTTTATACATTTAAACTTCGTTTTTCTGTACTAAACAAATATTAAACTAAAAATTATTATTCTGATACAAATTCATGGAAATAAGGAAAAAATTCAAGAACGTTGGAAGTATTATTTATTTATTTTATTATTTGATGGTACGACTGTAAATGAGGACTTCAATAATGACAATAGCGATGATAAATTGCTTTTTCAAATATTTAAGTTTTACATTTTTTCAATTTATGGTATAGACGAGCGTGCTTCTCCTCAGGGTTTATATGATTTACTATATAATTCTTCATGATTGAGTTGTTGTGACCTACTGGAGTTTCATCGGTTTCTTCTTCGGTCAAGTGGGTAACCGTGCCTCTTTCGATGTTTATTTTGGCCCGTACTCCGATGTGATTTCTTAAATATATACCAGCAAGAATATTAAAGCTCTCCAAAATTGCGAAGACGTCACCATCTGATGTTGTTAATACAATTTGTTCTTGAGTCGGCAGAGGCCCAAATTTATGCTTTTTCATTCTCATGCTAAGTGGTGCATCGGCTGGAAAAGTGTATCTTCTAAGTTGGAATATCCGATGCTGATTCTTATTGGAATTGAGCCGAATAAATGGAAGCTTTTCAAGTTCACATCCGTATCCGTCAGAAGAAGGAAGTCTCGTAGAAGGAGCCTTTGTCCGGGAAAGAAGAGGAGGACGCCTTAAGACAGGACGCCTGTCAGGAGAAGCCATAGACCTGCCAGTAGGAGACTTGGACCTGACATGAAGAGAAGACTTGACAGGAGAAAATTTCTCAGGTAATTTATTTCTTACAGAAGAAGAAGACGAATATCTGTCACGTGAAACACCAGGAATAGGATCGCCATTAGGTAAGCATTCAAACTGTGAACTTAATTCTAAAAAAAAGGAAGAAAATATAACAGTTTTTTTAAAGTTGATATACTTTATAAACCTTATCTTCTTCAGAGTAGCAACTCATAAGAAAATGGTAGCATACTTTTAGTTTAGATAAATAAATAGACCAAAATATTTTCAAACTACCCACGTGGATAGAGTTCATGGAATTGGATGATAACCCAACTTTATGTGGTTGTAAACATGTTTTGTAGATTTTTTAAAAATACCCTAAAATAATAAATGCACTCAAAAATGCCACTAAGTTATTGAAATCAGTTAAAAATTTCTTAAAATACCCTAAATATTTCAAATCCTTTAAAATCTTTTGAAATTACTACAAATCTATAAGGCTCAATTATTTCTAGTTTTCTGAATCTTGACATTTCTGGACTTCTTCTTACAATTACGAATATTAGTAAATATTTACGAATAAAGTTGATGATGATTTCTAATGTGAAGACTTGAGTATAAAAGATCCTCATTTTTACAAGGTAGATAAATAACTGATCTAATAACAAATGCAGAATTTGTTTATCAGTGTCAGTAATAATAATTCTGGTGGTTTATTAGATTGCACAATATATCCTACAGCTTTTATCTTATCTATTACAATTAAGCTTCTTATTCTGAGACATTAACATTTTATCAGCCAAATAAAAAAACGTGAATACTAAATTCGTCAAAACTGATATCACAATAAGTTATACATAAACATTGAATTTATCTTCAAGACTGGTGCGGGCGACACTAAAAATCATTTCGTCACATTATTTATATTTTAATCTAATTAAGGCCATGTAATGAGTGTAACAGCTGATCATGTCAGCCCTAAGATCTATATTTTTTCCCCCATATTGAAAAATAAAAGTTTAAATAACGCGGAAATTTTTCTCGAGAAATTTTAATAAATATTAAAGGATCTTTTGTGGACTTGCAAAGAGTTGGTGGAAGAAAAAAGTTTATTTATGCAAATAATGATTATCGACGGACACAGTTAGATTTTACAGCAGAAGTTTGAATTCTAACTTTCTCTGACGGTAATCATGAAATCCGTTTTACCCACAGACCCTTAGAATTTTGAAATTGTCTACTCGCTGCGACAGAGCTGCTTTGACACAGCTGATACCAGACTGATACGTATGTCAGACCAAATATGTTTATTTGCATTTCAAGTGCAAACATTAGTTTTTGCATTATTGGTGCATAATGTTCGTGAGCGATTTTGGTTGTTTTGTCCCACTTTGATAAATATAAACCTCATAACCAGCCCATTGACAACATTGCAAATTGCTTGCAGGGTTTGACGATAACACGGTCGGTATTTGTCCAAAATAGAAATTTAAAAAAAAACTTTTTTCACTATTCTAATTATTTAGGACCAGAGACAAATTCTTGCATGCCTTCTATTTATCGTGCCAAATTTTTAACACTATATCTCATTCCGTGTGGACGTAAGTTGGAAAAGAAAACTTCCACTGGTATGTTCTTAAAAAAAATTTTGTTCTCAAAATTTCCACCGGAACAAAGCAGAGACATGGACTTTATTACCTCCTCTCTCATTTCCCAAACTTTCAGAGCGATACCTCATTTCGTTTAGACGTAAGTTGGAAAAGAAAAATCGAAGACTAGGTTTGGTCACGTGACCCTCTCGTCACATGGCCTTAAGCCTAATAAAATCTTCATATATTTGAGTTCGATTTTTTGACCGATTTAATTTAATATGATCAAGAAATTGATCCCAAGTATATGCTTCGGCACCATTCTTGATAAAGTATTGAAACTGAAATGAAAGATTCTACTCCTTTTTGCAATTTTTTCATGATTAATCTAAAATGTATGTTAAAAATTTACCTTTACATAATCAAACTTTGTGATTGGCAGCAAATATTTCTTGCAAATAATGTGTCATTTAGTGTCTCTCATAAACTAAAACAGAATATTTCTTAAATAACGCAATAGACATCTTATCAAATTATTTGCGTAAAATAGAACTAGTTCAGAACAGATTTTGTAGATGTGAAACGATGAAATTTAAGAAGTTGCAGCTTTCAGTTTCTCAGAATAAGCAGGATCACTAATTAAATTGATTTCATGTTTTTGCCAAAACCTTCAGAATTCTGGATGCACCGATTCTCCGGCCTGCTCTAATCACTTGTCAATACCTTCCGAATTCTTTAACAACCGTTTGAACCTGTAGGTTGTGTAATTAGTCGCACGTTTTGAGCGACTCTGGCATTTATTTTCGAACATGGAGCAACCGATGCGAATTGTTACCACACTCCGGCTATGTCTAAAAAAAATAAGTAAACAGATTAGCTCAAAGACGAAAATTAAGTAAAATGTACTAAATAAAAGATTTTCGTATTTCAAAAATTCACTCAGGATCTATTGAAGAATCCTAAAATAGCACAGGTACCGGTTTCTCCTCTACCTTTTGTCAGTAATCCGAATTGTTGTTTATTTTGTTTTGGCTTGACGCAAATTACTCCACTTATGTTGGTCCGGGATGTGTTCAAAGTTAAGGGCATGTGATATTTTGCCGTATGAGCATTTAATTTTCCACAGTTTTCATCTTTTATTTTCAACTTTGTAAAAAATATTTTTGTTCATAATTGGAACATCAATGGCTGCCATGACCACGTGTTTAATTCCTATTATAATCAAATTCTGGGTAACTCAAAAATAAACAGTATCATTATTTATTTTCGAAACACCTGGTCTTGCAAATAATCCGTCCGACTTGTTGGTTTCTTGTTTTCGCACTCACCAGCTCTATCATATAAAAAGAAGATGGCGCATAAGACCCAGGAGCCACCGACAGACCATAAATAGTTTTTTTCAATATAAATCTTCAATTGCTGACGGCTAAATAAATAAATTTATGGTTTCTTTTGTGTCACGTGCGCTTCTGAGAAAAAATCGCTCACAAGAAGTTCCTGGATTTTTTGTAACCTCCCGTTTATTTACATGGAATAAAATTCGGGCCATCTGTCCCGTGAACCAGGACGGCAAGCCAGTCAGTCGCAGATACCTTATTCAACGATGGCAATTTTGAAGACCAAATCCGTCGTATAAAAGGCTTGTATTGGCTTGGAAAAAAAACTTTCACTGATGCTACCTGTCCTAAATGCGGCATTGGAGTACGTTTAGGTGCGTATTAGTCTCTGTCGTGTCAATATGTTTTTACGTACATTTATATCATCATACTCATGGTCCCCGAGAGTATCAGTAATCAATCCTCTCTTCAGATTAATCTTGGCACACTTGTACAATCAAGAGTCCATCAAATCTCTCCTGTATATCCCTTGACAATATTTAAAGCACGTTCAAGATAATCTGCACTAGAAACATAGATCAGGTGGTCGCTCTAAGAGTAACCTATCTGAATGGTAAATCTGTTTAATGCCCGCGACAATTTTTTAATGAGATGATACATTTCGTTTTTCAAAGGAGCAGCATTTTCTCTATGCATCTCACTATGTGTGGATAAACCTTTAATCCTTCCAGCTCACAGATAATGAGTTTATGAGATGTTGAATCAAAAGATTTCCCGTTGACAATCCACACAGTGATCAGAGCAGCTGGAAAAGCTGGCCATAATTAAGAATTTTGTAGCAAACTAAAAGGTTATTATGCCATTGAATTATTTATACTATTGAAATGATGTAACAAATCGAAAATTGGCTGCTCCTACCTGATACTGCCGCTTTCAGCACGTTTGCAAGCTAAATGTAAGCGCATATTGATTAGGCGCAGTAAGGGCCCAAGCTCCTTTCATTTTTGACAATTTTGACCTTAAATTCGAAGTATCTGTGCTCGAAAGCCCCCTCAGGACTACTTTTCATGAGCATAACACCAGTTGTTCCAAATTTGGTCCGCCAATTTTGGTGGTCATTTTGTTTTTGACAGTTATGATCTTAAATTTGCATTTTTTGACCTCGAAAACTTAAGGATACTGCGTTTCAAGGCTTCGAGGCTTCAAGGCATTCAAGGCTTTCAAGATTTTTTCGTCAGCCTCATAACATATGGGGAAGAATATGGCTGACCTGACACAGAGGTATTAGGTTATGTTGT
>NC_046661.1:131976157-131992666 GCF_010883055.1 Belonocnema kinseyi
AACCCCACCGTAGGGGACTGGTCGAACCTGATTGCCCAATCAGGTGTTACGAAAGAAAAAGAGAAAAAAAAATGACACCACCCAACCTTGCATCCAAGGTGTTATAGAACAAATAGGAAGAATTCTCAACAAACACAACCTCCAATCCATATTTAAATCACCTGCGAACATAGGACAACTACTAAATAACCCTAAAGACAAAAAGGCACCCCTAAGTGATCCAGGAGTATATAAAATCCCATGTTATTGTGGCAACGTCTATATTGGAGAAACCAGGAAAGCGGTGAGCCAACGTATGAATGAAAATGAGAGTGAAGTCAGACTAAGACATTTCACGCAATCAACACTAGCGGAACATCATATCAAAACAGGACATAAAATTTTATTTGACCAGTTCGACCAGTCCCCACGATGAAGCGTTCTGGCCAATCACAGATATTATAGAGAGTATACATAAGAACAACATAACCTGATACCTCAATTTCAGGTCAGCTCTGAAGAAGTGAACTGCAATGTTCACGAAACGTCTACAAAATTCGTAGTTTTTAACATGAGTGAAAATCGAAATATCTCTTGTTATCATCTGGTCCGCACATTTACTGCGCAATGGATATGGGATTAGGACGCACCGAAAACCAATTTGTACAACCCATAGGATTACAGGCCAATAGCAGGATTGCACACACTGCATGAGAGTTCAACAGCTGTCCAGACAATAGGATTGTTAGAAAAATTGATCCTGTATAGAGAGAACCTGCTTATTAACAGCTGCGTCTGAAAGAACGCAGTAGCCTATCAGCGCGTTTGAACGATGGTCTGTATTGACCACCGAAAAGCTTTCGATTCGACCTCTCGTAAACTTATCATGTTTCTGATGAAAGGCTAGATTCACTATCTCATTTGGAAATCACCGTGTGACAACGAACGACGTCACCTATCAGTAGGGTATTCTTCAGGGCGATACCAAGAGTCTTATGATTTATGGCATCAGTTTCTGTCTCTATCTCTCGCATCTAAAAATTCTTTTGGATACCTCTGTGGCGTCACTAATCATCGCGAGCATAAGAACACTCACGTATTTTATATGGATGACCTAAATATCCATAATTCTGGTAAAAGCAAACTTCAGAGTCCTTTAAATATCATCAAGTAGTACACAGGAGATATTAGTATAGACTTTGAATTAGATAAGTGTGCCAAAATTTATCCTAAAAAAGGAAACATTATTGGCGTTGCCAGGGATCCTGAGCTTGAGAATGTAAGTGTTATTAAATACGCTAAACCTGGTGAGATCTATACACACTTGGGCATGCTTTAAAGCCGCAATCAGGATGTAAAATCAGTGATAAAGTCCTGCAGTAGCAGATCGAAGTAACTTATTAGACAGATTGGGTGTTCAAATCTGACGGCCTTTAACAAGTTATCTGCTACAAACAGAAATAGCTGCAACGATCCGTGCAGTGGGCTCATAACATCTGATGATGAATTATCACTTATTATTACCAAGCAGGTGAAAGAAGTATTAAAAAGCATAAAGACCAATTCCGCCCCAAAACCAATTGTATCGAGATCTTCTGCTGGAAGATGTTTCCTTCAACGCACAAGCATCTGGCCCGCATTTCCAGCACATACCTAAACAGATACCTAAACGAAATCGGACCAATGTGGCATGAGATGTAAGAATAAAGCGGCTTAAAGAAAGACGCAACAAGGTATCTGCAGAACGTGCTCGTGGATAAATAGGAGAGTAAGGACGCAGCATCCTTCAAGGCTGCGTATCAAGGATCTGGATTAACTACCGCAAAACTTTTGATTCAATCTTCCATAGATATATGATCTATCTTTTGCAAAATTTTGAAGTTTATCCACACATAATGAGATGCATAGAGAAATCGGTACTGTTTCCAAAAACTCAGAAATTCCATGGAAAAAAGACCAACTCAGATATCTTAATGTCGGGTCACGAAAGATTATGCTAATGAAAAAAAAGCATGCAACTTAAGTCGTCTATTCCGCAACTTTACATTTTACGCCCTCAAGTCAGATGTTAAATACTGAATTTCGAATGTCTTCAAAACAGGATTATTCTGGTTACAGCACATATATTTGAAAATATATGCGACCCTTTTCTTAAAATGCCCAGGAAATAGGAAGAAGTGAGAAAGAGAGTGTTTCTGTACAAAGCAGCAGAATAGGCTGCTAAAAAACTTGGCCTGGTCTTCAATATGAGGGGTAAGCCAAATGCATCAAACATTATATATCTTGTGTACTTACTTCTGAAGGCGCTGAACTACAGAACAGAGAAGAAAATTTGCAGCGAACAGCCGCTCGAGAAGAAATGTAGCAAGGAAATGTTAAGGATCAGTAAAGGTCATCTGAGCTAACTTTTGCTTTCTTTAAATCACCTGGATTATAGTAGGACACGGTGGGCTTAATTTTCGCGCGTGAAGGCAGCCCTATTTCCACTTGAACATGCCTTTGCCACATTTTGAGGCAAGATGTTCTTCTGATAGCTACAGAGCGTATCATGCATCCTTTATACATCTAGTCATCCAACTCGTACAGGAATCACGTAAATCGAAAGACACCTTGCAGCCCTAAGATTCCTCCATAATCATATTTTTCACTCTAATCGCATTGCCACGATACTGCTTTTTTAAACGCTCAGAGGAATATAGAGTCAAATATCGAAAATTGGAAGTCTAGCATATACTGGAACTTCATATGCTCTACAATTGTTTTTCTCACGAACTCGAGGCCTAACATAGTTCTTCATTCAGAAAAATAAAACATGTTCCTTATCGAATTTTCAGCATTAGCTAAAATAAACGGCGCAGATATATTACTGTCATATCTGGAATATTCTGTTAAGCTGGTCGTCTTAAGTATGGTTCTCTTGGAAGTGCTAAGCTTTTAATGCTCGATAGACTGAAAAGTATTCCTGCATGTCTACGAAATGCTAAAAGACTCCCTGCGTAAATGCAAATGGTGACCTTACGGAGGTCGCTTCGTGTTCTCAGGGTGCACGATTCTTTTACTGGATCGTCATATTGAATCTGTCAAAGACAGCAATTACTTATCTCATGGTCGAGAGATGTGGTTACAGCTGAAATTCTGCTGTTGTCTGCCAAACATTTAACAAGCCATTATTTAATGAAATTTTGTTACCTGTTTATACAAAATATTGTCTAGGGCATTGCTGAAAGATTTAAGCCTTGAAAAGTATAATTTATTGACTTTTTATTCATAATTATAATTAAAAGAAATTCTTAACATTCTATGCCAAGTTCAGATCACAAACACTTTAATATATTTGTTATTAAAAAAATTATAATCCATGGATCTTTATAATCATAGTCATAATCAAAACTAACCTGTGCTTGTTTTAAGTTATTGAATTATTACTTCAGAAACACACTTATAAGCAAGCAAGCTATGATGATTAGAAAATACATGTTTGCTCGGGCGTGAGAGCCCCTCCCCCACCCTTGTAGTTCTGAGATGAACGGTAGTGAAATTCTATAAATTTATGAATAAACGATTCTCGTATAGGTAAATACGCTCTTGAAATTGTTAGGCAATCGAAATATACGACTTTTAAGCTTGGGAAAGACTGGATTCTTTCAAAAATTTTACTCTGTCTATTTTAGAAATATTAACTTAAAGTCGTATATAGTTTGTAAAAGAAAAATTACCCATCACTGTTCATCAAATACATTACGCTAAAATAAGATAGGATTGGGCGTTGGGAGCCTACTGGAGTTTCTGCGATTTCAGCTTCAGTCATAGAAGTAATCGTGCAGCTTTCCATGTGGACTTTTATTCGTCTTTTATTGTGAGTGCGAGGAGTCTGTTTATATATTCCAGCAAGAGTATAAGTTGTGTCCAGTATTGCAAAGACGTAACCATCGAATGTTGATAATACAATTTGTTCTTGGTTTGGCAAGGGAACAAATTTATGCCGTCTTGCGAGTATTTTAATTCGTTTATTGGCAGGAAAAGTGTATCTTTGAAGTTGAAATAGCTGGTTCCGATTTTTTTCGGGAATAAGCCGAATAAATTCAAGATGTTCAAGTCCATGTATACGTCCGTCAGTGGATGGAAGCCTGGTGGGTAGAATTAGAAAGCTGGCAGGTGGAGACCGTGACCTTGAACGAACAGGAGGTGCGGTAGGGGAAGACGTTATGTTTAGAGAAGCAAGTCTGGCAGGAGAAAGAGAACTGCCAGTGGAATATTTTCCTTCAGAAGAAGAAGATGGGTCTCCACGAGGAACACCAGGAATAGGAGCGCCATTAGGCAAATATTCAAACTGCAAACTTACCGCTGCAAGAACAAACAGACAATGACATTTTTTTTAAAGAACGAATGTTTTTTGCATTAATAGTTGCTTGGTAGTGGTATTTTTTATTCATTATTTTGTTTTTTGATTTGGATTCTATCAGAAAATGATAGTTGATTTCATGCTTGTGATTTAATAATAATTCAAAAATTACAAATATTTTTGCACCTAATCAATTTTCATCATGGAAATTTAAATGAATATTGCACATTTCGATAAACTCTTTTGATTGTTTGTTCTTTGAACAACCCCTAAGGTTCTTTAAGGAAAATATGAACCTTTGAAATCATACAACATAATTCATGTACAAATTGAATTTGATACAAGTCTTGTGCCGATAAGATTTGATAGAGTCGCAGTGAGGAACTTCTGATAAAAAAGTAAACAATGACGCAAACTACAGATTGAATTACATAGAGCTGATAGAATTTGATTTGTGAAATTCGATAGATTAAATTTAATAAAATTTCTATCTAATCTGCTGATAGAATTTGATTTTCTAAGTGACTTCTAAGTAATTTAAAATAATTTATATCAAATGTGTTTGTTATATTTTATTTGTATTCCACTTCTAGAAAATCCAATTCCTAATATGGGTCATTTAATGCAGTTCTTTCAAAATAAAAATTTATGGTTCTCTGATTATTTTTAAAACTTGTGTGCATACAAGCTTTATAAAATGATTAAAAACTTGAATTTTAGCAATTATTTTTATGTATGATGTTATTGAAACGTTAAACAATTCACTGTTCAATTCATCGCACAAAGGTTTCTTCTGCAAGCCAATATGTCGTTTTTTAAAATAACCTATTCGAAAATCAGAAGGGATTAGAAACCCAACTTTCAATTTGGTGTTTAAAAGCTTCAAAAGGTAATAAATTGAGAATTTTATCAATAGAATTTGCAGCTTAAGGACGTTTTTAAAATTATCTAGTATTAGTTATCATTTTAAGTGATGTATTACCAATAAAATTAAGAATAACTGTCAGGGTTAAGACCAGAGTATAAACGATCCTCATTTTTTGCAAGTGTAGGAAAAACTGATCTACAAGTTAATAAAGAACTTGATCAATAGTAGATCTGATTAGTATGCTGGTATCACGAGCTTGACTCATCAAGCTAGTTTTTCTGAGATATCTATGTTCTTGTTTGTTCAAACCAGCCCAAGGAATAAAATTGGGGTATGTCATCACAGGCTAGATTCGAAATAATAAAAAGACATAAACTTAATTAAACATTTTATTCTTATCGCGTTTATTTAAAAATAAGTTTTTAAATGCGTAAAATCTTACGCAATATATGTTAAAAAGAAGAAAGAAAATCTTAAACGAATAATTATATTTAATATTAATTTAATTATTTAAAAAAATCAAATTCACTCAGGAATGGATGTTCGATGATAAGCTGAGATACTAGTGGCAATTCTTTACCGATTTTTTTGTATTGTTTCATATAAAATTTATAATTCGGGCGATAGTCGTACTTCGATAACTCGAACCAACAAGGAAATCCAAAAACTGCGAGGTATCGAAAACTCGATTTATCGAAGAATTATATCTAGACGAAAATCTAGAAATATCGGGATTTACAAATAGCATATGAGTTCAATTTTGATATTAAGATTATTCCTCGTAATTTGATCTGGTTCTCTTGTCATAGAAATTCCCAATCACGTAAAGTTGGCTAAAAATTTCCTGTCAAGCCATTTGCAGAATACGATTAGAGGGTTTTAAAATAGGGCGGAGTGAAAATGATCAAAAAAGTCGAATTGTTTGAACTCTACCCTATTGTACAATTCATATGCATGTTTAATGAAATTTAAAAGGATAGGAACTTTCACAAATTCAATAGATTCTTAACAACAAACTCACATTCTTTGAAATATCCTCATCAGTGAAATTTTTTGTGGAAAGTAGCTGGCTGTGGACGTTTAAAAAATCTTTAAACGCTACATTTTCAAAGCCCATTCTGATCTGAAAATGAGACCACTCTTCAGACAAGTATTCTTCTACGTTGCTCACTTTAGTATTCTCTTCTTGATTAGTTTTCGTAAATCCTGCTTTTCTTCGGTAATCAACTTTAAGCTATGCGCAGATCCATTAGCTGCAATACGGAAGTTGTGTTGGGAGGCAAATGACCAATTTTTACAGCCTTAAACGTCTAAACCAAGATTTTCAGGTGAGCTGGACCATTGCCCAGAAAGATTAGAACCTTTCTTTTTTCTGGGTATAATTTGCTATCAATTGTTTAAAGCCAATACTCGTAAATTGAATAAGTCATCCACGCTTTTTCATTAGTTTCATAAGTCACTGGTATGGACTTGACTCTTGCAGAAAAAAGTGGGTTTTTTGATTTGCTAATTAAGAGAAGTTAAAGTTTTTCTGTTCCAGGCATGTTGGAACCAACCATGACAGTGATCTCCTTCTTGCCTCTTTTTCCTCCATGATATTCATCATTTTTGAACGCAAGTATTCGTTCTAGAAAATCAACATTAATAATGCCCTCCTCCAAATATATTTCCAGTAAGCCAGGTTACACTTTTAAAGATACATATCTCAATCTATTTCATAATTGAAGCATCCAGTTTAGGGTACACTTTTCTAGGCGTGGAAAAGAAGAAAGCTTCATTCGCTTCCGATCAGGTTGAAATGAAGATTTTTCAGCTTCAGAAATAATTTCAACTTTCTTTCTTGTAATCGTGGACAAAGTGTTTGGTGGAATTCCGAATGATGCTGCAATGTCTTTTTTCTTCTTCACTCTGTCTTTTACTTCACGCCTCGCTTTAACTTTATCACTAAAACATCAGACATTTAAGAAATTATTATCGAGCAGGCGTTCATGAATCAGGCATTAATGACCTTCCTAAAAATTGCCAGAATGTATATTGTACATACTGACATTCGAATTATCGAGTCTGAAAAGTCCATTCAGCAGGAAGATTTTGTTCGATTTTTCGCGAACTTCGATTTATCGAAGTTCGAGTTCTGAATATTTTTAACGCGTGAAAGATAAGACTTGTGGCCGGGAATAAGAAAAAAATTCAAATAATCCAAGATTCAAGTTATCAAAGTTTGACTGTAATTACTAATTGATTTTTTTAGGATGCTATCTCTCATGATTTTGTAACTTCTTTTATAGAAATCAAAAATCAAGAATAGAAAGTAATAATATGAAAGTACGAAATTACTTATTCTTTTACTTGATGTGTAATATTAAGAGGAACCACAAGGCCATTTAAAACGTATTTAGAAGAGAAAACTGAAGGTGTATGATGTTAAGGAGAGAAATAGTAAGAAAAAATGTTATTTAGACAATTTAAGAGACCCAGGAGGTTCGAAGATGAGATAAAAAGTAGAGAGAGGAGCAGAATAGCACAAGTATGCTTGGGTGAAATCCGATGCGTTGAGACGAGAGGTAATTTGGGGAAAATGAAATCAACGCAAGAAAAAAATAAGGAAGGTTTTTGATGTTGGAGAAGGAGTATATGGTGGTTAAAGGTGTGATGAGACCAGACTGCTTGCAAAAATGAGAGAGGAAGATACATGGATTAGGGTGGTACGATTTAGAATGAGCGAAGGAGTGAGAGCTTGTAGATATTAGATGGGTGAAGAGGAAAATCTTTTTAGAGTACAGTTGAGTCTGGATATTTGTGTATGATGGATTTTGGATAGCAATTAATAAGGAGTGATGTGCATTAAAAATTAGAAGAGCTCAGAGAACAAAAGAAAACAGAATAGAGTGAAACAGTTAATTGTATAAAGGAAAGCAACTAGTAAAAAGTTAAAATATGAAATCTTTGCAAAACTATTTTTTATGGTAAGAGAAAACGAAAGCCTTGGAAGATCGCTCATATTCAGAATGTTCAGAATTATTCTGATTCATATTAAGGTCATGTGACGAGTGGTTTTGGTCCAAAACTTTAATAATTATAGAAAAAGCAAAGAAAATTTTTTACAACAAAAAACTTTTTTCATAATTACAGAGATTTAGGACCAGACACACCATTCTTAGTGCTTCTTGTTTAGTATCCCAAATTTTCAACTCGATGTGTAGTTTTGTGTGATTATAAGTTGCGAAATAAAAAAGTGGTGGTAAGGTAGGAACCTGGTCACGTGACCCACTCATCAAATGGCCTTAAATTAATTAATAATTTTGCGAAAATATTGTTTCGCTGTTGTTTTGTTGTAAAAAAAGAATTTTTCAAATTCACAATGAATTGATTCAATTTGTAGTTAAGAATTATTTTTTAATTGATAATTCAGCTACTTTGTTGAAAAATTTAATTTTTTTGTTCCAGTTGAAGATTTAATATTTTAGTAGAAAATTTCACTTTCTGGTTAAAAATTTAACTATTTTATGGAAAAATCATTGTTTTATAATTATAAATTAGTCTATTCTAGTTTAAGATTGATAATTTTTGTTTATAATTCATCTCTTCAATTGCATGATTAAATATTTTGTTGAAAATGTGTTTTTTTTCAAAAAAATTAACTTTGTAAATTTAAAATGTAACTATTTGGAAAATTTAGCCACTTTGTTCGAAAATTCGTCTGTTTTGGTATAATGTTAATCTTTTGGGCTAGAAATTAATTTTTGTTGAAGAAAATTAAACTTCTTTGTTGGAAATTCTTGTTTTCTGTGTAAAATGCAACTACAGTGAAGTCCCTCTCATTTCCCTGGCTGCTCCGATTTGTTAAGATGCACGCGCTGAAAGCAACTTTTTCATCTGCGGATATGCCAAGAAACGCGGATCTATTTTTAATCAATAAATACTATCAATAATGATTATAATAAATACATCCGACTCCCTTAACAAAATGGTAATGGAGGGAAAAGGGAAGGTTACATTTTCAATCAGTTTGAGTAATTCCCGAAAACAGCGTGGAAGAATTGTTGCCAGCTCATAAGATTTAAATACGTCAGCTGATTGAAACTGTCGGTAACGTAGGTCATCAAAATTAAAGTTGGCAACACTTTCTTCACGACATTTTTGGCGCGAAGGTTTCGCTCCGCCCAATAATTCTACGCGCGTATAGCTAACCTTGCGCTCGTCAGTATAAAGCCGACCAATATGTCATCTGACGAGTAGAATCATTTATTAGTTGCCGGGAAAATAGTAACTAAGTTACGTTACTGTTACTTTTTTAGAAAGTAACAAAGTTACTGATGAAGTTACAAGTAACTTAAGTTTTAAAGTTACTTCGTTACTTTTAACGAGTTACTACCCAACACTAGTGCTGTTACGCTCCGGCTTCTTGACTCTGAGACTTGGTGTTCCCAGCCTCTTGTCTAACAGACTTGGGCACTACCGTGGCCTTCAGGCCTCCTAATTACTCCTTGGTACTTTTTCGGTATTGCAGTATCGGTTGGTGGAACCCGATTCCTTGTCCAGAAACCTCTGGGGGATCCTGCACAGTCTCAACGGTTTCCCGCACGTATTTAATTGCAGCCCCTTAGAATTTCGCAAAGGACATCCCTAGATAGGTTGTATGCCTAGCCCGGTAACTGCGCCATTGTTGCACCCAGATTGGTCCGAGATTGCCCATCCTGTCTTTCAATCGATCCTTCCAACATGGCTCCGTCGTTAGCCTGCCTTTCGCTAAAACACGGAATGTCCAGAAAATCGGGGTCTTCCTGGTTGTCCTCTCTTGCTGTCTCACCCTCCCCCAAGTCGTCAGGATCCATTGCTCTCAACTAGGTTTGAGTTGGCTATAAAGAAAAAAAATATTCGTAAATTCTCTTCAGTTTCTTTATTTCTAAATTTCTTAGAATATTACTTAAATTTCCTGGAGCCCTACACGACGCTTCGAGAATCCTCCGAAAACTTACGCAAATTCTATAAATTACCAGCGATTCTTGAAACTTTTCTTGTTTCAATAAATTTCACGCAATTCTGTTTGGTGATGTTTCCCATTCTAGCTTTTGCTGATGAAGTGGAAAATTGGGGGGGGGGGGGGGGGGGTCATGCCCGCCGTCTTCTTCAGTGTGCAGTCTTATTAAGTACTATGATTATCCGTACAGAAAATTTTGGAATCTTACAAAAAGTGGTTCTAAACATTTTTGAAATGCACTCACTTTTTTAATTTTTATTTTCTAATATATAAGATTCAAATTTGCGGAGTTGAGGTTTGATACCGTTCACAGCGTTGCATAAATGGCTGGCTAATGAACTTCAGCTTCATTCTGAGATATTGAAAGAGTGTATCAAAGAAAAATCTGATATATTAATTTTTTGAAAAGTTTTCGTGCTCATAGAGAGACAGACCTAGCGAAAGAGGTACATACATACAGAAATACAGACAGAATATTAAAAAGAAACCTGCTTTTCGGATTTCAGGGGTCTAAAAAGGTCCACATTTGTCAAAAACTGGAAGTAGGGTCAAATTTTACACAAATCTAATACTTTCTCTGATGAAAATGTAAAAATGAATTCATTTGTTATGAATAATGTTTTGATAGTTCTGGTTTTTGTTTGCTTGATCTTGAAAAATAGCATTAAAAACATAAAAAACTAAATTTGTTGAAAACCAACACAAAAACGAAAAAGAAATTAAGACAAAAGTTGTGATGAGAATGTGCCCACGCAGGTGGCATTTTTTTACTCTCACGGATGATGGTATAGACGAGTGTGCTTCTTCCGAGGGTTTATATGATGTACTATATAATTCTTCATGATTGAGTTGTTGTGACCTACTGAAGTTTCATCGGTTTCTTCCTCGGTGAAGTGGGTAACCGTGCCTCTTTCGATGTTTATTTTGGTCCGTACTCCGGCGCGATTTCTTAAATATATACCAGCAAGAATATTAAAGCTCTCCAAAATTGCAAAGACATCCCTATCTGATGTTGCTAATACAATTTGTTCCTGAGTTGGCATAGGCTCAAATTTACGCTTTTTCATTCTCATGCTAAGTGGTGCATTGGCTGGAAAAGTGTATCTTCTAAGCTGAAATATCTGATGCGGATTCATATTAGAATGAAGCCGAATAAATGGAAGTTTTTCAGGTTCACATCCGTATCCGTCAGAAGAGGGAAGTCTCGTAGAAGGAGCCATTGTCTGGAAAAGAGGAGGAGGACGCCTTAAGGGAGGACGCCTGGCAGGAGGAGCCATGGACCTGCCAGTAGGAGACTCGGAACTGACATGAAGAAAAGAATCGGCAGGAGAAGAAAATCTTTCAGGTGAATTGTTTCTTTTGAAAGAAGAAGACGAATATCTGCTACAAAAAACACCAGAAAGAAGGTCGCCTTTTGGTAAGCATTCGAACTGTGAACTTAATTCTAAAAAAAGAAAGAGAAGATTACAGTTTTTATAAAGGTGGTATACTTCATGAACCCAACCTTCATCAGAGTAGCACGTCGTAAGAAAATGGTATCATACTTTTAGTTTAGATAAATAAATAGACCAAAATATTTTCAAAGTACCCACGAGGACAGAGTGCATGAAATTGAACAACAAAAGGTATACTGTGCACGGGATTCGCAGTTCTCAGGTTTTATAAGCTTTTTAAACACTTTTCCTAATTCTAGGAGAAAGCGAAAAAATTCCACCCTCTAGAAACTTGTTTTAAACCCAACTTCATGTGAATAAAAATATGTTTTGTAGATTTCTTAAAAATACCTTAAAATATTTAATACCCTTTAAAATGCCGCTAAGTTATTAAAATCAATTTCAAATTTCTTAAAATACCAGATATATTTAAAATCCTTTAAATTATTTTAAATTAGAATCAATCCTTAAGACTCAATTCTTTCTAGTTTTCTTAAGCTTGAAAATTCTGGGCATTTTCTTACAATTTCTGAAATCAGTAAATATTTACGACTAGAGCTGATGATGAATGTTGATGTGAAGACTTGAGTATAAAAGATCCTCATTTTTACGAGGTAGATGAAAAACTGATCAACTAACAAATGCAGAATTTGTTTATCAGTGTCAGTAATAATAATTCTTGTGGTTTATTGTATTGCACAATATATCCTGCAGTTTTTATCTTATCTATTATAATTAATCTTCTTGTTCTGAGACATTAACATTTTATCAGCCAATTAAAAAAAAAGTAATTGCAAAACTCGTCAAAATTGAAATCACAGAGTCACATTATTTACATTTTAGTCTAATTATGCTTTATAAAACCTTCATATTTTACAGTTAGATTTTTTGACCGATTTAATTTACTATGATAAGAAAATCGCTCCCAAGTTTATGCTTCGGCACCATTCCTGATAAAGTATTAAAACTGAAATAAAATATTATAGACAGTAGTCCACGTGATTGTTCTTCATGTATGCGTGCTATTTTTTTTTAAATTAAAAATTGTGAATAAAAAGTTTGGAAAACTGAATTTCTAATATGATAAAGTGTCCCATGCGCTTAAATTAAGATTTAATCACGTTTTTGGCTAATTTTATGTCCCATATACTCGTGTAAGCTGGTCTTGGAACTTCAATGGCCGCCATGGCCACGTATTAAATTTCTATTGTAATCTTATTCTGGGTAATTAAAAATAAACAGTGTTATAGTTTTGTTTTCGAAACACCTGATCTCACAGATCATTATTCCGCTTGTTGGTTTCTTCTTTTGACACTCACCAGCTCTATCGTATAAAAATCAGAGGGCGTAGAAGACCGATAAGCTACCGATAAGTCACGAATAGTTTTTTCTAATATACATTTTTAATGGCTGACGTCTGAATAAATGAATTCAAAGTAACCTTCTGTTTATTTACATAAGATAAAATTCAGGCCAAGGATCTCGGTCGCCGGTCCGTAAACCAGGATGACAAGCCATTCAGTCGCAGATACCTTGTTCAACACCTTCATTGATGCTACATGTCCTGAATGTGGCATTGGGGTACGTTCTGGCTTGTATTAGTCTCTGTCGTGTCAATGAGTCTCACGGTTAACGACAGCGCTTTAAAAGATACCTATCTTAAAGGTGAAGCTGTTCATTGCCCGCTATGATTTCTCACTGAGATGCTACATTTAGTTTCTCAAAGGAGCATTATTCTCTCTATGCATCTGACTATGTGTGAATAAAGCTTTAAGCCTTCCAGCAGACAGATAATAAGTCTTTGAGATGTTGAATGAAAAGATTTTCGGTGGTCCATCCACACAGGGGTCGAAACAGCTGGAAAATCTAACCATAATTGCAAAAATTGAACATATTTTTTGCTTAGAGCCACCTACGATTTTTTATAAACAATTGAACCCTGCATCAAATGCCGGAAGGATTAGGCTCTGTCTTACACACCAGGGCTTTGATAGTATACAAAATATGGACTGCTACCATACTGGCGCGAAAGATGTCGAAACTTCAAATTATACGCTCGATTGCAAGTCCTATAAATTTTGTTCTAAGTATGCCATTTCATTGGCAGCATATGGAGAGAGTTGATGGAGGTTCGTATGCTAGCATTTCAATACAAGCTGTATCTTATTGATACATGAAGTATTATAGTAAGTATGTCTAAAGTTTTCTTATCAGAAATTTCTAACAAACCAAAAGCTTATTATACTTTTGAATTATTTATTATATTCAAATGCAAACTCAAAGATGTGGCGATTAAAAAAATTAAAAATTTTACTGCTCCTACCAGATACTTCTGCTTTCGAAACGTTTAAAAGCCACGTGTAAACACATAGTGATAAGGCGCAATAGGGGCCCAAGCTCGTTTTGTTTTTTGAAAAATTGGCCCTTTTTTTAACGTTTTTTGGAAATCTTGTTTTTAAAAATTTCGATCTAAAATTTGAATTCTGAGATGAAAAAATCACTTTAGGTCACGTAGAACTTTTCCGTTGCAGGACCAGATGATATCAAGAACTTCTGGAGGAAAAAGTTTACTTCTATACATAAACATCTGGTCCGCATATTTACTTCGTATTTAAAGTCATGTTTCTGAAAGGTTAGAAGGTTTATCCGGATAGTAAGATTATGATTTGCTGCATCAGTCTTTTGTCTCTATCTCTCGCACCGAAAAATTCTTCTAGATACCTCTATGGCGATAATGGTGAAAATCTTAATTTTTTAATAGAAATTGTTTAATTAATTGATAAATCTTGTAAATTCGCAAAGAAACATAAAAAATAGTCATCGAATGGCATTATTAGTTGACTTCGTAAACAGATTGACTTGTAGAAAAAGGGCAAATTCTTAATTTTTTAATTAAAATTGTCTGAGTTATTAATACTTCTTATAAATTTGCAAAACAACATTGGCTAGAGTCATCCGATAGACATTCTTAGTTCACTCTGTGAACACATTAACTTTTAGAGAAAGGTGCAAACTCCCAATTTTTAAATTAAAATTGTTTTAATAATTGATATGTCTTCTAAATTTACAAAGCCGCATGGAAAAGAGTCATCGAATGGACATTATTAGTTACGTCCGTTAACAAATTGAGTCGGAGCAACAATTTGACATTTAATTTTCAATTAAAATTGTTTAAATAATCAATAGTTCTTGTCATTTGAAAAGCAGCATAGAAAAGAGTCATCGGATAGATATTCTTGTTTGTCTCCGTAAACAAATTGACATGTGGAAAAAGATCAAACTTTTAATTTTTCAATTAAAATTGTTTAAATAATTAATATTTCATGATCATTGGAAAAGCAGCGTCGAAAAAAGTCATCGGATAGACATTCTTAGTTGACTTCGTGTACAAATTAATGTATAGGATAATAAGCATACTCCTAATTTTTAAATGGAAATAGTTTAAATAATTAATGGTCATTGTAAATTCAAAAAGAAACATAGAAAAGAGTCATCGAATAGACATTGTTAGTTAAGTCCATAAACAAATTGACTTGCAAAAAAAGGGCTTACTCATAATTTTTTGATTGAAATTGTTCAAATAATTAATATATCTTGTCAATTTACAAAGCGTAATAGAAAAAAGTAATTGGACAGGCATTCTTAGTTCAATCGAATACAAATTGACTTGCAGAAGAAGGAAGAAACTTTTAATATTTGATTAAAGTTGTTTAAATAATTAATAGTTCATATTTATAATTAAAAGTAATCCTTAACATTCTACGCAAAGTTCAGCTCACAAACAATTTTACATATTTGTTACACATAAAAAAATTTAATTGATGTTGTTTAGAATTGCAGTTCATACTAGACGTACGAATTAACTATTTACTTTTATTTGTTAGTAATGATAGCGTAACAAAGAAATTTTTCTTATGAGTAACGATTTGGTACTAGTAGTTTTATTTTTTAAGTAACCTCTATAATAGAAATCTTTTCCTTTTTAACTCGGTTTTTCACATGATTATGATGCATGGAACTTTATAATCAGAGTTACTATCAAAAGTAAACCTGTGCTTGTTTAAAGTTATTATATTATTACTGTGTTCTCTTATTGAATTAAACAGTTTCTTATAAAATTGGTTTCGCTGGTGATTATTCATATAATTATAGTTATCGAATGAATATTCAAGAATTTCAGACCTGCCTTTTCAGGAAAGAAATGATGGATTATCAGGTCTACAAATTTATTATATAACAAAAAAAGTTTAGGTGACGGAATTTGTGGTAATTTGAAAAGACTTGCGGCAAAAGCTAGCCCGCAGCGCTCCGCACAGAATTTAATCCCAATTGTAATGAATTTATTCGTATGGACTAAGAAACATTTACAGGAAACAGTAATTCTTTTCAGTACTGAAGAAGATTACAAAAGGATTGACAAAAAACTGGAAACTAGATTCACTATAGAAATTACAATTTGTGGCACCTTAATGTATCACACATTCATTTCAAAATTAAACGGACAAATGCATCGGAAAATACGTAATTTGCAACATAACATGATACGTCTTCAAAGAAAGTCGAAAAGCCTGTATTTCAGAGAAGCGAAAAATTCCACAATGTCAACTATAATTTTTACTGGAAAAAAGTCAAGCTTGGGTGCAAGAATACGTTAAAATAAATTCGAAGACGATACGTTTCCGAAGAAAGTCAGAAGGCCTTAAATGCATAGAAGCGAATAATGCCAAAAATAAGGTGGACTAAATCAATTCGGATAAAGTTACCAGGTGTATACATATGAAACCGGTATTGCCATTTAGCGGCAATTGGTGCTAATTGGCGTATTGTCATCTGTCAACAATATCCAATACCAAACATTTCAAGTTTCATATGACATCGTGATTTTTTTCGCTCTTGAAAATGTCGA
>NC_046661.1:131992766-131994583 GCF_010883055.1 Belonocnema kinseyi
CCTATTATTTTGTAAAATCCCGTAAAATCTTATTATTTTAATCTAGATTTCTCATTCACGAATCTGAAATATTCAAAAATATTTTATAATTTTCTTCAAATTTGTGAGAAAATTTTGAAAATTTTGAGCTTAATTTTTTACGTTTTAATTTATTTTTCAAAATTTCCAGAAAAGTTGGATTCATTTAAAAATATTTTCAGGAATTCAAGAGGCTTTGCCTAGATTTCAAATATTTGAAACCTTGGAAGCATTTCCGAAGACTTGTAGAATATTTACTAATTTTTCCGAAATTATAAAAACCATAAATATCTTTTGAAAAGGCGAAAGAAAGAAAAAGAGAAGAAAGGGGATGTAGTTGGCTGCCTTCCCATTTTTCTTTCCTCTTTTTTATTTTTGTCCGAAAATTTTATATGTTTCTTTTCAGATTACAATAGGATTTTTGGTATTTGGTTATTCATTGTGGTCCAAATTTGGTGGTTGGATTCTTGTTTTATTTAGCAGGATTTTGCATCTACTAAAAATTGGCCCTAAAGAACACTAGTGTCCGTTCAAATAACAAACGCTTTTTCCTGATATTTAAGACCCCCCACCTGCCCCCTCCTACATTACGTATTTTTTAAAGGGACCATTATATATTTTCAAATGAATCGGATTTTCTTTTACACTTATGTACTTTTTGAACTTTGATTAATAAAATGAGCTAAATCATTATGAGTGATATGACTTTAGACACACTTTTTTAGAATCGAAAGAATTTATCGAAATGTACAATACCTATTTAAATTTCCATGATAAAAATTGATTAGTTTGCAAAAATATCTTTACTTTTTAAATTATTAGTTAATCACTAGCATGAAATCAAATATCACTTTCTGATAGAATCCAAACCTCAAAACAGAATAATGAAACAAACAAAAAGACCACTTCCAAACAACTATTAATACAAAAACATTCGTTCTTAAAAAAATATCATCTTTTGTTTGTACTTGCATAGTTAAGTTCGTAGTTTGAATGTTTGCCCAATGACGCTTCTATTCCTTGTGTTCCGCGCGGAGGCCCATCTTCTTCTTCCGAGAGAAAAGATCCCACTGGCAACTCTTTTTCTCCAGCAAGACCTCATTCTCCAATAAGATCGTCTGCCTCTACCGCACCACTCGTTCGTTCAAGGCCCTGGTCTGATTTAGCCAAGTTTAAAGCACTAACTACCAGTCTTCCTTCATCGTACGAACGTATTAAGGGGGGAGCCTGCTTTGGAGGCTTCAAAAAATCGATTTTTTTTTTGCATAAATGTCTTCCTAAACTATCCAAGAATGTGTCCATAAAATTTTAGAAGCATCCTCGAAATATTTTTGGAGTTACAAAAGGAATAGTGAGTAAGCGTCGAGCAGGTATACGATCGGCCGGATCGCTAGGAGCGCGCGCAGAGTCGGCTTGAGCCAAGCTATACTAGCATTTGAGTTCAGTTTTGTTTTGTGTTTCGGTACGTGAACATCTTGCAACTAGATGGACCAGGAATCGCCGATTAGCATACTTATGTGGTAAGTTGAATAAAATTACGATTTTTTATATACGAAAACTTTGACGCGCGATTTCTCGGTTTTCCATTTTCACGATTTTTCCTAATTGGCGGGAAAGATAGGGAAAAAACTAAACGTCCTATCGCAACGAGACAAAATGGATTGTATTCAGTATAAAATTTTCTTCAAGTTTAACCTAAAAAACTTCAGAAAGTTGAGATTAACCCACTTTTTAAACAATCTAAAGTGAAATTTTTTTTTCATCTGGCGAGAAATTATTCAATTTTTCACTTATTATTG
>NC_046661.1:131994683-132036853 GCF_010883055.1 Belonocnema kinseyi
ATATATATATCTTAAATTTACCATAATTTGTGCTAAAATTATATATTATGGCACCATGTTGCTCTAAAAAATTTTAAACCTTCTTTTTTAAATTTTATGAAATAATTTGAAACGTTTTGTAATCTTTTGTAATAATCTCTTAGAACTCATTATTAAAAAATCTTTTGAAATTTTCCTATTAATCTAAACTATATATTTTTCCTTCCCTTGACTTCCTAGAAAATTAAGTTTACCTAAATTTAAATTAAATCCTGGAAAATAGAAATAATTGTCTTAAAATCTTTCATATTTTTTTAAACAATTTGGAAATCTTTAAAATTAAAAATTATTATTTCAAAAAGAAATATTAACTGCTGAAAGTTTTCCCATAACTGTAAAAAAAAATTAATCTCAAAATCTTTTGAAATTATTAAGACGTTTCTATTTCTATAATTCTTAATATAAGTTTTTTTAATAATTTTATTTTACTTATCTCTTTGAAAATTAAAAGAAAAAAGATTACCCAGATGTAAAAAAAAGAAAACTTTTTTTTCTGCTTAAAAACCCTGGAATTTTAATATGGTAGCAAAATGTTCAGAAAAAATTATTGCGCAACATAAAATACTTAAGTTAAAAAAAAAATTATAATCGAATGCAAATACATATTTTAGTAAATCAGAATCATATGAAAAATTCTCTAATTGAAATAATATAATTGAAAATATAAATTAACTCTTAATATTCAAATCATATTCAATATTCCATTATAGAACATTAAGTCAATAATTAAATTATGTTACTTCAATTTCAGGAAATTAGTTTTAATCTTTATTTACTTTAATAATCAGAAACCGTTAATTAGCTAATTATCAATTTACCATTTTACAAAAGAAAGACCATTAAAATGTAATTCTGTCATAAAACATTCAAATAACTTTAACTTTATGTATATTTTTCAAATTAGAACTTTTATTTATAAAAATTTTATTTAATTTTAAACTTTTAAACTTATGCCAGAAAATGTCACTTTTAATAGAATCAGTTGATAATGAATCAATCAGTTCACAAAATAGATAACATGAAACAATTATTTTCATCGAAACATTCAAATCATCTTTTACATTATGTGTATATTCTCCTTTAAATTTTGAAACAGCATTTCTATATGTCTTATTTATTAATAACCTTTGTCACTAATTAAAGCCAATATGAAGAAAGTGTGAAGAAAATTATAATATATTATATATTCATAATAATGAATTAAATGGTTCACAACAAAAAAAGCCTGCAATAATTTATTTCACTGGTTTTAAATTTTATTCACAAAAATTTAGTTTTTTAGTGGCTTAATATTAATTTTGGGGGAAAAATTAAAATATGTTTATATGTACTTTTGAAAATTGAATGAAAATATTAATCTCAGAACACCACCATAATTCTGAAATATTACACATCATTTCACAACATAAAAAGTATTACACAATTATTTTTATGAAAACATTCAAATTATGTTTACATTATATTCTCATTAAAATTTGAAATTACATTTCTCTACATTTAATTTATTAATAAGCTTTCTAACTAAGTTGAAAAAATTAAAATATGTGTACATATAATTTAGAAAATTGAATTTAAATACTCGTTTCACAATATCGGATGCGCCACAAAAAATTATATAATTGTAATACAAGTATTTAAAAGAAAAAGCGAAAATTTTATATGATATTATATTATATATTATTTAACAAAATTATACTTTAAGATAAAATTAAAAAAATTATTCCTGTAACATTGAATAAACCAATTTAAATATTATTCAAATTATATTTAATCTTAAATTTGTAAATAATTTTAAAATATGAAATATGAATATAATATCATTGTAAAAATTATAAGCATGTACAACATAATATTATTCAGCTTTATAATTTGCAAATACATAAATCATGAAAATATTATTATTATAACTAAAACGTGAAAAGAAAAACTTTGCCACCCACTCAATTATGTAAAATTTAGAATTAATATAGCTTCAATATTAAATAGTCAATAAATTTTGATTCGATAAAGCTAAAATAAAAATACGGTATTATTTAATTTTGATCTAAAAATAACAAGTTTTTTAACATTAAATCATTAACAAAATTAGAACATTAATATAATAAATTTATTTAATTCTAATTTAGTTTATGCTAACTTTATATTCAAATAACATTTTTCATTACAATTTATAACATAATATCATTAAACTTAATAATTTCCCAATATATCAATTGATTTAATATTCTTTTATATTATTTGAAAAAATTAGATTCTAACATAAATTTTAAATTATTATTCCTGTAACATTGAATAAACCACATGCTGGTAAAAAATATCTTTAGTAATTTAATGTAACGATTGAAGAATTAAGAGAAACAAATTTAAATATTAATACATAATAATTAATAAAAAATAACAGCTGTTATTGAAAGTGAAAATAAAGACATCAAACGCAAATAATTATTGACGATCGATACAAGTAGAAATCTAGTTTTTTATTTCGTTTGATTTTATACGTTGAAGAAAGATGTCGCCAGTTGCCATAAAATACGTCATTAACTTGAACACTGTAAGATTCAGCGCCCATGCGCTACTAATGGAGGTTATGAGTTTTTATATACAGGACTAATTGAGTTCATGTTTGATATTAAGCTTATTCCTCGTGATAACAATGGTTTGGCTAGCTAGAGCTTTGCTTTCTTAAATTACTTGAAAAGTTCGGTTATTTTTTGCTGCTTTGATCTGGTTTTCTTGTCACAGAAGTACCGAATCTTGCTAATTTGGCTAAACATTTCTTGTGTTACATCATCATGTTCCTAAACAAACCTTTAAAGGAAATTCTAACTTTCTCTTGCTTCCATTATTGTTGCAGGTGAAATGGCATCTTCATATGCCCTGATCCATTGGTTGCAATATGGAAGTTATGTGGATAGGCAAAGGAACCATTTTTACCGCCATAACGTCTAAATCAAGATTTTTGGGTCAGCTGGACTATTGTCCACAAAGATTAGAACCTTTCTTTTTTCTTGATGAAATTTTCTATCAATGGTTTGAAGCCAATACTCGTAAATTGAACCAGTCGTCCAGGCTGTTTTATTATTTCCATTAGTCACGGGTAAGGATTTAATTCCTGCAAAACAAATTTGTTTTTTTTTAATTTGCCAATAACGAGAAGTTAAAGCTTTTCTGTTCCAGACATGTGTAAATCAACCATGACAGTGATCCTCTTCTTGCTTCCTTTTCCTCCATGACATTCATCAATTTTGAATGCATGTACTTGATCTGGAAAGAATTTAAACTAAAGGCCAGTTTCATCAACATTAATGATGTCCCTCCGAATATTTTTTTAGTAAGCCAGGTAACACTTTCGAAAAATACATTTTGCAATCTACTTCTTAAACTAAAGCACTCTCACCACTTGAGCTTTACGCAAAATTGTACTTCTGTTTTTAATGTTATCTAACCACCCAGCACTTGCTCTGAACATTTCATGGCCCAAGTCACTAGCGAATTGTTCAGCCTTCTGTCGCAATATTGGCCTCGAAATGGAAACTTTTTCGTCCCGAGTACGTCGCTTCCAATTCAGAGTCCACTTTTCTCCGTTGGGAAAAGAAGAAAGCTTCATTCGCTTCCGACCAGGTTGAAATAAAGATTTAGCTGCAGAAATAATTTTAACTTTCTTCCTTATAATCGGGGACAAAGTGTTTGGTGGAATCCCGAATGCTACTGCAATGTCTCTTTTCTTCTTCACTCTGTTTTCGAGTTATCGAGTCTAAAAAGTCCAATTGGCAGGAAGATTTTGTTCGAGTTATCACGAACTTTGAATTATCGAGGTTCGAATTCTGAATATTTTTAACGCGTGAAAGATAGGACTTGTGGCCGGGAATAAGAAAAAAATTCAATTAATTGAAAACTGATTATTATTTTGAAACAATCAAGGAAGAAATAATTCGAATTGTAAAAAGTTTGTACGCTAGAGAAAGGATAGCAATTTGTTTATTAATAATAATAATATAAGAACTCAATCAAGACTTAGCAACAGCTTTAAATCCAACAAATGACGGGGAAAATGGGATTGCACGCCCTCAAATCTTAACTCCAAAAATGTTGTATGATACTATTAAGGAATTAGAGATTATACATAAACTGGGTATTATTTTGACAACTATGAAGAAAACTATCATTTTTTAACTGATATTAGTGAATTAGACGTCGCGATATGTAAAGGACTGATTACGTACATATATTCTCAACATATAGTATCGGTATTAATAAAAGAAGAAGAACAAATAACAAATTTCTTTCCTTTTCCTCAAGTACAGAACTTTAAAGATTTCATACTACAATTACATAAACACTTAACATCGATTAAAAATATTGCTTGTGATTGTTAAAAATTAAGCTTTAATAATGATTTTAAAAAATAATTAGCGTTCAGCAATGTTTTAAATAAAAAAGATTTTGAAAATTTTCTATGGAAAGACGTCTAAGCAGCTGCATATGGAAAAAGTTCAGGTGGCGGGATCAAATGAAACAGTAAATCTTTTTAGTCCAGGAGCGGATCACATAAAGAGAAACAAAAAATTTCAACTATAATTTTGGCATCCTAAAATACAACACATCCATTCTAAACTTAAACGGACAACTGCAACTAAAACACTTAATTCGCAACAAAACACGATACGTTTCCGAAGAAAGTCAAAAGGCCTCAAATGCAGAGGAGCGAAGAATGTCAAATAAAGGTGGACTAAATCAATTCGGATAAATTTAGTTCAGCTTCCCTTGAGAAAGTGCAGGCAGTCACGTCCCCAATTGGGACGTAATTTAGAAGGGATGTCAGTTCAAATATAATGCCCCTTATATAAACTACAAAATTTACAAAAATAGAATTTAAAGATAACTAATTTCTTTTAAAAAGTAGACTGTGTCTATTTTAACGGCACCAACTTGTAGTTTTATGCAGTTTGTGAAAGTCAAATCACCAGTCACAGTTGTTCAAATACATTACGCTAAAATAAGCTATGATTGGGCGATGAGCGCCTACTGAAGCTTCTGTGATTTCAGCTGCACTCGTTAGGCTAATCGTACCGCTTTCTGCGTTGAATTTGGCTCGTGCTTTATTGCGAATGCGAAGATCATATCTGTATATTCCTCCAAGAGTATTATTAGAGTTTAGTATTGCGAAGACGTTAGTATCGGATGTTGATAAAACAATTTGTTCTTAATTTGGCATTGGCAATCAATGGAAGCCTGGTGGGTGGAATTATAAACCTGACAGGTGAAGAACTGGACCTTGAACGAACAGGAGGTGCTCTAGGAGAAGACAACCTGATTAGAGAATCAGATTTAGCAGGAGAAAGAGAACTGCCAGTAGAATCTTTTCTTTCAGAAGAGGAAGAAGATGGGCGTCCACGGGGAGCACTAGGAATAGGAGCGTCATCAGGCAAACATTCAAACTGCGAACTTAACTCTGCAAGAAGAAAGAGACGATTACATTGTTTGCAAGAACCGTAGTTTTTGCGGCTTAAGTCGATGTTAATGTACCGCATCATACCTGCCCTCACAGCAAATTTTTTTCTATTGTTCAGCGCTAGTCTCATTCTCGAAGCTACGCAACTCTCAAACGGCGTCTTCTACCCTATGTCACAGTGGAAAATTTTAATGAAATCATGTATAAACTTGGTTCCGCATTACAAAAGTTTATACAAAATAAATTTAGAAAATTGGAAGACATTCATGAATATAAAGAAAACATAAATAAATAAAAAAGTTTTACATGCATAAGTCTGAAAAAGTTAAACATTTTAAGGCAACAAACTTAAAATTAATGTTTATTTTTGAAAGCTTAAGGCCATGTGACAAGTGGGTCACTAAAAAGGTGGGTCTGGTCCTAAATTTTAATAATTATAAAAAAAATTATTTACAACAAAAAACTTTTTTCATAATTATACAACTTTAGGACCAGACCCTCCATTCTTAGTGCTGCTGGTTAAATATCCCAAATTTTCGAATCAATGGGGCGTTTTGTGTGAATATAAGTTGGGAAATAAATTAATTGGCGTTAAGGTAGGAATCTAGTCACGTGATCCAGTAATTATTTAATCATGAATATAAATACTAACTAAGTTTTTGAAGATGTTATCTCTTATAATTTCGTAACCATTTAATAGAAATTAAAATTCAAGAATTAAAAGTAATAATTTGACTTGCTGCAAACATTGAAAAAGAGACCTAAAAGTGAATAATCAAAACACAGTTAGGGTCAAAATCCATTGTTCATTTAATTGTAACATTTGCATATTCGTGTTTTTTCTTCCAATTTGGCATCAAATCAAACATTTCGACACGGCTTTGTGTCTTTTTCGAGGTCGAATTTAACAAACATCGAAAAAGTTTCATAAGCTAAATTCATATGCGAAATACATAAAAGAAAACCTAAAGTTGAGAAACGATAATAGTTTATAAAGAGTTTATAAAGTCAAAATATAATCAGATCGTTTATTCTTCTGGAAAAATGGAAATTAAACCGTGTAATAAAATCACACATTAAATAGACGAAGACAAAAACCAACACAACATTATGTTGTTGGTTGTGATTGATGATGGACAAATATGTAACTATAGTTACCTTCTAAACTAAAAGCTAAATATTAAGAGCATTTAGACTATGTACAAACTATATAGACCAGAAAGCTTTAAATTTGAAAGAAAATATTAATTTAAAATGCCTTGCATTTCGGCCAGCTTACTGACGCGATTTTATATGCATAAATATTTTCTAGCTAAAATCATGAGAAGTGCGGGAGAAATAAAATGTAGGTATTGAGTAATAAATCATCGCGTGATGATCTAAATTGACAATAGGAGAAGCCGATAGCGTTCTTCACTTTCAAAACCATGATTTTAAATACCATGATTTTAAATGGTTGGACATTTTTTAACTTTCATTGTCAGACGTAATAATTAAATCTTTAAAATTGTCTCTGAAAAAAGAGTCTTAATCTTGAGTCAGACACATTGTCTCTTTATTTTTATTCGAAACGATTCTCGTATTTATCTGTTAATGTGTATGTGGGAAGAAGTGCCGTTCATTGTGTGTGTGAATTAATTTGCGTGTTTATAAATTTTAATTATCTGTATAATTGTCTCACTTAAGATTTATTATCACCGTCTATATAAAATTTGTGCTGGTTGCATAATAAAGATTAAATTATCGTATAACGTATGACTAATGCTTTTTCTGTTTTTCTGTCATGAATCTAAATAGATATTACCAAGATAGCTTTTTCAAATTTGATCAAGATTTAAAGTTCTAAATAAATTAGAATCTAGTGTGTTTGAGGTAAAATAATAAATAAATAAATAAAACGTACGTAACGGGAGAAAAAACCCGTTACCCCATACCATGGGGAATCGTGTCCCTCATATTTATTCTGATTTATTTCCATAATATGAGCCTTGCAGAATAAAAAGTGTACAATATAATAATTCTTGATAGGATAATGTAATGAAGAAAAATTACTCAAAACATGATTAATACTAAATTAATCTTGGTTACCCGTGCAGAAATTGCCAAATGTTTGCCTTATCTCCGATTGGGGCCAGATCGGGCACACAATTTTGTGGTTATTAAATCTGGCCCGTCTTAACAGCCAAGCTTGCCAGTAGATGGCGCTTCATTAATTTCGGGGACTAAAGTGGGTTGCCTCCAAATCGCCCAAATTTCAATGTAAAGGGTCAAGCGTCAAAAATATTAAAATTATTATTTCTAAAAGTGACAAAATAAGTAGTGAAAAATGCCAAAAGTGAGCACAAGACGAGTGCGGAGGCATCGTATACTGCAAAATATTCCTGAGCTACATGTTCAAGACTATGTTAAGTAAATTTATCAAGTATGTTAAAATGAAACCTAACCTCGAAATGATGTTATTTATTTATATTAAAAAAATAGAAGTAATATTTATTGTGTTTAATGTGAAACCGAATTAGATCAACAATGACGTAATAAACATATTTATTTTCACGTATTTTTATGTGATTTGAAATAATCAGTATGTGAATACAACCTACTTATTGTAGTATAGTCACTTTTGTAAAAATAACTTAAAGAACCAGTGAAATGTTATAATCTTCTTATTTCAGAATAATTTTTAAATGTAAGTTTAATTTAGAAATTGAAAGCAAAAATATATTGCAAAATACTTAAACAGTTTATCATACACAGATCCCGGTTGTTCTATTGAATCTATCGACTTTTTCCGTTTGCTCCAAAAAAAGTTGTTTAAAAAAACAATTTATTTTTAATCTTACATACTCCAATGATTATATATCGTGATCTGCTTGATCAAATTATTGTTATGTTCTCGAATTTCAGCTTAAAAGGTGACACCTGAGTGATTTTGTAATGTTCAATATAATAATTTCTGTGGTTTAAATCGCAAATTAATATGAATTTCGAAATATTAAACGCTGAACACTATAATACATTAAAATGAATGCATATGATGCAGATGATGCAGACTCTTTTGCTAGTAAATTAATACATTTGTTTAAAAATCTTTTTTTTAATGAAAAATTCAACTTTTTGTTTCAGAATTCTTGATTTTTGTTAAAAATTTGTCTTTTCTGCAGTATTAATCTTTGTGTTCAAAAATTCTTCTTTTAAAGTTGAAAATTCAACTCTTTGGTTCAGAAATCTTAAGTTTGATTGAAAATTCGTCTTTTTGGTTGCAAATTAATCTTTTCATTTGAATATTTATCTTTCTTGGTTGATAATTCAAATTTTTGGTTTAAAACTCTTAAATTTGGTAAATATATTTTTTTTAAATTTCATCTTTTTGGTTAAGAATTCTTGAATGTGATTAAAATGTGGTCTTCTTGGTTTGTAAATTAATCTTTTTGTTTAAAAATTTATATTTTTAGTCGATAATTCAACTTTCTGGTTAAGAATTCTTGAATTTTGTTAAACATTCGTTTTTTCGGACATTGGGGCTTAAAAATGTATCTTTTTCATTAAAAATGCATCTCTTTGGCTGGAAATTGCACTCTTTTGTTGAAAGTTTCTTTTTTTTATTTAAAAACTTACTTCGTTAATTGAAAATTTAACTATTTAATTTTTGATTGAAAATGGTTCTTTTTTAAGTAAAAATTCAGCTTTTAGGTAAAATTAAACTATTTGGTTTAAAAATCGTTTTTTTTTATTGAAAATTTAAATTTTTGGTTTGAGAGTTCTTGTATTTTGTTGGAAATTCGTCTTTTATGGTATGAAATTAACTTGTTTTATCAAAGATTTATATTTTTTATTTGATAATTCAACTGTTTTATATAGAAAATTCTTTATTTTGTTTTGGAAGTTCAATAATTTAGTTTGAAAAATTAACCGTTTGGCAGAAAATTCGTTTCTTTATAGTTTGAAATTATTTTTTTATATTAAAAGTTTGACTAATTAATTTTTTGTTCAAAATGTAAGTTTCTTAGTTTTGAATACAATAATACCCGTCTTAACTGTCACATAAAATTCAATTTGACGCATTTGGAAACATACTCTAAAAATCAATTTTTAATTTTAATTGTTGATATATTACCGAAGTTTAAAATTCACTACACGATCACCTAGACAATACAGGCATATTGGCAATTAGAATGGCTATAAACACTCACAAAAATTAGTACAAATGTAAAATCATGCTATAAAGAAATGCTACGTTACTTTAGGTGGGGGAGGGGGGCATACAAAATTAACAATTGTCAACGAGGGAGAGGCTGCGTGTGAAAGATGGCCCAAAATTGGTAACGTAGTTTATGGATGATCCCTAAATTGCGTACGAATGTTTCAAAAATAGACGAAGCTGGCCAAGGAAGTTTTCCTAGACATTATAAGAACAAATTTGGAAAGGATAACTTACCCAGTAATAAGGACAAAAAAGAAAAAGACAATATAGTGGTGATGAAGGTAAGTATTTTTGATCAGAAAATTGATACTGCAATAGTTCAAAAAATGTTATTCTATGATGAATTAGAAAACATGTGTCTCTAAAAATGTCACCACACTTATTTCTAATCCAGGTTCATAAGAGCTAATTGGAAATTCCGAAGAAGATAATGGTGAAAATGATGGTAAGTTATATTTCAGAAGATTTATATTTATATTTACATGAATACGTGTGCACTGATTGGACTTCATCAATTTTTTTCATGCAGGTCTCATTGAAAAAAAAAATACACTGACGGAAAAAGAGATTGAATCCGAAGAATCTTGGAATAATGCTTCTACTTTAAGGATTGTTGCTTTGAACTCAGATTCTATTAAAGTCAGGAAAGGTATTTTATTAATACATCTATGTAGTTTATACGAATCAAAATCTATAACTGGTATCTTTTATCCTATTTTTACTATCCTTTTTATCAAATATTTTACAGATTTGAAAATTGCTGCGTCTAATAAGACCAAAAGCGTGAAGAAGCCCGTATCAGTCCCGGTATCCAAGAGTCGACGTTTTAATAAGACCAAAGTGACAAAGTACACTAAACCACTCTATTGAAACGAAACTTTTGAAAGCAGTAATGAGCTTAGTAAGATTTTTTGATTTTTAAAATTAAATATTAATAATGTGCAAAAAAAGTGTGAATCTAGTTCTAAATTCGCTTGTAAATTAAAAAAATCAAAATTACTTAAGTAAATCACATTTCTTTTTAATTGAGCCGCACAGTCATGTAAAATTTTTCACACTCGAATTTTGACTGAAAATTTACATCTTGCATCTTTATAGACTAATTACAATTAAAGCTTTTATAATGTGCCCAGACTGTTAATAGAATTTACTCTACTTCATTCGTATATATATAAAACGGACTCGAACATTTCGAAGTATGTTCTTTATTAATTTATGAATCTTCTATTTTATTTAGTTCATACGTTGATACAAGACATCGCAGCTTTGCGGTGACAGGTCCAAGAATTAGGTACCAATATAGCGGGCCTTATTGCTTTTGTCGAAAATGCATTTGGTAGTAACTACACTGCAAAAAAACATTTGCTGAAGAATTTAATTTGCAGATACCTTTCAAAACTTTAGAAGATTTTCAAAGTTTCGATGAAAAATTAAGAACTGAGGATGAATGCAATTATCGTTTTGTAAGTTTTAAATTATGACTTTTATGTAACTATTACAGGGTTTGTCCGGAAAGTAATAGGACTGAGTCCATTTAAAAAAAATTTATTGAGGCATTCGTTACAATTCTTTAAAAAGTTTCAAAATAGGCTCCTCCTGTGTCGATGCAGCGCTGCAGCGTGATTTCCAAGCATTGAAGGCTTCACGGAAGCCATTCTCCGGAATAGCCTTGACAGTCGCGGTGCATGCTGCTTGGATCCCCTCTGTCGTCTCAAAATGCTTGCCTCTCATCGGCCTTTTCAGGCGAGGAAACAAAATAAAGTCTGGGGGGGGGGGGGGCACATCTGGGCTGTAGGACGGCTGCGGTAGCGTTGGGATGTCGGCCTTGATCAGGTAGCTGTTCACAATAAAGGCGGTGTGAGCCGGGGCGTTGTCGTGATGCAACTTCCAGTCGGCTGCGATGTCTTGTCGATGTCATGAACCACAGATTTTGATAAATTTAACATCTGGGCAATTAAACGAATACTCAGTTGACGGTCTGAGTTCAAAACTTTGCACACACGAGTCACATTGTCGCTGTTTGTCGAAGTCGAAGGTCTTCCAGCACGGTCTTCATCGGCGACCTCTTCCCGGCCCTCCAAAAAGGCCTGGTGCCACCGAATCACACCACTTCTTGCTAAAGCAACATCTGGGTAAGCCTGCTTGATCATATCAAACGCCTCTGTCGCAGATTTACCGAGTTGCAAACAGAATTTAATCGCGTACCTCTGCTCTAACGAACGCTGCATTTTCGGCCAGCACCACTCACAGAAACACGTCGCGTGAAAATGCCTGTTCTGACTCTCCAAGTACTCGGAGACAACTGACCAGTCGCTCGTTCGTTAGCTAGAAACGCCCTCTACCAAATCCAGTCGGTGCGCGCACGCTCCGAAGTACAGTCGCGGCGGAAGAAAATCAGTCTTATTACTTTCCGGACAAGCCCTGTATGTAAATTTCGCTAGCAACTTCATTATTATTATTAAAGTTTAAAAATAAAACATCCGTCAATGTGAATTAGTTCAATCTGAGTAGTTCAGATTAAGAGAAAATGGTATTTTTGTATATAAATCATTTACTTATTTTCAGAAAGCTTCTTTGACGCTCTTACTCAACAAAGACACTAATATGGTCCCATTCGGGGCCAGACCGGGGTCAGATCGGGCTATTTTTAGGCGCAGTACTTTGGTCCCGATTGGGTATCGCGTTTCATTTCGAGTCTGGCCCCATCTAGATAGCCCGATTTGGGCCAAATTCTGCCAGACCGGGCCCCGATCAGATCCATATTGAAATTTCTGCACGGGTACCAATCAAAGGAACGGAAACTATTTTTTTTAACAAATAAATTCATTTGATGCAAAAACCTGTATGAAAATCAAGAAATGCAGGCAATGCATGTTCGGACAGTGATCATCATCATTAATCGATAATTCAGTATGATGAAGAAACATCATGGAAATCGACCTATGTATCACATAGTTTTCACGAATTAGCAATAATCATTTTCACTTGTCCATGTTCTATGAAATATTTAACTAATTCTTTTTTCAGGTTTGATTCTTATTACACAAAAGGCTGGGTTTATAAGTTCTTAAAAGTATAAATGCATTTAATTATCTGTTGAACACAATTTTTATTTTCTGTTTCACGTAAGATAGGAATTGTAACCTCCAGATAGTCTAAACTCTGAAAACCTTGTCACGGTCTAAAGCTTCTTGTTTTGAACACTAAAAAAAAGGCTAAACATTGTCACGACTGATCAATTCTGGTAGGGAAACATGCGTGTTTAGGTCAAGTCAGTTAGAACCACAGCACTTTAATTCATGAAAATAACGCCGTAAAAGCGCGGTCTTTATTATAAATAAATTAAAACTGTATAAAATCATCAGAACATGTTGCTTGGCGAACGTGGACTGACGAGGCGAGGAAATAAAATTGGGAAACCGAGCATCAAGACTATTTGTAAGAGAAGGACAGCACGAAAACGATAAGACCGGCTTAGACATAAATTCAGACATTACTCAATACGAAAATTAAAATATAAGGACAAGTCCAAGAATCATAAATGTAACGAAGAACGCAAATAAAAATAGAAAATGAGAACACAAATTAAGACATTCATAAAAACAGTGAACTAATGTCCAATTCACAACACGTCTTTTCTGCAGAATTAAAAGGAATATTTGCAAAAGTAAAATTTAGAAGATTCCTGCAAATTACCAGTGTGAATAAAAATAAAAATTTTCTTTTTAAATATACTGAAAAAATAACTACGAAAACATTTACAAAAACAACTTGAATTTATTAAGAAAATTGAACTTTAAATCGTATAACAACGAAGATTTATAATCGAGGGGCTAGTGACTGCGACAATCGGGCAGTCACTCAAATGGTTGGGGTAGGAGTTTAAGTGGCAGGAGATTTATACCAATTTAAATTCCAAATTAATTTTTAAAGTTTAAATCAAGGTTGGCATGTACACTCAAAGAATATTAATACTTTTTTTTTTTAAACTGCAATACATTTCAGAGATATCGTATGAGAAACAAAATTTTTATTTGTGTAGTTCTGAAGTTTAAAAAGAGAGTATTAAACTTTATTGCTAAATTTTAGTTCTTTTACGAATTTTAGGATTTGAAACACAGTATAACTCTGAAACTGGGTCGGTTTCTGGGCTGGAGGAGGCGGGAAATTTTCCAGATAGAGGGCCGTTTCGTTTCGCTTTTACTCCTGCTTGTGGCGCCGCGTAATTTCTCCTAAGAACTATATCAGGGGGTCCTATCTCTAGGGTTCACCTACTTCTAAAGTTTTCACAAAATGTCAAGTATTTTAATATTTTAAAATAATTTTCAGTGACTACATTAAAATTGGATTTAGAAAAATTGATTATAAATGAGGAGTATTCAAGCAAATTTATAAAGATTCAGTGTAGATGAAAAAACATCTGGTGAATTGCGAAAACAATTAAAAATGTTAATTTGAATATGCAATGAAAAGATTGCATTCTAAATGAATGTCGATATACTCCAGACAATTTAAACAAATTCGATAGAATGCCTAGGAATTGAAGGTTAATTCAAAATATTTCAGGGTTAATTGAAAAAATCTAAAAAAATTCAGAGTTGAGTAAAATTTAGTGATCTTGGAGGAATTCAAAAGAATTTGGGAGAATTTAAAGAAATTTCAGAAAATTCCGAAGAGTTGAAAAATCAAGCTGAATTAAGAAGAATTCAAAGTAAATTCCGATTTAATTAAAATGAATTCGCAAAAAAAAATTATTTTTGCCCGTAAAATTGCAGATAGTTCTGAAGTACTCAAGGATGTTATAGAGAATTGGATCAACATGCTTACAATTTTAAGATAATTAATATACATAATACTAGGACAAATGTGGGCGTAAGCGATACTTCAAACCTAAATTTCTATTTAAGAAATGTGCATACATAACGCAGTTTTATGTAAATCGTTGACGAACATAATTTTATTTATTAAAAAAAAATTTATTTCTTTTATTTCTTTTTTTGGTAGATTTTTTGTATTGTCTCGAAATTTAATTGTTCAATGTTTGATTGATTAATTATCCTGTGCATTTGATTGGTTTAGAATTACTCTTTTTGGATATACAAGTAATACCCTTGTTTGAAAATTCATATTTTAAGGTAGAAAATTGATATTTTTTTATTAAAATTAGACTTTTTAATTGAATATTCAGCTATTTAATAAAAAATTCATATATTTTATTAAAAAATCGTCTTTAAATATTTGGTAAAAAATCTAAATAATTTCCGAAATTTCAATTATTTTCTTAAGTTTTTGTTAAGTTTAATTTGTTTTCAGCGCATAAATGTTTCCACAGTTTACAATGTATTTGGAGGTTATGGTTAAAACCATCAAATAAATTGCAAATTCTCGAGCCCAAATTTGGATATATATGCATACGATACTGGAATAAAATTATTAGAATTGAGATCGATTAATTAAATCAATAATAATATATTGTTTGATATGGCGCATGCCAAGAATAAGAAATTTTAATATTGTAAACTGTTATATTCACTTACTACCACAGTGCATTGGCCTGTTTCATATTATTATTAGTACCATTAAATGATTGATCAGTTAAGAAGAATAGTTATTAAAAAACTAATAATCGGATAACTCGGTTACAATGTTTTGATTTCTGTACTTTGTTTCTCGCTCTAAATTCACTATTGCGCATGCGATGATATATTCCTCTTTCAGTGGACTTCGACAACATTCCGAGTGAATCGGAGCAAATGCGAGCTAACCGCCGATTACCACATGCTTTCGAAAAAGGTGGAAATCGTAGGATTGCCGCAGTGAATAGACATTTGCTTATAACTAATTACATAGCATTCATTTTACAAATTACATGTAGGTGAAAGTGGTCCTAAGTCGGCACAGTAAGAGTTTTTGTCAGAAACAGAGGGTAAACAGGGTTTAATGGCGCTTAAGTGTCTTGGGTCAGGAAAACGACCATTTATCTACAATTCTACGAGGTCTGCTAAAATAATACGTGGATTGAGGTAATAAAAAATGCACTTTATTTGGAAGTTACACGTCTGGGTCTCCTTCAAAATCCTGTCATCTTCAACGCACACACTAATCCCAACGGTGTTTCCACTTGTTGAAACAGTCCTGATACGCTTGTTTTGTGATGGCTTTTAGCTCCTTCGTTGCATTTGCCTTAATCTCCGAAATCGTCTCAAATTTTCTATCTTTGAGGGTTTTTTTAGTTTTGGGAACAAGAAAAAGTCACAAGGAGCAAGGTTAGGTGAGTATGGGGGGTGGGGAAGCACAGTAATCGAGTGTTTGGCCAAAAACTCACGAATTCTGAGTGCTGAGTGAGCTGGAGCGTAACACAAATTTTGCAGTGACGCGGTCCATCTTCAATTTTTTGGTCAAAATCTCATAACAAGATCCAACTGATATCCCACACTCTTCGGCAAGCTCCCTAATGGTCAGACGGCGATTTTCGCGCACCAGGGTGTTGATTTTGTCAACGTGTGGATCGTCAGTTGTCAGGTGGGTCACCCTTGAAACGTTCATTCCACTTAAAACATGCAGTACGCTTCATGGCAACATCACCGTAGGCCGTGTTGAGCATGGCAAATGTTTCAGTTGCAGATTTCCCGAGTTTCACACAAAATTTCACAGCAATTCGTTGCTCTTTCAGGTTGTCCATTTTACAATCCGACAAACAAAAAAAAACACTCTTTACTTAAAACCGTGTAGCTTATCAAAAAATGAAGATATCTGCGACTGGAATACTGTGTTTTAAACAGCTGATCTGTACGCACTTAGCGACACCAAGCGGATTCTCCTGAAATCAACTCAAGCGCGAAATTTAAACAGTCCACGTATTTTTTGAATAGGCCTGACTGACACGTCCGGAGCGTAAGCAGGGACATAATTTTTTCGTTTAATTGCAACAAAAATGGCAGGTTATGTACATGAAATTCAAATGAAATTCAAATGTAACAAAATAAAATAACATAAATAACAAAAAAAGCGACTGAAAAATGTGCCGATTAAGGAGCACCAATTTAGTGCATACTCAGCACCAAAACGAATGTTTACACATTTAATGCTATTACGCACACGAAATATATCAGAATGATCACATCGATCTTCTCAGGTGAAATCACAAAGAGAAAAAAAATCAATAAAAAATGCATGCCACACTCACGCTGTCAAGCGAAAACTAAAGGGACAATTATCAGCGCAAATCACGTTCAGGTATACAAACCTGTCTCTGAAACATATTTTTGCCAAGATTTTAAAATTTTGCGAGCTAAGGTTGCTCTTGGAACTTGGTAAGAAGTTGCAGCTGCTCTAAGAATATAATAATTTTGCAAAGACAGATGTGACAGTGGCGACGATAGACTCTTCTCATCAAAACTAGCTGTCAGTTTCAATTGTTTAAATTTATAATTTATTTTCTTTTTTCAGTTTTAGAGATATCTAGTATCACTGTTTCTGTTATTTGAAAAAACAATATTAATAAAAATCACATATTTTGCGAAAAAATTTAGATCTTATTTTACCCCTTATGCTCATTTCGCCACGGTGTCTCCTATAACGTTCTCGCACTATTTCAGTAAAGGGCTATCTGACGCTCAGTTTCAGGCAATTTTTGAGAAACTCAGCTAAATAAAAAAAAATTTGTGAAATGTTTATGAATTCGAGGTAACTTTTATACACTTCAGGGTCAATTAAAAAGGAAACCAGAAACACATTCAATAAATTGAATGAAATGAAATTTTCATATTTATTGCAATAACAGCAGTTTTTACACAAATGAAAGAATTTTTTTTAGCCTTAATATATTCTGAAGGTATATTATGTGACCAGATAACACTCCTAGGTCTTATAATCATGTTACAGTATTTATTTTCCCCTTTATTTCTACTTTGTGTAAATTTTCTTGCAATTGCGTGGAATTTGCTCATTTTAGAGTTAAAGAAATCAGATTATTCAGTGTGAGTCTTGCACAAATCATTCATCAACCTACACATATCCTGTGCTTGCGAGTTATGATGATTCCTGGCCTTATTGATTACAATAAAGAAAATCTCTTGAGATCATGTGTCAAAATTAAGCATTCGAAAATAAGATCTATTAAGTAGAAATTGACAGTAAATTTGACCTTTTGAGATTTTAAATCGAATTTTAGGTAGTGAAGTGATCTTCTTTCTTCCAAAGACATTATATTAAACCATGTGATACAAATTTCGGTGACCATATCATATATGCATACTCTAGTTTTGCAATAACAAGACAATTATATAACGTTATTAATGTTTTCCTTTCATTAAAACACTTACACGTCCTGATCAAATATCCAAACATTTTGCTAACCTGTCTTCTCGTTATTTAATTATGATAATTAAATTCCAATCAAGAATCAAAATTTATCCGTCATACTTTTAGAATACGTAACCGCTAGACTGTTGTCTAGATTAAGTAGTAGCTTATTCGTTAAACATAATTCATAAACATTTTTCAGATCATCATACAGCTGCACACAATCATCTATTTGTTATATTCTCTTACACATCTCTGTTTCTTCCGCATATATCATTTCTGTTGAGATATTTTCAGTCACATTATTACTGTGAACATTATAAAAAATAGGTCCTGAATTTAAACCTTGCTGGCCTTTCAATTTAGATTGATAAATTTAAGAAGAGTGACTTGGGAATTGAACATAGTGATTCCTATTTCTTTGAAAGTTCTTAATTAGTAAAACAAGATTGGTCGATAGTTTAATGACACGTAATTTTATTAATAATAGCCTGTAGTTCACTTTTTAAAGGCATACTTTGGTGTCTTTCTATTGTCGAAAATAAATTTCACTCTTGACAGCAATATTGTAAATATATATGAGTGGTTCAACTCACGCGATATCAGTCATCAATAATAAAGCTAAGTATCCTCTGTATTCCAACTGAATTTTGTTTTGGCAATCTTCTACTGCATTTTTCACTTGTTCAGGCAGAATATTTATATTGTTTCCAAAGGTATCCTTCCCTAACAAGTCATCACAGCATCTTTTATATCTTCATATTCAAATTTAAAAGAATTCAAGCGAATAAAAAACCTTCAGGTGAATTAAACAAGTTCATAAAAATTTGAGAGCATTCAGGGTTACTTTTAAATAATTTAAGGTAAATCTAAATGAGCGACTACAATTAGCAAATGAGAATATAGAAAAATTTAAAAGAATTTGAGCTGAATAACAAATTTTTTAGGGCATTTAAAAAAGATTGAATTAGAAATTAGAAATCCTTGTGTCACACTAACCGTTTAAGTGTACCTCTAGAGCCAGGATTACGGAATTTTCCCTCATGTTATCTTTGAACGAGGTAGTAAATAGCTACCTTCAGAAAATTGTTGTTACTGTAGACAGTTCGAGAAAAGTAATTTACGCGTCACTGTAGATTCCATGCTTCACTGTAAAATTATTGAGAATTGGACGAACAAGTCCTACTGGAGTATCCCCGATTTCATCTGGGGTCAATAGAGTAATCATGCCGCTTTCCGTGTTGATTTTCACTCGTTTTCTACTGCGAGTGCGAGAAACATATGTATATATTCCAGCAAGAACATTATTGGTCATTTCCAATATCGCAAAGACGTCACCATCAAATGTTGATAATACAATTTCTTCTTGGATTGGTATGGGCAGATAGACATTCCTTGCTTTAAGTAATAGAATTGGTTTATTCGCAGGAAAAGTGTATTTTCGAAGTTCAAATATTCGGTTTGGATTATTTAAAGGCACAAGCCGAATAAATGGAAGTTGATCAAGTCCATATGTACGTCCGTTGGAAGTTAGGAACTTGGTAGTTGGTGCTCTCAACCTGGCTGGAGGAGAACGTGACCTCACACGAGCAGAAGTTTCGGCATTAGAAGAAGATCTAATCAAGAAATTATGCTTGGCAGGAGATAAAGAACTAGTAGGAGAATGTTGTCTGTTAGAAGAAGAAGGTAATGTACTGCCACGAGGATTATCCAGAATAGGAACGCCATTAGGCAAGCAATCGAACTGGGTACTTAACTCTGCAAAAAGAAAATTAATTCATAAATCTGAAATATTGAAAGTACTAATATAATTGAATTATGTAAATGTCGATTGAAATTGTAATAGTGAGTTTTAATATATGGACAATTTGCAGATTCATTCGAAGAGATACTTTTAGTTTCTCATTGTAGTTATTCAGGAATTGGTTTCTTTAATTAATATTAATTCTTAAAAAAGTGAAGTTAATTGTACAAATTTAAGCTCAGATAAAAAAGGAATCACATAAAAAGCAACTACGCTAAGGTGGGATTCACATTAAAAAGCTAGTCTGCGCAATTTCACTTGGTTCTCGCTCTATGTAATGTGCCGCTGGTTTTTACAAGGAGTTTCAAATTAACGACCTTAACACAATAATCCTACGTTATAATAACAAAAATAATTTTAAAAATGTACAATTAAAAAGCGATCAATAGACCCTAAATCATTTTTTGACCATTCTAGGTACTTTTTAATGTAATGCGCTCTAAATTCCTTATAGATAGGACAATGGAGTAGAAAAGGAAAAAGACCCTTTAACTCTATCAAGTGACGTAGACTACAAATTTGATTTGAATCCTTATATACGCCGAACCATTTTAATATAGTCTGATCTTAATGGAGTTTGAAAGTCTGAACTGCCTAACCATCCATTTTTACTGCACACAATAAATTGTTATCGTCCCTTTAATAATAAAATGTTCTTCAGAAACTTTAAATTTACCTGTTGACGAAAAACAGGTTTCGAGGTAACTGTAGGTGTTAACAAACTCAAGAATGGATGCAGTTGTCCACATGAGTGTGCCAATTTTGTTCAGATTACCATCTTTATGAAAAGCGACGATCTTTGTTTTCTTTTTTGATTAGCTGAATGCCATTCTGATCAAAATACTTTTACATAACTTTTAATTTGTCGCGAATGTCATTCCAAGAAGTAGAAAATTAAGCAACACACCCTTTATACCTTTCTTTATGAGAAACGTCCACAAAATGAGCCACAAAAAGAAAAAAGAAGCTAATATTGAACCTGTAACCCTGTATATAGGACACCCTGCATTAAGGCTACTGTTTCCGTGTAAGTCTTACCACATTTTACCCTTAAATTGGCGATAACATATAACGAGACCAAAATTATAATAATTTTTTCACGTACAGCAAAATCAATTATTTTGGCCCAATGCTTAGTATCACTAATTGAGTCAAATGTCATTTAAAAATTGTCAAAGATTTCTATGCAACCTATCCTGTTCTAAAACACACCCTCTCCTCTGGCCATAGTTTATTTGTTTCTGTCCAAATTTTGTCTTCAATTACCAACGTTTTGCGAACCCCTAAATCAAACAACCAGTTTTTACAAATGTGCCTATCTGTATGTTGTTGGTTTATTCTTAGTACTCGAAAGTAGACAAGATTTTTTGTCGTGACTTTTTTTATAAAAATAAAACTACCAGCCCGAGATACTGAAATGAATATAATATACATTTAATATAATGACGTTGTACAAAATTAATAACTCAAAATAATTTTTATTTTCTTCATTTTCTTGCCGCGTAATCGCACTGTTCACTCGACTGTAACTTCGGGAATCTATGAAGCGTGGTACGGTGCAAAAAAGGACTTTTTTCAGACAAAAATCAGTCGACTCCTCAATTTTCAACGGATCAGAGATTTTTTAAAAACAATCATGAAGAATCGTTCAATAACCTAGAGGTGCACGTTTTTTAAATTTTTTATTCAATAATTCGTTATTTAACTTCAAATTTTCAATTCGTTAGATTTGCGATATTTACTTAGTTCCATTCATCGCTATTTCTTCACAAATGTATAGAATTAGTAAAGTTACTTTTTTTGAATAAAAAATGTAACTTGTAGATAAATATCCTGTATTTTGTCAATTCTTGTAAACAAATTAATAGATGTAACTGTTAACTGCTGCATTTCCGGATTTCGAATTTATTACTTACATAAATTTTGTTATAAAAATGTGAAGAAACAATTCTTAATTGCGAACAAGCACCAAACAACAATTATAGTTAATAGTTTAAACCATTTTTATAAAGAAATTCACTTATTTGGAAGCTTCGAAAAATTTTCTTTTCTGTAGAATTATTTATTTTCATCTGAAGAAAAAGAACATTACACATTAGAGTTCCATGAAACAACATTTGTCATTGGTGTGAATGATTTTGGAACAAATTCACTTATTTGACATTTATATGCATAGAAAATTTGTCTTTTATGCGGAATCATTTCTTTTCATCTAAAGAATAGAAATTATGCACAACTGACTTTCATCCAACAACATTTATCATTGTTACAAACAAATTATACAATCAAATTCACTCATTTTAATGTCACTGCAATTGGCTATATTGATATAAAAACCTATTCCATGGCAATATTCCAGCTTCTCTACCAAACGTCAAAATTGCAACCAAGAAATTGGTTTTTTTGCTTGGCATTTATTAATATATTTTTTGGTCCTTTTGGAAGTTTTAAATATTTTTTACTTCCTTAATTTTACCTTTCTATGATCTACACCCAAAGCCTATGAAATTAAAAGATTCGCTTGAATACATTATTGTACGAGAAGAATTTTGGAATCTTCTGTCATTTGTTTTTGTTTTGCACCTTTTAGGAACAAATGAATAAACGTGGAACTGACAGTACGTTGTTTTCTCTTGAATTGTTCTGTCATTTATTTCCGTTTCAGTGATACTAAGAAGTTCTAATCGAAGCAAATCGTATTCTATCACGGTCACATATATCTAATGTCGGTTTAACCATAACATGGAGTATAAAGTGAAAAATTGTTATCATGTAAGAGGATGTGGAATGATGTTGAGTTACAGGAAAAGAACCAATTAGACATAATCATAGAAAGAATCAAATCTTCAAGCTTCTTCTCTGATGTCCAGATAATGGAAATAAAACGCAAATTGATCGACAGTTTTCTGCCGCAGTATAATAGAGAATGGTCAAAGGTTCGTAGGATGAAAAGTGCTTTTATGAGGAAAAATACTGAATTTATACAAAGTGAATTCAGAGTATTATTCAATCACACCAAACAAAAAATCCCACAACCTGAAGATAGTTCCGTTGATTCTTCATTTAATTCATTAAGTCTACTTATTGTTTCTAAAAAAGGTTGTCCACGTTTAAGTTTCGAAGAAGGATCGGAAAAGACGAAACGCAGACGAGTGGATGAAATTGCTCTAAATCAAAGTGTAGAAGAGTTATCTAGGGCACTAAAATTGGTTAATCATCCACTTGTTTGCGATTCTTCTAAGGATAAAATAATAATTGAGAATAAAGTCATTAATGAGGACAAATTATTGGCGATGTACATGGATCGAGGCTTAACATAGGGGAAGTATGAGAAGATGAGGCTCCATAATTTGTATCTGCATGGTAGTAAGCTGCACCCTCCTTTCTCTATAATTCAAATGGCCAAAAATGATTGTTTTTCGGAAGATATCGAAGTATCGGAATCAAGAGAAAGTGTCAATTTCATTTCTCTATTGGCACCTATGACTAAAAGGATAATCATGGATTTTAGCGAGGGCAAACTTGAAAAATCACAGGCTCAAAAGTTGATACTTATTAGAAAATGGGGGATGATAATAATAATACTGAAACCGAGTTGAATGATGATGATGACGATGGCGATGATGATGATGATGATGATAATGATAATGGTGATGATGAAAGTAGACATGAGATTAATCAGAGAGATGTGTTCCATGATAATGAAAAACAGTTTTCTGATAAAGCTGTGTTTTTTTATTTCCATGGTTCTACTTCAGTTAGTCACTAAAGATTCTGTCGTCTGGCAAAATGAAACTCCATCCTCAGTTCATTTTTGTCGATCCATACAGTTTGAATTTAGTAAAGAAACTGATGTAGTAATAAAAAGCGCTGAAGTTGTAGCGAAAATTAAAAGGATGTCATGAAATTCTGCAAGTGCTCTCGTGCGGTGAAATGACCGATTCTGAAAAATTCAAAACGTATGCTTTAGACACGGTAAAGCTTTGCTTGAAACTGTATCCTTGATACAAACTGCCACCAACTGTGCATAAGGTTCTGATACACGGATGTGAGATCATCAGATCCTTCAAATTAGCGATTGGATGGTTCTCAGAAGAAGCCCAAGAGGGGAGCAACAAAATTTTCAGGAAGGCCCGATCAGGAAACAGCAGAATGTCCAACAGAATATCAACGAATGAAAATATTGCGCACTACCTAATGATTTCATCGGATCCGCGAATCTCTTTCTTGAGGATCAGAGAAATAAAAAAAATTAAGGAGCTATCAGAAGATGCGAATTGCAAATTTTGGGTTAAATAACAAATTATTAAATAACAAATTCAAAAAACGAGCACCTCTACGTTAAAGTGCGATTCTTTATGAGTATTTAAAAAAAAGCTCTAATCTATTGAAAATTGAGGAGTCGGCTGATTTTTGTCCCAAAAAAGTGCTTTTTTCCCACAGTGGGCCGCCGCGGAGATGGCCGAATATGAAATATGAAATGAGATTACATCCAATCGTGTGCATTCAATAACTAAGCTTAAGCTCAATTTCGCTTTCTCTCTGAAAGTATTTTTTCTGATGGCGCGCCACAAGAATTTACTTTTCAAAAATTTTAAATAATTTCTCTACAAGCTAGTAATATTTATTCATGTCCTTCGTTTTAAAGTAATTAGTATTATTTGCTCATGATGTATTAAACGAAAAGAACATTTTAGAAACTATATAATCCATTTGGCGATAAGTTGAACGTAAGATTTCGGAACAATGATATTTATGGAAAAAATTGGATTCAAAACTATACTGAAAAAATGGATTAAACCGTTCATGGTTTTAGAGTGCATTGACATATGCATTTAAGGAAATTTCAATAAATATATCAAAGTGGGTTACACAAATATAACAAAATTATTGCTTTTGTTTTATTTTCGAATGGTAATTTCGATTTTACAGAATGTTTTTTCGCTCTCCTGTAAAGTTTCAAAAATGTCTCTTAGCACTTTTTGGACCGCGACCCTTCAGTTAAACTTAATGAAAAATGAGTGCAAGTGAAGGACGTCAGGTAAACATTTGAAAGCGTGTAAGTGAACAGGCTTTTGGCGTTTAATTCCTTAAGAAGGTTTAAATTCTTTTCCATAAGTTTTTACAGCAGCCTGTTTCACTACCGTACCGTCACTCTCAATTTTATGTTCCTTTTTCGAATGTATATGTATCTAAGAATATCGTTTCAAATTTTTATGAAGATCTAAGCAGTATAAGTGTACTACCTGAGCGTACCTGAGCGTCTGACGCACTCACACTCTTCAAACGCGTTTTTCTCAAAATAACGTTTTGAGAAACTGGCCACACGATTCCTCCGGAACCATTTAGCTGATCCTTCTGAAATTTTGACCACACATTCTACACATAAGTATTCACAAAATGGCCTATCATCATGTTAAAATTTTGATTTTTACGCAACACCCTCGTAAAACTCAGGAAAGTAATAAATAAAGACGACATACCAAAATGTAATAAAAAATATTGGTTATGGAAACTAGGCTGGTTCGTCAACGAAACTATCAGCAAAAAATTAGCATTGATAAGATTAATATTCGTTGACCCATTTGTTACACCACTTGTAAAGAAACTGGTACAGGAAATGAGAGAATACCTATCTAACTTGTGTCCTCACATAGTATTTCACCTTTGCTTTAGCAGTGCTCGAGAATTAATGAAAAAAAGAGAAAAGTAATATCATAAAAGAAGCATAGGCGGATTATCTGGGGAAAGAATAATATTTTAGTAGCATTGCAAAAATTCCACAATAATCAAGAAACAAGATGAAGGAGGTATACCGGATATGCCTCTGAAACGCAATTTAAAAAATAACCCTATATGTATACGACTCATTACTAGAAACCGCAAATAGTAACATAGATTACTCAATTACTACAGCTACTTCTTCGGAGCATTCGAAACAATCCTTACAGACCCGGGACGAAACTCTATATCAGAAATGATTCATCAGTTTGAAAAAGCATTGCAAATTACTTATGTAGAAAACAAACGCTTTTCACCCACATTGCTACGGAAACATCGAAAGAATGCACTCAACCCTAGAAAACCTATTCAAAACAAGCATTTTAGACAATTTAAAATGTTTTAACTTCGCAAATCAAGAAAATAAAAATTTGAACAACTGAAATTTCACCCTTTGATGTTATGTTTGGAAGCGAGGCTAACGTACCATTTTGAGTGGTGCGTTCACTAAGCCTGATATATTGGAAACTAGTAAGAAACTGGAAAAAGAAATACAAAGAAAACCTACTAAGGGCTAAAAAGGAGTATAAATAGAAACAGAAAAAATAAATAAAGGCTCGACGAATCTATCGCTCATAAACACCCCATATACTAACCAGGAAACAAAGTAAAAATTATTAACAATACTAAATCTAACAAACTAGACCCTCCTTGGAAAGGACCTTTAACAGTTATTAACAACTCAGACTATAATAATTTACGTATAAAAAATGAAGACTCAATAAGCGAAATTCATATAAATCGGACAATGCCCTCTTTCAAAGACAATAATGACACCCTTCTGAACCTTCCTGCTGACCCTAGAACCGATCATCAGTGCTAATTAACCCCTAGACCAATTTGTCGTCAATTTGTCATCTACCGAAAACTTTTACTCAAACCATCGACACCATCATTACTATGGTAGGACAGGCTTGTAACAAAAAATGCAAACCTTATTATGAAGTCCAATTGGAAAGGACACGCTACAATAAACTAACTAGTAAAAAGTATTCAATACAAATTATCAGGTAAAAAGTGTCAAAAAATAGAATTAGCGAATTTTGAATATGATATGTCCAAAAATCTGTTCGGAATATTGAGCGAATCCGACATTAAATGAATTAAGGTCGAATTAGACCAAATTTACGGAGATAACAAAAAAATAGCTAGTATTTTGTCAAATCACACAAAAATACTTAAATTAATATTGGACTCCTCGCCAACTGACCGTAAGTGGATAACTGTCAAGGAGAATGCCGAAATGCAGTTTGTATGAAACTTCACTCACGGACTGAATACTGAAACAGAGGATAGTTGAGTGAACTCAAAATTAGTATTAGATGCAATACTGTTAGATGAAGTGAAAGAGGATATTTAAACAGTAAAAACGTCATAAACGGCGGAAAGCACGAGACAGTAAATCCCGAAATATTAATATCCAAGATGCTAAAAGAAACCATTAGAGAATTCGAGACATCAGTACTCCCTCCGTCGCAGTAATCCAAGGCTTATTAACATATATACCAGAGAGATCAGTAACTGAAATAGAAGAAAATCCCTTAAAAAGAATATTCCCTATCCCGAAACAAATAAATAATGTCTACATATTCATAGTCCCCGACTGCGACATAAGTTAGCTTACCAGCTGCATGAGAAAGCTTTCAGACCTATGATAAATGGTTATATTATAGTACCCTCTAGATCATTATACTCAGACATACAAAATTTACAAACCCTAAAATTTTATAGGATTCGGATGCAAAATGAAAATAGCTACGATAGCCTAGTATGAGACAAATGATATGAAACTCATTCGAAGCAATGGGAAATGTAACATTCGAGATCAATTTTAAACAAAAAGACACCAGCAAGTTCGAAAAAAAATAGTTCAACTTACAAAGCACATAACACACGAAACACTTAAGCAAGCCAGAATTAGACTGGACGACATCGAAAATATCTTATAGTATATTTCCCCCCACAGTAGGCTTAGTACTTAGAAAGGAACTGGTTTAGGGTGATTAGACTATATACTTTACATACATTAGGTATTCTCGATTGCATTAAGCGATGTTTTTCAAAAAGAATCAAATTATACAGTTATAGAAATAAAGGAGTCCATCAATCCCATAGTGTAACATACCAAACTTAACCTACTACCAAATAATTTTCAAACTGCCAAACCTGCACCATAGGTCAAAAAACCTTATCTTTGAAGATAAAAAACCAAACTTAGAGACATAGTTCAATCTAAAATCAGGGCTGTTACAAACTGAAAATTACCGCCACGCTACGTCCAATTAGCATGTATAAACCGCCGCCTTTCTGAGGAGCTTAGTTCTATATATGTAATGCTAAACGCACATAAGAGCAGTAGATTCTATGAATCAGGATTTCAAACAACTTATTCTCGAATAAGACATCCGGAAAGTAATCTAGCCGAGAGGGTTGTAAAGTAATTGGATTGGTTGTTTCGCTCAATATGATCTGATGAAAATACTAGATGGGCTCAGTGTGACCAGGATATTAAATTTTTCTTTAAATGTAAGAATGTCTTTTAGTTCACGATACACTTCTTTTAAATTGCATTTTGGTGTAAGACATAGTAATGAAATTCAAAATCTCATCAATTTCCCTGAATCAAAAGAAATGAAGAAAGATGGGAAAAATATTTGGATTAAAGAGAGAATTAACGCAAATTCAAAAAGCTAGAGCGAACTCAAAAGACGCCTTCGAGAATTGTTTTGCATAAAGATGATTGTGCTTTGCTTCGCATTCCAAAACAATCGGATGAATTTCGAAGGGTCACTAGGATTTTTTAAATTTTTTCTGTCCGACAGTGGAGCTAAAACGCTCGTTTTCGCTGCGTTGGTAAGGAGCGAAACCAAACGATTCCATGCCTGTAAAGATGAGAAAAATAGAAAATGTTCGAGTCACGACGAAGAGAGCTTCGCCCTTCATAACTTCCTATCGCCCCAGACACCCTTGTTTGCCCCCAACCGCCTTTTGCCCTCATAGAACCCAGGTTGCTGAATTTTCCCAGTTCACAGAATATCCTAAGTGCATGTAATCAGGCAAATCTAAAAAAATATGTTCGAACTTTAGATGCGGAGTAAATTTAAATTATAGCTTGCCTTCTCGGATTTGCTTCACAGACGTATTAAATAGAAATCGTAATTTTTTATAACTACAATTTACAAAAAGTGCATTTACAATTGCGTGTGAATGTATGATATATTACGTTAAGTGATTTATCTATTTATTCAATATCAAGCGAGTATATTAACCGAGTGATTGTATAAGACAAATTATGATAGGTGCCTCTAGTTGTGCATCTAAGGTGACGTAAGACATAAATCTGGTTCAGGAAATTAATTCGATTTGCGATTTAAGACTCGTGTTTTTAAGAAATTTTGTACAGACAATTCTTTAAAAAAGGGGGCTGATGAAAGGGCAAATTTAAATCGAATTTGATTTTATGTACTTGAGTAAGATTTAGAATTAAATTGTGAAGAATGATAGTATATTGTGCAAGCCGAAAGCAAAAACGGGCGTTTTTGCTCAAGGTTTACATATTATATTGTCCGGCAACGGAGCGAAAGCGAGTTTTTGCGTTTTTAAATTTATAAAGCGGAAATCGTAACTTTGAAATTACTGATTACAGGATCAGTAGGGCAAACAAGGGGGTTGGGGCAGGGCTCTGAGGGACGGAGCCCCCCCTTCTTCGCGCTTTAAATGTTTTCCATCCTCCTCCCTTTACAGGCTTGGCATCGCTTTGTTTAATACCTCCCGGAGCGAAAATGAGCTTTTTCGCTCCGCTGGCGGAGAAAAATCGCTTATAGGTACTAAATAAGAAATTATTTAAATGTATACTTAAAATTAGGCGTTTTGTATATTAGAAGACAATCAGCGATAGAGTATTCTAGTGTAAAGTCAAAAGACACGAAATCACGGAAAAGTGAGAGTCACATACTAAAATTGTAAATCGAATATCGAGTTTGAAGTTAGAATGCAATCAAATGGTGCCACAAGCACATACTAAATGTCAATGTCAGCACTTAAATGATAGTGAAACATAAATAGATATGACAAAGATAAAAGTAAGAAATTAATCCACAATTAACTGCGGTTTTGATATTGTTATTTTTATTCTCGTTGATGAAAATAGGGTTTAGAAAAAATCTTGCCAGATCGGGCCCTGTTTTCAATTCCCAATAATTTCACATAGAATGAAGAGATGCGCTCTGCAATGCTCTTTGTGCAGTACACGTTATTTATACCGAAAAATCGTAAACATTTTTTATTTCACTGTTCTATTAGCTTCAACTATCGACTTAATATTCAAACAAAATGTCGAATTCTTGAAAACCGAGGTCAAAACGTGATTTTCCAAATTTCCTTACTATTACATTTAAAATTTACCAAAAACTGAACATTTCATTCGTAAGGCAGAGTGATTTTCTTCTATTGAAAGATCGCAAAATTAAATCTGCTTATTAAAATCGCCCTACAACTCCAAAAACTGTTCAGGAATCAGTTTTGTTGTAAAGAAAACAAAATTCATAAAAATCCCCCGCCATTTTGTATCTGCAATTTTTGTTTCAATGCAATGTCATATTCTTAATTCGCGACCCTAAAATTCAAAATGATGACATTATTCAATTATAACCAGTTGTTTAGGGTTTTCGATCCCTGTGCCTCGTATGGCAAAAGTTCAACTTAACTTAATATCAGTGTAAGGAAATGACGCCTGGTACAAATATAAACGTGTTAAAGCGCACCGGTTTCTGGTATTCAATTTAATAAAAAGTTTTATATTCTTTCAATCAACTTTTCCAGCTGCGTATTTTACCACCGCGGTTGTTTCTAACTAACTGAAATAGTGTTTGAAAAAGAATAGAAATTCCGTTTAAATGCAGATTATTCGATAGTAATTGTTATTTGCGGGAAACTTAAAAAGTTTTCATAATTATAGGTATAATATGCTTTTATATTCACCAATAGAAATTAGGATGACCGTCAAGGTAAAGAGCAGAGTATAAGCGATCCTCATTTTTTTCAATTAGAGGAAAAACTGGTTTATACGTTAATGAAGAATTTGGTTAACAGTGTATCTAATTAATACTTTAAAGTAATAGATTCGAGGCTTAAGGCTTACCCTTTTCAAATATTTAGATTTAGATTTCATAAATCATTCCAAGAAAAGAAATCTCGTTACATAAGTGAAGGCTAGCATCGCAGCAAAAAGGCCACATATATGTGAGTAAATATTTCGTTTTTATGGCTTCATTCTTATCACCTTTATTTTTCCTTAGCATCCCTAAAGATATTCAGATTTAAATAAATTCCTGGAAGCTAATTGTCTCAAAAGATTAATATTTCTTTAATTACTGCGTATAAAATTTATATTTCTGAATTTTTTTTAAAGTCTAAAAAAATTCCAGAAGCTATCCTAAAATATATTTGAATATATTAAGGAATAGACAGCCAAAAAGAAATTACTTGCACGATAGGTGGAAAAAACCTTGTTTATTTCTTGGAACCTGGTGATAGTGGTCTGAAGAAAAAACCAGGTGTGCCCTAAACTGAGATAAAATAAACCTAGGTTAAAACGATATAGAATTTATTAGTTTTAATAAAAATAACTTTCCTTAATATAACCTAGTCAGTAATTGATTTTATATTGAAATTTTTAATATGTAATAATAAGTGGTGGGGGTTTCGCTGGTACCTTTTGTAAGCCTTTAAAAATTGCAATACTATATTTTTGAATTATAATTGAGAATTTTTCAACAAATGTCATTCTGACTTTAGTATCCAATAAAGAATAATAAGTTTTACTTTGGGACAAGGGATTTTAGTGAAGAATTATAACTTTAATAATTAGGAGACTAAATTCTCGTATGGATACAAAGCTTTTTTTTTAATAGAATATTTCATAAAACATTATTATTTTGACTTTAAGTCGATAAGTTTTCTAAAAAATCATAACTCTAGGTTAGAACTAGTTCAAAAACCTTGCCTTCAAGGAAAAAAGGCTCAGAAGTCGGAACAATCGACCTTCTTTGCTTCACTGAGGAGTTCGGAACGAGAGTCTAACTCTATAGGCGCATGTTCGGCACAGCAAAGAACCGTTTTGTTAATATTTTTCTTGATAATAGATTTTATGCTTTCACGATGATTCATTTTCATAAATAAGATATTTCGGGTTTCACTCGTATAAAAAACGACGACTTGTTTGCCAAAATTTCGTGAACTTTGCAGTTCAAATCTTCAGGGATGACCTGAAACTGAGTTATCAGGTCATGATGTTCTTAGGTATACTTTCTACGATGACTGTGATTGGCTAGAGCACCCCACCGTGGGGACTGGTCGAACTTGATTAGCCAATCAAGTTTTTTTTTTTAAATCCGGGAGAACGGAAAGCCAAATCGGATTGGTATTATATCCATTGTCCCTACTGATGTTATTAGGGTGTTTTAAGATTTCGATTGCGTCTTTATGTTTTCTTGGAAATTTGTTGTGTGTTTTTACAATGACTGTTGTTTCATCAAATAAAATTTTATGCCCTGTTTCGATATGATGTTTAGCTAGTGCTGATTGCGTGAAATTTTTTAGCCTGACTACTTTACTTTCATGTTCCTTTATACGCTGGCTGACCGCTCTCCCGGTTTCTCCAATATAGACTTTGCCACAAGAACAAGGGATTTTATATACTCCTGGATCACTGAAGGGTGCCTTTTTATCTTTAGGGTTATTTAGTAGTTGTCCTATTTTCGCAGGTGGTGATCAATTTGTTTGTTTGTGTAATCGTTCTGTATTAGGATTTGTTTAACGTTTTGTAATTCCTATTGTAAGTTATCTTTGTCTGTCATGGAGACAGCTCTGTATACAAAGGATTTGATGACAGATTGTTTTTCAGATGGGTGATGGTGGAAGGAGGCATGTAGGTATCTGTTTGTATGCGTGGGTTTTCTGGAAACTTCATGTCCTAATGTGTTATCAGATTTTTTGTAAACTAATACGTCCAAGAAAGGCAATTTTACGTTTTGTTCTATTTCCATGGTGAACTGGATATTAGGATTTAATTATTTAATAAAATCGAAAAACTTATTTAGTTCATCTCGTCCATGTCGCCAGATGACAAATGTGTCATCAACGTAACGGAACCAGAATTCTGGTTTAAGTTTGGCTTGATTGAAGGTTTTAGTTTCTAGATTTTCCATAAAGACATTGGCTATTACAGGTGAGATTGGGGATCCCATTTCTGCGTAGAATTGGTTATTGAACGAGAAGTAAGTATTATTGAGACATTGCTCTATCAAAGGTGCAAACTCGGAAGGGAAGTTTGTGAAACATTTAATAATATCAATTGCATCCGAGATTGGTACTTTCGTAAAAAGAGATACTATGTCGAAACTCACTATGATGTCTTGGGGTTGAATGTGAATCTCGTGTATCTTTTTAATAAAGTCAAATGAGTTTTGGACGTGAGTGGTGGAGTATTCTGTAAAAGGATTTAGGTTTGTAGCGAGGAAACGTGCTAGGTTGTAAGTTGGTGAGCTTATTGCGCTGACGATCGTTCTGAGTGAAATATTTCCTTTGTGGATTTTTGGGAGCCCGTAAAGTTTTGGAGAGATAGGATTAGTAGGTATTAAGTTAGATATTGTTTGGCTGTCAAGTTTAGAGTCTTTGAGAAGAGTCTTTGTTTTACTGACTATTTTTTTTGTGGGGTCCTTTTTAAGTTTTTTGTATGTATCGTCAGTTAGAAGGTCCATGATTTTGTTGTTATAGTCTTGTTTATTCATTAATACTATTGTGATGCCTTTGTCTGCAGGTAATATTATAATACCTTTATTTCAATTGAGTTCTTTAATTGCGGTTTTCTCCTGCTTTGTTAAGTTTGGGGATGGAACTTGAGCTTGGCGTAAAATGTTGGCCGTCCTGCGTCGTATGTCATTCGCTGTTTCGGGTGAAAGGGTATATATTGTGGACTCTAAATTGCTGATTATTTCTTCTTTTGGGATTTTCGTTCAAGAAGCCACTTGGAGCGCTGTAAGCAACTCTCAGTAGGCCCCTCGAGGCGCACTAACGGTTACTTAGCTCTGACAAGAACCATTTGGATTGAAATTAAATTTCCAATTAAAACGTTTTTACATTTATAAGTTATAACTTTGCAAAACATGGTTATTTTAATAAATACCACAAATAAAAGTCGATGAATAATTTATATTACGTTTTCATATATTTCCCAATATTTCTAAAATTAACACTTATAATTTCCATTTTATATGTTGTCTATATATAGTCCTTTAATATTATTTATTTTTGTGGTCTGCAATTTCTATGGATTTTTTGGACTTTTATAAAAATATAATTATAATTCCAAGTGATACGAAAATTGATCTTTCGGTTTTTAGATGTTAAGACGGCTGTTCCAAGACAGATTACGTTTCGCATTGGCAAACAAAATTAGACGAACAGAATTTCACTGTCATATTCATAAAAAATATCATTTTCCATAAAATATATTTTAAAATAAACTTTATATTATTATAATTAATACAGCTTACTCGAAATATATATAATTCAAATTATTTATCAAGTTTTTTCAGAACTTTTAAATAAATTTATAATGATTCCCATTTTGTCGTAACATTTATGTAAAATTCTGTAAAACAATGCCTCATAATCTTCCAGATTTGTTTACAATCTTATAATTCTTTTAAAATGTTTGAATTATTTTCGACACTGTAAACTTCCCGAAATTATAAAATTCCGAAACCTGAAAATCCCTAATTTAAAAATTCTAGAATAATGAAATTTTGGACAGTTTACAATATTATCGAATTTGAAAATTCCCGAATAATAAAAGTACAGGCCGAATGCTGGCTAATGATAAAATATACAAACTAGAAAATTCCCGTATTGCAGAAATTGAGAAAATAGTTTTGTGGTCAATATTATTTATTACAAATACAATAATCAAATATTTTTATTATGGAAATTTTATTTAATGTTTAATTTTAATAAATTATTGTTCTTATTTGAAATAAGAATAATTGTATAAAAATATGATACAAACATAAATTTAAAAACACGTGAGCTTCAATTGAATCAAACTTTATAGGATTCAATTCAGACTAATTTAACGCGACTTTTAATTTCATTTTTTTAAATAATAATTTTATTTTTTCGAGAGTTTTCTGTAATGTACAAAAATACAATGCACATTTTCAAACATCGTTTTTTATTCAAAAATACATTTTTTCAATTATTGTTATTTTAAATTCTAACAATAATTCTTATGAACTTTAAACATTAAAAAAGTTTTTTCTTTGGTATAAGTATTTTATTATTCTATTAAAAAAAATATTTGTTAACAAACTATTTTTTAATTGTTCAAATTAGGGAGTTATCTAGCCCGGATATGTATAATTCGGAAATTATCTGCCGGCAATTCTCAAATTCTGTAAGATTGTAAATTTTCGAGAATTTTCCAATTCGGAACTTTTATATTTCGGCTGTGTTATAATTTCGGAATTTTAACAGTGATGTGGGAATTTTATTTTTCGGAAAAAGCGACTGAAAAATCCCGAAAAATAAAATTCCCGATACTGTAAAATTCGTAAATTGAAAGATAACCAAAGAATAAAATTCCCGAAATTATAAAAGACGAATTGGAGAATTCACGAAATTCACTGTATACCGGATAATTTTCGAAAGACTGGTCGGATTGAATTATACTTTGACTTTGATAACTTTTTTTGATAAAACTAAATTTACCAAAGTTAGAGGATTTGCAAAATCCAAAAAACTAAACGAAAATGTACATTTGAAGCAAAAAAAGCTTGATATGGAAAAAGTCAAGATATAAAAAATATTTTTTTCCAATTAAATTGTTACAATAAATGTATTTCGAAGAGATCTTTGAAAAATCTTTCGGGGAATAAAATTAGTATTTATAGGTCGAAAAAGGTTTGTTTTCTTTACCAAATTTGGCTTTGGTCTAAATTTTTCCAGTTGTTTTTACTATAGTACAATTGAAGTTTGTATCTCGGGTGAAGAAATCCATTCTATTGTTTGACCAATGCACTTTGAAAGTCAATATTTTTCATAGAAAATTACCTCGAGTGACCTTCAATTATAATTTTTTAAACGTGAAAAACCACATTTCAATGTTTTTTATGAAAAACACAATACCTGAGTAACAGAACAAAATCGGAAACAATAAGTGTCAATTTATTCAGGAACAAGATTTTTGAACAAAAATGACCTTGAGTGAACCTTTAATATATATTTGTTAATTTTTACAAAAATCAGGCGTTATTTTCTTGACACAAAAAAAATAATAATAATTTGTGGGGGTGACAAATGATCGAAAAATTAATAAAATTTGAAGTTGTACGATTTTAATTTGTAACTAAATAATTTGAAATGTTTCAATCTAAAATCATCAAACACTTTCCATTCAAAAATTCTGATGACATATTTTAATAGCTTTAAATCTGAAATTATTCAATATACTGAAGACTACAAATCTAAAATGTCTCAACTATTAAAGCTTTAAATATTTTAAAAATTGCTTTTCTGGAGACTAAATAAAACTTATTCTTTTATTAAGAAATCACAATCCAAATGGTTAAAAGAAGTTTTTAAATGAGTTTTAAAAACCTTAAAAAAGGTCAGAGGTTTTAATGGTTTAATATATATGATAGAACCTCTATAAATTTGAAATTAGTCTATACTTTTTCATGTTTGAATGGGTAAGCGTTTTGTGTGTATTGTGGTGGGGATTCTAGGCGGTATTCTGGTGTTTCGTTTTAGAATATCATACCAATACAAACGTTTAGCCAGCCCTGTAGGTGCTGCATCGATATTCTTTCCTTTAACTGAATAACATTTTTTAGTCTTCGGGAGTGTCCGTAGGCTAATGTGTCCGAATATAAGGTTTCTTTTAAAATTAGCTTAGCCGACCTTCTCAGTAAGAGGTGAGAAGCGAGAATTCGAACTTCTTGATCCTCACGTCTCAAACCACGAGTTAAAAAGGAAAAAAAAAATACCTCAAGTGTTGGGTACCTCTTTTTGTATGGTTATTTAGGCCAAATTCCTTTTTTTTATACAAAAAATTACGACTTTCAGAATTGTCCGTGTTGCACCTCGTGGTCGATGTTATCTCGTAAACCATGATTTATGGGAACCGATCACGAGTCCTTTTAACATGGTAAGATTGGGTTAGATAATTCTTTTATTATTTCGCGAGGGTGCCTTTCTGATTTTGTCTTTATTTCGGTCGTTAAGCTGCGTAATATTTCAGGTCAGATTAGAGTTATACCGAGTGTTTCTTGTCTCCGCGGAAAATGGCATCGATACGAATGATTCTTAAGCTGCCATCCAATTTCTTTTTCTTAGAGTGTGCAACGTAATTATGTAAGTTCTTTTTAGGAGAGAAACTGTCAGGTGTTATATTGCCTTTAAAATTTCGCTAATCAGCGTTTATTAATTTTTATGTCAGGCACATCACTCTATGAAGTCAATATGATGTGTCGATAGGTATAATAGGGGCCATCGTTCATAAGCCGCTAGCCGTAAAAATTTGTACCGAAATGGGATTGCATGAAGTTTGTTGTTCTTTCCATTAGCAAATGATGTGGCCAAATAAAAATGAGTTTTTTTGTTAGGGATAACCTATTTCCTCTGAGAATTTACCTTTTAGGGTAAGCTGATGTAGTTTAGAATTTTGTTTTATAATTATAATGGTTAATTGTGTTCCGAATTAAATTAGCGTGACAGTAAAGATTTGTTTTAACTAAGGATGCTTTGTTTTTTTGTTTGCAACTGTCTCAGGCCTCAAGCCAAGATAGCCACTTGGGCCTATCTTTGCACATTTGATACACATTTTTGAACTCTGCGAGAATTTCAAATCTAATTAAAACCTTAATGGTTAATGATTGAAATAAATCGAAATGTTTTCATAAAAAATAAGATAAAATGTGGGAACTACTATTAGGAACTATGTATGGGATGTCACATTAGTACAAACTCAATGAAAATACCCCAAATGAAATAGAATTTTCTCATTTCAAAAACGCATTGGAGCCGCACTTCCAAATCAAAACACTGATTCGAATAATGAATTACGCCAAAGTATGTGAGCAATCCGAAAATAAATGAATAGAGCAATGGGTCGCGGTAGAGGTTTCAGTAGAAAAAACACAGGAACTCCAATAAATGACAATAAGTCGTACCAAGATACGTCAAATGAAGCAAGATATTCAGAAAAAAACCAAATGACAAACAACCAACCTCCACTCCATGATACCACCCAAATCCCTAACTGAACTTCTAACCCAACGAACTATACCTTTCTATGGCATAACGAAAATTTACCCTCAACAAGTGCGTAAATTAAAAAAATGAGACAAGTAAATTATGAAACATTTGAATACATGTTAATAACTCAGACTCAGTTCACGAATTTGACAGTCACACAAATAATTGAAAAATTCCAGCTACTTATTCTGCTTTCGGCATGATACGAGTAGAAACGGCGCTTTAAACTAGGAACAATTGACCGATTAAATAAAAAAATAATAAAGAAAACAATCCCGCACATTTCCTAAAGACTTGAAAGATTTAAGAAGGGTTACAAAACCAGGGACCGTGATATTTCAGAAAATTTGGATGCTTTACTGATTGAAGACACAAAAAATTAGTTGAACTACGTAGATCTTATGAAAACCTTAGAATCGAATATAAAATATACATAAAACTAAAAGATTTTGAATTTTTCAAGCAACTAGAAGATTTAGGTAAGGCATGGAAAACTGACCTAGCTATATCAAAAATTCGAGGTCAAGTATTACAAATTATTGAACTGAAATCTGGGATAAAATTGAACGTGAAAGTAATAGCTGTAGTGGGTATAAAAGAAGTTCGAAGAATAATAAAGGTTTAAATGAAAGTAAAAATCGTCAAAGTGATAACCAATATGGAGTTAAAAAACTATATAAAAATCAACACTCAATTTCAGCAATTGGATTTCCATTGCCTAGATTTTAACCAAACTACCAACCCAGATTCCAGAACAACCAAACCGGTTATCCATATAATCCCTTATGCAAAATCTTACCAATGTGCAAGCACTCACAAGGCAAAACAAGTTCTAACTCGGAGAAAAAACAGAATTCAAAGACAAAAACAAGTGAAACTACAAATAATTTAAACTGCTATCATTGTGGTATATCGGGTCATTTCAAAAGAGAAAGCCTTATTATGCTTAGAACCAAGAAAACTGGAAGGGCGGGTATTATAACTAAAGTTATTAAAACCTAATGCCGCTACGCCAGAATTGTTAAATTCCGGTAAAGATGAAATAACAGAAACACGTTTTCATCTAATGACAAAATTCAAAGGTAGTTCATTTCGAGTTTTAGATGATACTGGTGTCACACAATTATACGCTAGTAAGGAATTGTTAGAAAAAATATAGAATTCAAAATGTTTCATTACTAAACCCGTCTCGAGACAAATTAATGGTCGCGAACGGCACAAAAATCGATATAATTGGGCAAGTAGTAATCCTAATTGAAATCGGCAAATACACGAAACATTTTATATTCAGGTTAATCACAAAATTAAACTTCGTAGGCATAAAAAAGTTACTGATCGAAATAAAAAAGGAAAGGGTTCTCAAAAAGCAGACGAGATATGAGAAACCGAAAATCAAACTCAATGGATTAGTTTAAAAAATAAAGCGATGAGATTGCATAAGATTTCGGATAGGTTAGGAAAAATCAACGCACAAAATTATTTTCTAGGAAAATATTGTTAAGGTATTGTTGAACTTAACAAAAGTCAGCAATCACAATTAGAAAAGCTCATTAAAATTAAAATGAAAATCGAATTGGGAAAGGAGCATAGAGCAACCCATTTAACGAATCACAAAATCGACGTTAAGGGTCACGACCCCAAAAAACAGGGATATCAACATATTTATAATTAGCTTATTTGTAAATTACGCTAGAAGAAAGATCGAGACCAATTACAGCATTCAGAGTTGCTGGAAAGGGCATGTACTAATTCAAAAGGATGTCATTTGGTTTAGCCAATGCTTTAGCCACATTTCCATGACTTATGGACAAAATTAATAATCCAGAATTAAAACCAAACGTATTTTGCTATTTAGACGACATTATCATCGTAACCGAAAATTTGTATGGCTATTTGAAATATTTGAATGTAATATAAGATTAAATAAATGATGCAATTTTAACGATCAGCCCAAACAAATGTAAATTTGACTGTAACAGTAATGAAATATTTAGGTTTTAAACAAAACAATCAGGGACTCTAAATAGGTGACAAAAAATACAACTAATTCTCAAATTCTCTAAAACTTAAATAATAAACAATTACAGCGCATAATAGGGATAGCAAGTTGGTATAGAAAATTTATTCCACACTTTCCTAAAATAATAGAACCGATAAACAGATTATTGAAAGAAGATAAAACAAGAGATTGGGGATTAGAATAAGATATGAAAATATGAAAACTTAGGCCATAAAAACAAAAAAAAATGGCAAATCAGAGCTCCATAACTCTATTTTCACAGAACCGACTTACTCAAATCTACTCTGTTACCAAACTCGAATCAGATTTGTCAAAGAGTAAAACCAAATAAATAAAGTAAGATAGGATTTATAGAAAAAAGAGTAATCGAAGAACCATGAACCATGTTAGCAGCCGATATTATGGGTCAACAGCTAAGTTCTAAAAAGAGAAAAAATCAATACATCCTAGTGTTCGTAGACTTATTTAAAGAATGGGTGGAAATGATACCAACTAAAAAAGACAACGGAAGCACTATAGCGTCAGGATTTCATTAATTTGTCATTTCTCGTTAAAAACACTACGAATTCACCATACTGATAATGGCATGAAGCTTTTAAATATAACTTCAAGTAATTTATCTGAAAAATCTGGTATCAGGCACGCAGAAACGCTAAAATATTACTCCCAGGATAACGCAACCGAGATATACAATAAGACAATTAAAGAAATAATTAAAACCTAGTTAGATAACGATCATCCACCTGGGACGAACACATAGAAGATTTACAGTTTGCAGTAAATACAAACAAAAACACGTCGACCCAATTTACCCCAGCATTTTTAAATCGTAAATTTAGACTTAAAAATACAACGAAAAAGCTATAACTTTTACAACATAATCTGTTGCAAATGATAAAGAATAAACGGATATCGAGACCATGCGGAAAAACGGAACTGCAAATGTACAGGAAATATTAAACTGGATTTAATTTTCATAGAAATAAGAGTTTTAAATACTCTAGGAATAGAAGTAACAACAACCTTTTTTTGTTTATATGTTACAGGAACCAGAAAACCACAGAAGAGAGTTGGAATAGAAAAATAACGTAAATCACCGTGTATTTTTTACATAGCCTTAAAGAAAAACCAGAAATCCTAAAATGATAATTTTGTGAAAAACTTATACCACAAAAAATGTACATAACACCCAAATCCTTCTACAATAACAGATCCTATTGATAAAGACAGAACTACTCGACCCCAAATGACAACGGAAAAACATTCAGACAAGTGGGTTGGGAATACATCAACCGAAAAATCCAAAACTTACTAAAAATTAACGCAGAAAAAAAATCCACACAAAAGAAACGAAAGACAACACTATAAAACTAGACCTATTCTTTGCCTCACAAACTGTACAAGAACTGGACAGAGAACTGGCCCAAAATTCAGGCTAATGCCTGAACCCCTAAAGAAGAAAGGGGTGTAACAGTCTTATTACGTTAAAATTAACTTGTCAGGACCTTATGTAAAAGGATTGTCTGGCCGTGACCAAGAACAGGCGTAATACCCCGAGGAATCCCAAAGCCCCGAGCAGCAAGGCTTCCAATTCATCCTTCTTGAATCCATTCAGTTAATCTGGACTGGCTCATGTCCTGGTTTGAACCACACTATTTTTTAGTAGGTTTATCTTGTGCCCCAAGTTATCACGCAGTGCTCCAAGTCGTCACACTCTCTTCCAAGATATTACGCTTCTCTCCGAGTCGTAACGCTCGTATTCGAACCATCACAGGTATCAATTACTTTTTGAAAAAGGGTTTTGCATCCATTGTATTTTGTTGTCAGGCACACATTTCTTCAGAAAGTGGTTCTGAACATTATTTTGATAGAAACATTTTTTTTTTAGGTAAAGTCTTCCCACAGCATTAGGAGCTTAAGGTTCTCAGCTGCATTACTAATAAAACGTCAAATTTATCAAAATTGAATTTAATTGAAAAAGGTATGCGCTGAGACAACTATTGCCAATAGATATATTTGCAGTAACTCTTAATCTTAGCAAGTTTAAGCGAAAATTACACTGGGAACTGCATTAAAAAATTTGTAACATGGTTAAAATGAATATATAAAATTTACCCTTTGGGGCATAGATGATTTTTGTTCACTCTTCAAGAATAAGTACGAGGGTGGATTGATAAGTTTCCGGCCTGACCAAGAAAAACAACGTTTTTAAGAATTTTTTTTTTTATTTCTCAACATAATCTCCTCCAAGGCT
>NC_046661.1:132036953-132060012 GCF_010883055.1 Belonocnema kinseyi
GCGATCGGGCTGAAACTATAGCTACAAGCTATCTAAGGATGGTACTATAGAACGCCACCTCAAGGTAGGCCTAGTGGCGCCATCTCTTTGTCAGGCCGGAAAATTATCAATCCACCCTCGTATCATATTTCTATGGTGTTACTTAATTCAGTTATGCTGTACCGTAGATCACTTAGCCAATAATACTCTATAAACCTATATATAAGAAATTACAATGAAATTTGAATCAACAATAGAATATGGTTTAAACTCTAACAATGTTATGTAAAAGTGAAAACAGGTTTTTACCAAATAAATGACTAAATTTTCAAAACTCTGGGAGTTGTCTATTCCTTAATTTCGTATCTATAAGGGCCGTTTTAGAAAACAGGCGTTCGAAAGAAACCAATGTCGCTTGGATGCCAAAATATTTCATAGCCAAGGGATACAAGTTGCGATAAGTATATTCAACCTATTCCCAATATTTAAGATAATTAACAGACTTTGCCACGACTGGTTCTTCCTGAAAATCACGTAATTCAGCAGGAAGAGCATGCGATGCGACATGATCAGGTACTGGAGTTGCTGCTTTTGAATCGTGATAAGTCCAAATATCATCATCAGTAATCTCATCTTGAAGGTTATTTGGTAGCTCTGCTTGACTTTACAACGTTTCTTTAATTTGGATTTCAAATTTGATGTCTCTTTGTGCTTGTAACACAGTTATTGGTTTTAAGTGCATCTTTTTGAAGCAAGCGTTAAGAAGTGTTGCTTTTGACAATATTGTCTTCTCTCGAAGTCTTTAAATCTATTTTGCATTACGGTTAGCAAATTCTTTCGAAGGGTCTCACATATTACAGTTTCAGGATTTCTTCGCACAAACATACTGTCAGATATCTTACAACAGGGATGCTTTTGCTACATGTCACATCTTCAGAGCAAAATCCTCTTCTTACTTGCTCGATAGGCTTGAGAAGTTCCATAAGTTCTTTCAAAACTTCCATTTTCGAAGGCAACAACATAGCCGGCGCATTGAGAAGTCTAAGGAGAGTAGAGCTTATCCACGGGGCCATCAAAATGAATCTTTCAATCATATAGTACATAGTGTACCATCTGGTGTCCTCTTGCTATTTTACTTTGAGTAAAGTTCCTTCAGTTCTTCCCTCCACAAGTTGAAGACGACGCAAATTGTCTGCTGCAATGGGACTTTTTTGCAAAATGTAACAACGCCTTTTACTTTGTTTATAATTGCTCATAAACCAGATGCATTTTCTATTGCACGTACTAATCCTAACTGTATTGGATGCGCAAAGTAACCGAAATGTCCATGGAACTTGAACGTATCACTGACAGCCTTAAAAATATTAGGAGCATTATCAGTGATTATGACAGATATTGAAGATTCTAAAATATTCCATTGTGTGCGTAGAGCTGATAGCTGTTGTCCTAAGTAATCTGATGGGGGAGTTTCGTCAAGCGGAAATGCGCTAAGATTAACTATAACTATGGCTTTTTCGGGATAGTGTACTATGAGACCCAGAAAAGTTTTTGTATTGGAATCAGTCAAGAATCATTTGTAAGAAAGACGGTTTTTAGTTTTGCTAAATCATTTTTAATTTTCTCACTGAGAGTTGCAAATTTTGTATCCATTATTCTCGTTACTGTTTTTCTGCTAGACGCCAACGTCTTGAAAAAACTGAATAGTTCAAATATTAGAGAGGGTTAAGTACTCGACCCAATAGATATAACTTTAATGTAAACAACGTTTCATAATACAGGGAAGAATAGAAACTTCATTTTATTTTTGTGAATTTTAAAAAGGTTCGCATGCTCAACTTATAAAAGAAAATACTTTTACCAATAATTATTTATTTAACAATAGTTATTTTAAATTGTAACTTTTCATTAAATTTGATCTACAAATTATGAAGCTTATCTAATTAATATGATTATCAGTTCATTTTCTTCATAAGAAAAATAATCTAATATATTCTACACCTTGATTTTTATTCGTATTGAGTAACTTAAGAATTATTAATACAATAATTTTTTACCACTGAATAATTTCTTAACTTTCTCACTGCAATAAAAAGTAACGATTAGTATTGTAGAGAATCTTTTTGGAAAGAAAATGAGCTGAAAATAACTAACACTAAAGCTCGATACAAATTACTAAGGAAGGAGCACATCTAAAATTTAAACTAAAAAAAAAAAAGATTAATTTATTATCCAAAAAGATAAATTTTCAACAAAACAGTTGAATTTTCCACCAACACTTAATCGTCGAATTTTCTACCAAAATTGTTTAACTTCGAACCGAATAGTTAAATTTTTATATAAAAGAGAACAGCTTTTAAGCAAACTCAAAATAGATACATTTTTAGTTTAATAAACTAAACAACAAGAAAAACAAATGTTCCACCAGTTAAAATAACTCAAAAACGCATTTTCAAAAAAATAGTTTATTCGGAAGCTAAAAAGTTGAGTTTTCAAAAAGGAAGATCAATTTTCTACCTGAAAAAAAATAATTTCTTATAAAATAGATAAATTTTCCACAAGACAATTAAATTCTTCATTTCGACAATATGAGTTTCCAACAAAAATTTTCATTTTCTTTGAAGTAGTTAATTTTTTAAGTCAATAGCTTCTCCATTTTTAAGCCAGTAGTTGAATTTTCTACCAAAATAGTAGAATTCTCAACCAAATAGTTGAACTCAAAAAAAAAAAAATTCAACCAAATAACCACAGCCAATAAGATCAATTTTCAAAAAAAGAAGATTTATTTTCTATCCAAAGAGAGAAATTTTAACGAAATATATCAATTTTCTACAAAACAGTTTTATTTTCCACCTAACAACAAATAGTTAAATTATCTACCAAAATAGTTGAATTTTCAACCAATAAGATAAATTTTCAACAAAATACACGAATTTTACATAAAAAGTCCAATTTTATGCATAAAAAAGTTAATCTTCTACCAAGTAATTATTAAAAAAAAAAATAGTTTAATATTTTTAAAAACAGTTGAATTTTCAATTTAAAAATATAATTTTTAAATAAAAAGGTGATTTTTTAACAAAAAATGGAATAATTACATTTTTAATTGAAAAAATGATTTTTTTTAAACAAAAAAACTCATTTTCTTTCAGCTAGATCAAAACAAAAAACAACTGAAAATATAAATTTTCAAAAAACAAGATTAATTTTCTACCCAAAAAGAGGAACTTTCAACAAAATCGATCACTTTTCCATAAAACAGTTGAATTTTTAACTAAAAAGTTAATTTTCAACTAATTATTTCAATTTTTACATAAATAGTTTAATTTTTAACCATATAGTTGAATTTTCTCCAGAAAGAGAAATTTTTAATCAAATAGTTGAATTTTTAAATAGAAAAGACCATTTTTTAGTTGAAAGTATACATTTTCAACCAAAGATAGAAGCTAAATTTAGAGGTGAAGAACTGGTTAAATTTCTCACTCTAAAGATGAAATTTAAGGTGCTAATTTAAATTTTAGAAATAAAATTTATTTTTACTAGTTTTAAAGACTTATTTTTAAATTGTAAAAATTTTATTTTAAAGCCAAATTTTTAAGGAAGTTGAATTTTTAACTAAAAAAAGATACATTTCAACTAATTTTTAAATGTTTTGACTAAAAACTATATATTTTGAACTGAAAACGTAATAGTTAAATTTTCAGTTTCGAAAAGCTATTTTTCAGCAAAACCAAATTTTTTCTACGAAATAGTGTAATTTTTCACTAAGGAGATGAATTTTCAAGCAAAAAGATATGTTTTTAACAAAGTAGTTTAACTTTCAACCATTTTATTGAATTTTTAACCAAAAAAGGTGAGTTTTATTGAAATAGTGGCATTTTCAACAAAATAACTTAATTTTCAATCAAATAGTAGAATTTTTAACTTAAACAAAAATTTAAACGAAAAATCGAGAAATAAGGAAAATTTATTGAAAACAGATATTCTTTAAAAAGGGGGAAAAGAAGGAAATATTTCGCAAACGTTATTTAATAACCTCACTTCCACTGGCAACCCTCCCCCCACCTGTTACGATCCATAGTTTTTGGTGTTGCCCCCTCCCTCAAATTGTTAACGTAGTTTATGGACGATTCCTTACCATTTTTTATAATGAACCATATGTACTTCGTTCAAAATTTGAACACTTTAATAAATTGTTTATTTATCCCTTTTTTATGAATCCTTATTTATTTTGAGGTTATGATATTGTATTAAACTTCTTTAAAATAATTGTGAGAAATTTAAACATTGCACCTTTATAAGTTTTTATTTTCTTGAAAGCGTCGGTAATTTTATTGTCAATCTTTAGTTTTCCTGAAATATCTGATAATATTTCATTAGTCTTTCGTTTCTTAGATTGAGAATTATTTAATACTGTAGGTTTCTGAAGCCAATAAAGAAATTAATTTTTAATCATTATTTTGCAAAATAAGTTTAAAGGGGAAAAAACTAAACCTTAGCATATAAGAACGATTTGACAAGCAACTCTATTTAGCCTTTTAAGTGAAACAATTAAAAGCTGGTAATTTAAAAATGGTAGTTTACCGTAGATGGACATTCTAAATCCACATTAACTGCAGCATCAGAATTGTCCATGGTAGAACCTGACCCTGGCTCAGAAATTCGAAATAGAATCAAAGAACTAATAACATGCACTAATAACATGACTTTCTTTGTGAAATTAAGGTTGAATGTCGATATAATGAAATAACACACATTTTCAATTAACAATTTTTCACTGGAAAAAAGCTGTGAAAAACTATCAATAACGTAATAGGTTACATAATTGCGGTTACATTTGTGACGATCCGTTTTCTTTCCTCTTTATGAATTGTTTGAGCGGACGCTTCAGTCTAGCTAGGGTAAGGTTATAGAGACAATTGAAAACAGATCTTTTAAGTTAAAATAATTATTAAAGTATTTATTCCTATACTAATCGTATAATTTTAACTTAAGTCCTAGTATTTTGTGTGACGGGTGTATATATTTGCGAGTGTATGCATGTGTGTGTGTGTGGTATGAGCGAAAATGTAATGTTGAATGTAGCTGTTGTATGCAGCGCGGTTACATCAAAAGGGTGTATCTGATGAGTGTGACTCTAATTATTTTTAATTTAATTTGCTCTTAGTTACACGCGATTTGGAACAATACTGAACGGAGCCTGATTGAATATGATTACTTTGCGTGTTATTTTGGTTCTTGAAATTATATTTAAAAATAGAACGTTTTAAATTACGAATACGGAAATCGACAACAATCGGTTTTACAAAATATTCGTGCGTCGGTAACGTGTCGGTAAGTCTATGATAAACGGTAACAATAGATGTGCCTATATGTTAGAATCTATATCGGCTAAAATGGCATCCCCAGGTGCTCCTGTTGGGTACGGTTTTATGCCTCAGTATTTTTATAAATGTCGGTAAAGTCGGGAATGGTAATGAATGACAACTACAGGTGCTCCTGTCAGTTAACATTTATGTCTTCGATTTTTGTGAGGACAGGTGCGCCTGTTCGTTACAGAAATCGTATTCACATGCATGAAGTCCGTAGCGTCGGTTAGATCGTTAATGTCGCTTTTGTCAGTATTGCGCAAAATGGCAACCACAGATGTGATCGGTTCGTCGTGTCCAGTTGAACTACCGTTCCGAGTATCTATCAGACGCTTAAATAAGATGGTCTCGGTGATGGCTGTCGGTTCCCTCGAGGTGGGGATAGAGGCTCGCTAGGCTCGGCAATGAGAGCTCGGATGACGTGTGTGTTGGTGACGCACGCGTGTGTAACCTCCCGTTACACTGTATTATTGCTATCATGCGAAAACGATTACATAAATAATTAAAACTTTTGAGTCTACATGCTAGCTTTTTAATATTACAGTGCGAATCATATACTTACATGAAAAAACTGGCTAAACTCGGATGTGTAACGACGATTTTCAGCAAAAGGTTACTGAAAGAAAAATAAGTATTTTTCATACAATTTAATAAATATTGAATCTATAGATTAGTAATTTAAACTACGCAATTTTAAAGTTGCTGCAAACTCTTTTTCAAAAAATAAATTGAATTTTTCAGAAATACACATAAAAGTGGTTATAATTTGAGGTTGTGGTCTGTCCGAATATCAAAACATAAATTTAGAAAAATAACGTTTTCAATCACTGGATACTTTTCTTATTCAATTAATTTTTTTTTAACTATTGAAATATAACATTTGCAACTTACCATTGTTTACACGTGCATGCTGCCTCTGCTTTAATTACAAAATAAGTCACTCACGGTCTTACAGTCTCACACATACAAAATATATAGCGGATCGACGTTTGATCCCATCGAGAAAAGTATCGATACACTGATGCATCGACTTGCGAAGAATCGAAGATAGAAGGATCGAGTACTTTTGTACTCGATTCTTCACGGATTCGGTGAGGAGTGAAGATTGCTCACTACTACACGCTAGTGTTTAAGACCGCTCAACGCAACAAGGCAATACTTTTGAGGGACGGCATAACATAAATCGACGAGACCAATGTTGAACGCTTTAGAAGGATCCAACGTTTGTAAAAAAAATACAGAGGCATGTAAAATTTCTCGACTTTAAGTGATTGTGAATTATTGTAGCTCTATAAATATACGCTCGCTAAATGAAGAATTTATCCGTCAAATAAATTTTTTCGCTGAGTGATGCCAAAAGTTTGGGCACTGACAATTTTTATAAATCCTCGAGAGTTACAAATTTTGGAATGAAGAATGTTTCAGGAATACTATGTGCCATGAAGTCACGAATGCATTTTGCGAATACTTCCAAAGTTTTGCAATGGTATATATCAGGATAGATAATAATAATCTCTGAAGAGAAAGAAGTCATTAACAATGTATTAAGATCGAATAAATATTTTGCGTAAAAACTAGCTTTTTACACATAAATTTTATCATTCCATGTTTCTTTAAGATCTTCGCTTGTATTTTGTGAATTGAAACTTCTATAAAATATGAAATCTTTTAAATAAATGATTCTATTGGTTTCAGTAAGATTAAAGTTAATTTCGAAGAATTGTAGGGAATGTCAGAAAATACGATAAATTTCTAATGAAATTAAGATGAATTAACCCTTTAAGGACTAAGGCTTAATCCCGTTCAAGAAAAATATTGGAAAAATTCTGGAACAATGCATAGTCGTTTTCTGATTGATTTTTGCAAAAAAAAAGTTTTAATTTTCATATATTTTTTATTTCTATTTAAAATACAATAGCTTAACAGCACCTTACGAGATGCGGAACAGTCCACTTTGACGTAATGCAACATTAGGTATTAAAAGGATTAAAAATAAAGCAATTAAAAAGAATAAAAATTTTAAAATCCCGTAAGGTTCAATTGAATTTGAATAAATAGGAGTAAATAGAATTAGTAAATAAGAATCTAATAAAATCCTAAAGAATTCTAGATGAATTTAAACGTTTTCAGACTGAATTGAAAGGCATTGAAAATCCAAAAATGATTGATGTAAGTCAGGTGATTTTCAAGAAATCAAAAAGAATTTAGGGTGAATTGAAGGAAAGAAAAAAATTGGAATAACATTTTTAAAATCGTAGGTTTTTTATTTTAGTTCATTTAACGAAGCGAATAAAGTGATAGTTCTATTTTGGAAAGTGACAAACTATTGAAGTATATCTCTATAGCCAATTTTACGGAATTTCAGTCACTTCATCTCTGAACGAACTTGAAAAGGGATATCTCACATGAACGTTTATTACTGTAGAAAATCAGAGAAAAGTATTTTACTCATTAGCGCCGATTTGATGCTTTATCCTAAAATATTCGAAAATTGGACGAAGAATGCCTACTGGAGCATCCTCGACTTCTTTTGGGGTCATTGGGGTAACCGTATCGCTTTGCATATTGATTTTTGCTCGTCTTGTACCGTGGCGCCGACGAACGTATGTATATATCCCAGCAAGAACATTATTAGTACAGTCAAATATCGCAAAGACGTTACCATCAAATGTTGATAATACGATTTCTTCTTGGCTTAGCATGGACTCATAGATATGCCGTGATTTCAGTAACAAAATTGATTTATTCTCAGGAAATGTGTATTTTCGAAGTACGAATATCCGGTTTGGATTCTTTACAGGAACAAAGCGAATAAATTGAAGTTGATCAAGTCCATATGTACTTCCATCAGAAGTCATTAGCCTAGTACGCGGTTTTATAAATCTGGCTGAAGGAGACCGTGACCTTAGGCGAACAGTAGTTTTGGCAGGGGAAGAAGAACTGCTCGGAGAATGAGGTCTGGCAAGAGAAAGAGAACTGGCAGGAGAATATTGGTTGTCAGAAGAAGAAGAAGAAGAAGGAAAAGACAAAGTAGACGTTCCGCTACGAGGAATACCCGGAATGGGGGCGCCATTAGGCAAACATTCAAACTGGGAACTTAACTCTGCAACAAGAAAAATAATTTATAAATTTTCAATGTATGCATCTAATATATTTCAATTTGGCAAATGTGGCTTGCAGTTGTGTGTGAGAGTTTTAAATTAGAAAATTATAATGAACATTTAGATAGTAGTTAGGCATTACTGTATTCAATCAATTCCGTATATTGTTTGTACAGTAGCGCTCAAAAGTATTTTGTATTTATTTAAAATTAAATGCTTAAGTTTGGACAGGTACAGAAGGTAATAAATCATGTTTTAGACATAAGTATTCACACATTTTACTACGAAATAAAATTTTTTTTATACGGGTAAACAAAATTAATTTAATTCACGTATGACTATCCTGTTAGTATTCACACATTTTATTATCAATAAAAAACAAGTTAGAAGCAAAAATGTATTTTCACTCTACTGCAAGTTTGGTATACGCCACCTGTGATAAAGGTGGTTTGTTCGTGCAAGCTCCAGATTTGACCTGCTCATTGCAACTGCTTAGAAGGGACTGAAACTGATAGGGACCACCAAACTCGAAAGTGGGTGGCATAACTTTTTTTGGGTAAGGAGTCAATGGCCCATGAAAGACCCACCTTAACAGGCAAAGGGTTAATAATAGGCGTTTCTAATTTCTAAGCCAATGTGCGATCAAGTTTTCTGGTGTAAAACGAAAAGAAACGGAAAAGCGCGAGCCACGTCGTGAAATTATAAGTCGAGTTTAGAGCTTCAAGTCAGAATGCAATTTCATGGTGCCGTAAGCACACACAAATTTATAAAAAAAAGTGTTTAAGTGTAGAGTTTTGGTATTCAATTGACTAAATAGGTTTATATTTACTTTTCTAAGCATTTCCACCGAAATATTTTACTAACATGTTCCTATCGAACAAACTTACATAGAGTTTGGAAAATAATAGCAATTAGGATCAAATTTAGATTGCGACACAGCAATTGTTATTTGCTGGAAACATAAAAAGGTTTTCAGAGTTATAGGTAGAGTATAGTATTATATTCACCAATAGAATAAAGGAGGACCATCAAGTTTAAGACCATAGTATTAACAATCCTCAGTTTTTACAATTGGAAGAAAAATTGGTTCCTACGTTAATGAAGAATTACCATAACACTGTAACTAATCAGCATTCTAAAATCACAGATTTAAGGCGTAAATGTTATCCTTGTGCGATAGTAATTTATATTTCATAAATTAATCCAATGAAAAAAATTCATTACATGAGTAAAGGCTAGCCTTGAAATAATAACGCTACGGTAAACATTTAATTTTTATCGCTTTATTCGCATCACCTGTATTTCTTATTATGTTCCCTGAGGTGATTACAATTTAAATAAATACCCCAAAGCTAATTGTCTTAAAAAAATTCTCCACAGATTTCCCCAATCCAATTTTTGATAACTAATTTTGTAAAGTCTGAAATTATCATTGTTTCAAAATATAAGGCCTCAGCCTTTGTTTTTTAATTAAATATAGAATGGTATTGAGTAAGATTGAACGCTGCTAGACACTCGTCACAAAGCTCCGCCTTCATATCAACATACCAACCTTTCTGATAGCCAGTAAGATTTGGGATGTTGAAATCCTCCAGAGCAATATGCTGTGAATTTTGAAACATTTATATTTTTTGTTGTGCAGTGAAAATAGACTTAGTATTGTGAACTGTCAATTCTGGCGGTAAATACAAAACGATAAGATTATGGCTAAAAATGCTGGATTTTATAGACGTGCATACGATATTTATATTCAAGATCAATTCATGTATGTTTGATAGATCAATATAAGTAGCTTTAAAGTAATTATTCAAACCGATAAGAACCCCAACACCTCTTCTTTGGATTCTATCAACTCTAAAAGCACTAATATTATTGGTTGCATTGTTGGCTGAGCGCTTGAAACCTGCTGAGGCTTTATATCGCTAATAATCGTTCACTTATTTATTTGGAAGAAAAAACATAAGTCTAACATTCAATTAGACCAATTATACTTAATCAAAACTTATCAACGATTAAAACAATTTTAATTGGAATAATTTCAATAATTGGTGTGCAAGATATAATCGTGCGTTACATCTGAAAACTTCGAAAGAGAATTGAAGGACAGATCAATCTTTCGATTGCTATATAATTTTAACAGTCCTTTGATGTGATCATATATTCAGAATAGTGGAGATCGACGACTCTTTCTACTATTAATATACAATGGCTCACTTTGTGGAGTTGGTTAATTCGGATAATTAAAAGTAGCATTTCTAGCAACATCAAAGAATCATACAGATCTCTAGAAATTTAGAAAAAAATTAGTATATCCGAGAATGATCGTCTTTCTTTTAACAACCATGCCTGAAAACGTTTTCGAAGGAATACATCATCTGCACCACGAAATGAATATACTTTATCATCCTTCCATGCTAGATATTAAAAAAAAACGATTTTGACAACTTTGAACTATTTTTAATTATTTTTCAGTACTAGTTGACCATAGGACAGACGAAAAATAAATTTTGGCTTCAAAAATAATTTTTAATAGTAAAATTTCTGGTGCTGATGTTTTAAAATGTTCGCATGTACAGAGAAAAAAACCTAAAGTTTTATTAGCAGCAGCAACAGCATTGTCCATATGTTTGTTGAATGTTTAACGACTATCAAAGAGAACCCAAAGGAATCTAATCTTATCCGCGCTTACTAAAGTTACTTTATCAATTGAGTAATCTAAATCAACATATTATAGCATTCTTTCAGGTGAACAATACCAATCTACACTTTTATGGAATAATAGGAAAAAAGTGATCGTTACACCATTTGTTTGATTTGTCCAAGTTAGCATATAGAATTTCCAAGGAATTGACGCTAGATAAAGGATAATATAATTTTATATCATCAGCATAGATCGAATAGTGAGAAAGTAAAACTAAGAAGATATCAATAAAAAATATAAAAAGCAATAATAATAGGTCAAGATTTGAAACTTGTGGAACTCCTGATGTAGGTCAAAATATTCAAGAAGAGTACTTCTTATATACAATTTAATGTTATCGTTCAGACAGATATGATCTTGATAAACTTTTTACTTAGTGTGGTAAATCGATGTCAACAAATAAACTAGTTGAGATATTTTGATTAACTACATCAAATGCTTCTGCTAAGTCAATGTATACTACATGTATCTGATCATATGTATCGAGAATAACATGTAGCAACTGACCTGCGCCGTAAAAATTTATGTTAATAATTAGATAAGTTACTTTTTATCGTAATGAAGATTATTCTATAAATAAACGTTTTAAAGATTTAAGATAATTTTTTTGATAAATCATATAGGTATGTAGTGTTTACATTAGAAGCATCTCCACTTTTCAGGATACGGCACATTTTGGTAGCTTTTCAGATAAATAATTTGAATTTATGAAAATATTCTCAAAATAATCAACTATTCGATTACAACCAAATCTTTTGAAGTTGGAAACGTTAATATCCCCAAGTAGTAGGAGCCTATGTCCGTATATATCACGCCGAGAGGCAAGAGTGTTTACAAAATTATCAAAATTATCCACTTCTAAACAAGGTGGAATTACTATTAAGTGCAATTAATACCCTTCCTTCAGGTCTGCCAACTAGGTCATCTCTTTGTGTATTGAATCTGTAATTAGATCATTGTATTTAGAATTGATGACACGAGTATTTTGATAGTTTATACTTAGGGTACAGTTATCTAGGATGACGCCGGTTTCAGCTTCATGATTAATTCTGGAGTACCGTTTCTGAATATAATCTGAATATCTTTTTCTCCTCTTTGAATTCGACCCAGAAGGATTATTTTTAGTTTCTGGTATTGCTTTTGTTGCATTGGTGTACATTCCAGCGACATTTGTAAGTTTTTGATTATGGTTGGTGGCTTGGTTCCGTTCTTTATCTTGATAAATACTGTTAACACTTCTCTGGGTAAAGGCTATTGCTGATGCAGGAGTAATAGTATTAGATCAGATTTAGATAATCCAAAAATTAAAATATATTTCTTACGTGAACATTTTTGGCTTACAGAGTTATTATAAAGACCTTGTGAATGTAAACTAAAGCGAGATCCACATCAACGAGCGAATGAGCCGACAGTTTCCCTAATGCGATTAGAAGCTCACTGAGGATGATTTTTAGCTCGAAACCCCTAAAATTTCATAACGTCCGATCTCAAAGGTTTTCTGCATAGGCCATATTCACACATGTCAGTTTTAACTGATAGTAGATCTTTATTACTAGAACCATTATTTTTCAATTTCGACATCAAGATACTTATGAATGTGGTACAAAAAAATCATCTGACATTAAGCTAAGCCACATTGAGGTCAAAAAAGAAAATAACCAAATCATGCTGATAGAAATGATAAGATATCAGTATTTTATGAAGGACATTGAATATAACAAATTAATAAATATTTGTTTACACTTTTATGCCTTTTTAGCATTTAGAACCTCAAATAACTTGCAAAAACAAAGGAGGGCAGGTAGATCCACGTTTTCACAGATTGGCATGAGGCATACAAAAAAATCATAGGGGTTTTTATTATTATGGATGATTTGTGATTTGAATTCTCAGCGCTTCATTCGCTGGCTCAATTCCATTTTGACTTCTTGATGATAGTAAATTTATTGCATTTTTTCTGCTGTGTGTAATTCGGATAGACTTGTATTTTTTTATGTTGTTCAACTTTGAGGGGCTCGATTTCAAGGCCATCTACGCCTTTTATGACATCCTTTAAATTTTTATTTTTTGCGGTTTTCTTTCAGTAGTTGCTCTCCATCTTACGAACCTTTTCTTCTACCAAATTATATCTGGATTAAGAAGGTATAACGCTGCTCCAAACTTACGTCACTTCTTTTTTATGACAGCAGAACCGCTCTCTGCCAGATTGGCAGAATTTTGTTTTTTTACCTTTATTCTTGCCGAGTTTATCATTCATGGACATTGACAGGACTAAAAATGTGATGCGACGCGACAATAACTAGTTTCTTTAGGGCCAATATTACGTACTTTTCGATCACGTTAGCCCAAAATACATGACCATCAAATGATGCTGATGCAATTTGTTCTTGAGTTGGCGTGGGCTCGTAGATAGTCCGTGCTTTAAGTACTAGAATTGGTTTATTCTCAGTAAATGTTTATTTTCGAAGTGCGAATAGTCGGTTCGGATTCTTTACAGAAAACAAGCAAATAAATTAAAGTTCGTCAATTGTATATGTACGTCCAGCAGAAGTTATAAGCTTGGTTGGTGCTGCTATAAGCCTGGATTGAGGAGAGCTTGACCTTGGACGAAAAGTAGTTTCGGCAAGAGAATAAAGCCTACTCAGAAAATGAAATCTGGGAAGAAAAAGAGAACTTGCAGGTGGATGTTGTCTACCAGAAGAAGAAGAAGAAGGTGATGGTCCGCCACGATGTTCACCAGAAACAGGGGCGATATTAGGAACACATTCGCACTGGAAACTTAACTCAGCAAGAAGAAGAATTTAAATCTTTAAAATATTGGTACACCTAATATATTTTGTGAATTCAAATGCAGAGAGAAAATTTCAATGAGTGTTTAAAATTGGAATCTAAGTATGCAAATTCCGATAAAAGTTAGGCATTTTGGTATGAAATTAATGTTTTTTTACGAAATTAAATGTAATTATAACCATACAAGTATTAAACATTGTCCTTGCTTTCTTGCGTCACTTTTCGAAGAATTAGTTCGTTTTATTAATATTAGTTTTTAAAATACTTAAGTTAAAAAAACATGTAATTTTAAAATACTAATAATCTTTTTGAGTAAAGATACTTGATATATTATTCAAGTAACGTTTTTTACTTCTGATATCAATCAAAACAATTTTTTCTTCTAGACGTCGAAATTTAAAGAAAAAAAAATTTATTTTGATCTTCGTTTATGAACTTCGTTTATGAAAGCCACTTAATGATTAATTTTATCGACAGGAGTTACAAAAAATAGTTTAAGTAATAGTTAAGTCTTACCAAAGCTCAAATTATTATTCTCAATAATTTTCCAATAAATTATATAAAACATGAGGGAATTTTCCGTGTGACCTACTCCGGCATAGTCTATACTTACTATTAAATTCATAGTTGCTTCGACCAAACTAAAAGAGTGTTTGAAAAAGAATAGTGATTGGGATAAAATCAATATCCTAAAATCATAGATGTAGGGCGTGAAGGTTGTCCTACTAAAATACTAATATTTATATTTTATATTTTATAACTTAGTACGACGAGAGAAATTTCATTACATTAGTGGAAGCCAGCCTTGAAATAATAACGACACAGATATTTGAGTAAACGTTTATTCTTATCGCTTTATTTTTATCGCCTTCATTTCTCATACATATTTCTAAAGTAATTAGGATTCAAATAAGTACCTAGAAGCAATTCTATTGAGAAAAAAATCCTCTAGATTTGTATAGCCTTTATCTATTATTCTTATCGCTAAAGTGTTTATGATTCACTTAAATACCTAGAAGCTAATTCTCTTGAGAAGAAATTTTTTACAGAGTTTCCAAATCCAAACATTAAAAATTATGATTGTAATCCCCAAAAGGACAAGCAAATGATATTGAAAAGCAGAAAAAGAAATGAGTGATTAATAATTGTTTTATTTAAATTTGTTATCTAGCGAAAATAATACCAATTCAGCAATGGATGTTTGCGTACAAATTCAGCTAATGGTCGCAATTCTCAATCGATTAATATTGTGTAATTGCTCAGGATAAAATGTATAATTCTTGAAAATCTTTTTTAACTAAGCAAACACTGAAAGCTACCCCAAAATATATGTATATATATATATATTGAGAATTAGACTGCTGAAAAGAAATACCTCGTACACAGGATTTCGGTTAAAAATTATAAAGTTTTAATAGAAAAGTTTTAAAAGTTTAAATTTGTATAGAATCTCGTCCCATTTTTCTTATTTATTGTCCAAAAGATACCAAGAAAAAAATTTCTTTTAAGAGCATTCAGGTGAGAAAGTAGGCCGGTATGTATTTATTCCTAAAAATAAGTTTTGAGTGTGTTTTTTTAGTACGCCATTTCTTATGGTTTGTAGCTAAAAGCACATAAGATTTGAGCCTAACGGATAAAGCTGCACGGAACAAATTTGTCATGTAAAATTGTAGAACTCAATCTACGAATCTCGCACGGGCACCAATATGTTATTAAAATTAAAACCCTCCTCCTTTGGATATTTACAAGTTATTGCAATACTTAGTACAAGAAAGAATTATAAAAAGTCCTGGATTTTCTATGAAATTTTGACAAAGAAAAAGCAATTTGGAGACGTCTACAATGTTGGACATTGAATTTCAAGAATTTTAACCAAATATGGGAAGATCACCTTAATTTATATAAAATACTTCTACTTGTCGGAAACATGTTATACCTGATTTTAACTTTTAGCAATTTTTAATTAATCATAAATATATTTATAAACGAAAAATTTTTAAATTTTAGATTTAATGTTCCTAGAAAATTTTCGTTAAAAAAATTAGTAGTATAAAATGTCTGCTATACAGTGCGCTATTTTTTACTATAGGAACTACTGCAAATTGTTTCAAACCGAATTGAAAATATTCAAAACTTTTCTACAATTCGTCGTGGAACATTCGTCTAACATTTGGGTACCCATCCAAGATTCCTGGACTAATTTTGTTTTCTGTAGGAAACTTTTTTCTGGCATGGACTAAAATCTAAAATCTAAAACCAGGGACTAAATCTATTGCTGCACGGTCAAGCTTGCACTTATTCTTTAAAAATTTGAGATCTAGGCATTCCTTTTTGTGATTAAATATAGAAAAGTATTGCGTGCGATTAAACACTGCTAGACACTCGCTACAAAGATCAGCCTTGATATTAAAATTACAACCCTTCTGATGGTTATCATTATTCAGGAATTTAAAATGTCCCAGAACAATATGCTGTGAACCTTGCAATGAGTAAGTTTCCTGTAGGGCAGTGAAAATAGACTTAGTATTTTAATTTGTTAACTCAGATGGTAAACACAAAATGATAAGATTCCCACTGCAGCGGTACATTACATTGACCTAGAATTAGGTGCTACTGCGCATTTTTTGATTAGGTCCTTTTCTTATGCCGAAACATTTTTTCGTGTATACTTGACCAACCTTAAGTTATTCGGCTTGTTCCATTAGAGAATCCGAACCGGATATTGGAAAGTACTAATAATCCTCTTTCTGGAATATATGCATATGTTGGTAGCAGTCGCAGTAGAAAACGAGTAAAAATCCACAGTGAGGAAATTTTTTGTGAGAAAGCTGTATTTGATCTTGTCCATGGAAAATACGACGGAACATTCCGTAATCCTGGCTCTAGAGGTATACGCAAACGGTTAGTGTTACACAAGGATTTCTAATTTTCAATTCAGTTTATTTTAATACTTTTCAGTTCACACTAAATTCTTTTCAATTCCTTTGAAATCCGTTAGCTTAAACTTAAATAGATCTTTTTTGGATTTTTAATGTTTTGTTAATTCACCCTGAAAACATTCTTATTCAACTTAAATTCTTTTGCATTTTATCAGATTCCTATTTTCTATTTCTATTCATTCCAATTTATTTGAATGCATTTGAACATTTTTGGATTTGAAAAATGTTGTTCTATCCACTAGATTTATTTTTTATTTATCTTAGTGATGTATGAAACGTGTAAAATATTATTAAATCTCTTTCAATTATTCGTAATTGATTCTTGGCTTATTTAAATCAATAGAATAATTTAAATTTTTCCAATCATTTTATAATAATACCCATTCATTTGAACTCACCTTAAAATCTGTAAACGTTACCTTGAATGCTTTAAAAATTCCATTAAATTTTTTAGTTACCTTGTAGTCAAGTGATAACCAGATTTGATTTTCTTTTAATCTTTCAGTTGAAAGTGCTTCTTCAGCTTTGAGCTGAATGCGACTTGAAGGTCTTTGAAATCTCCTTTAGCCCCATCTTACATTTCTGCAGCATTTATAATCTGATTGTCGTATGGGCTCTAAAAGTTTGTTTCAGAATGCCCCCAATGCGATCATAAAGACCTTTGAATGTGCAGTTGCATGAAAGTTCTATTCCGCTTTACGTCCGAAATTTTAGCCGTGGAGTGTTAAGTTGGAAAGGTCCTTACGATTTTTGTACGGTGCCGCTGAATAATCTGAATTGAATATAACAAAGTACACAGTGATTTCTGCTTTTTCTCGTAAAAAAGATATTAGCTCTCTTTGATAAGGATGTACAGATATCATATTGTGTTCTTTTAGGTGTTATGTTAGGGAGTAACCTACATCTTTTAAGTTTTAACACATCTAGAGGTGATCGTAAGAATGTCACAAAAGGATGAACGGTCACTTGTACTTTTGACCAATGCTTACCTTAAAAAGTATCTTGTAAATCAGTCATCTGGTTTTTAGCAAAATTTAGTTGAACAAGAATTTGACCTACTGATAAATCACAATTTACGCTATTGATATACATACTTTGTTGTTTGGAAACAAAGTCAAGTGGAAGAAGTCGTTTCATATCTTTGTTTAATCTGTTTATAAATTGATCCGCTGATGCCACAGCAGTTTCGAAATTTGATCGATTCACGTTTCACTGTTGATTAATGTTGATATCTTTAACAAAACTTGCGATACAGGTTTCTTCTAACAGTAGTTTAAGGTTCTCATCGCCAGAACGGTTCGAAAAATTCATCAGTATAACACGCTTTTTGTGCAGGATTACACATCGACTGGGCTATCGAATGCTTCAGGTTTAAAATGCTATAGAATTAAAGATAGCAATTGTTTTATGTTCCCTCCATAAACCATCATTTTAACCTTCTAATGGGGAATGCAAGTCTTGCAAGGGGAAAAAGTCTTTGAAAACGTATTAACAAAATCGCGTTTTTAGTTTCTTCAGTTTTCAAAAAAATGTCAGAAAATTTTGTTATCTAATTATAAATGTTTGCATTTCAAAGTACATGTCAATGTAAACGATTTCAGAGCTTAACAAGTAAAACTGGTTAATTAGATCTGAAGAGATGAAATATCAAATATAAGTTACAACAAATTTCGAACTCCCATATATCGGCCATTTTTCAGAATTTTCAAAATCACTCAAGGGAATTTTTCTTTACTAATATATAAGTATATACGCCGAGTTAGAGTCAAATCACATTTCATGAAGAAAATTCTTGTTATCACTTGATGTGGCCTTCACCATATATTTACAATATTCCTATCGAGAGTGGAATTTATTTTTCACTGTGGAAAGGAACCAAAGTGTGCCCTGTTTTTAAGGGAGTGATCAATCTGCGCAAAACAAATACGTTCTATTTCAATTGTGAACAACTTCTTCAAAATATTCGTGATTATTTTGATTTTTCCATTGCATTTGATAAAGCGAACCAATTTTCTTTTTACGATTTAAACTTAACACATACGATTGAAACTTCAGCCTTACCCTTTTTTAAATTCTAATTAAATCCCTACCTCAGTGACCCACAAAACTTCGATTAACTAGGGTTTGGGGGTGGGTGTGGGAGGCGGCTAGGTTCAACCAAGAGTCATAGCTGGTTAGTGTTTTATACTCAGAAGTTCAACCAACTTTCAGCAGCGTTGTGTTAGATGGGAGTTCATATGATATCATCCTAAGACAGTTGTCCAGCCTGATTTTTCAGGTTGTCAATTTTTTATAAATAAACGAACAAATATTACGAAAAAATGACCATTTTATCTTTTTGACGTTCACAGTGCTCGTCAATAACATTCGGTTTTTTCAATGCCAGTCTTTTCAGATGGGAATTTGATGGGAATTTCAGCAACATTCATAATAAGTTGATAAATTTTATTATTTTAAAACAAATTTTATGAAAAAATTCATTAATTAGGCATTTATCTACAGAAAAATTCTTTTTTTTCTATGTAAACAGTTTTAATTAGGATATCGAAAAAATATATTTTCCATCCACAGATGCTCGAATAATGTATTTGTTTATTAAATTTTTTTTTTAATGTAAAATTTATCAACCAATTATGAATTTCGCTGAAATCAGCATGAACTTCCCAATTAAAAAGACTGAAATCGAAAAAAACTAATTTTTCTGTCCACAGAAGACCGAATCATCCATTTGTTTGTTAAATTTGTTTTTAAAAATCATAAAATGTGCCAACTCATTATGAATGTTGCCGAATTTATTATGAAGATCCCAATTAAAAGTTTGATATCAAAAGAAAGAAGAATTATTCCGTCGACAGATACCCCATTAATGCATTTGTATATCACATTTGTTTTTTAAAAATCATAAAATTGATCAAAAAATTATGAATTTTGCTGAAAATGTCCCGAAGTTCTCAATTGAAAAGACTTCCATAGAAAAACCCGCATTTTCCTGTCCACAAATGCCCAAATAATGCATTTTTTATAAAATTTGTTTAAAAAATCATAGGATTAATCAAGAATTTACGAATTTTTCTAAAATTATTTTTAATTTCCGAATGGAAAACACTGAGAAAGAAAAAATTGAATATTTCTGTCGAAAAATGCCTGATTACTGCATTTGTACATTAAATTTGTTTATAATATAAACAATTATAATCAGAAGAGAAACTTGTTTCAATAATATTGTTTCGATCCGAATTTCTTGCAAGATAACTCGAAAAAACGTGTATGTATAGAATGTCGTAAAAAAATTTTTTTCAACAAACAATTTGTTAATGAAAAATTTTGTGCATATTGTCTAACATTGGAATACGAAAAGAGTATACCAAAGGCCAATCCAATCTGTTAATTTTTTCGGCAGTTATCATGCTACAAACTAAAAATCTACAGAGAGACAGAGACACAGCCACACAAGGGGCCACATACACACACTAACTCAGAAAGACACACCCGTTCGTAAAAACCTGTTTTTCGAATTCAGTGGGTCTCAAAACTTGGACATTTGACAAAAACGGGGAAGGGGAGATTTTACACAAATCTAATTCTCTTGATGAGAAGGTAAAAATTTATTGTAATTTAACACACAGTTTAACCGCAAAATGTAATTTTTATTTTCCATCATTGTTTTATGCTGTTGAAATTGGAATTTTCGATTTTTCAAAAAAATGCAAAAAGTTGTTAGAATAATCTTGTAGAGCATTAAAAATGAAACATTTTTCTACTCTTGACTTTTTTCCATATCGTGCGTTATTTGGCTTAACAAGTTTTATAGAAAAAAGTCATTAATATAAATGGTTCGTTCGTTTGAATACTATGAATATCCGCACAGAACATTTTTCAATTTTTAAAAAAGTGGTGGCAAAAATTTTCAAAATGAGCTCACTTTTTGAATTTTTATCCAAAATTTCTGGCTAACGAACTCGAGCTTTATTTTAGGACACTAAAAGAGTATACATCAGCGCGACATAGCCGTCTTGACTACGAACTCAAGAGGAGCCAAGTACTGAAATGGTCGAAGAATATCCTAAAAGAGATTGGGGCGAGATAAACATACGGGATAAATGTGACTTGAATTATCTCACAAAATATGTGATTTTCTTTACAGTACAAGTCCAATAACTTTTCAACATCGGGGCTGTAGGGGCGGAAAATTCCAGGAATTGCAGACTTTTTGGATGCCCCCTCTATTAGCACGGTACTAGGTGCGCGCATGCGTAAATCATTAGCAAAATAGCACACTTGGTGGGAGAACCACAATTAGTGTGCGTGCCGTACGTGTGATGACATTTTAAACGGAAAGACATTTTTTAAAGAACAAGGTAATTTTTCAACCTAAGGTTTTTCGTAAAGTCACTGACAGTTCTTCCCCTTTTTATGGATCCGCCTGAAATCTTTTAAGCGCAGAGTTTAACAATATAAAATATTGCAATGATGAGAAGCTGTGGAAGAAAATCTGAAGCTAGTCATGGTCAGAAGAGTCTATCGTCGCAGGTGTAAAATATTTATTTTCAAAAAAATTCTAGTAGCAGCGGCAATTGCTTAATAAGTTCCAACATCAACTTTATTAGCTATTAAAGTTATAAAATGTTGGCAAACACATGTTCTAGTGAAAAATTCTTGAAAAGAAGTGAGTGATAAAAATGTAGGTACTACGTTGGAGAGAGTGGCCTTATTTCAGCGCTGTCGGTATACATAGACGAAATCTTCTACAATTTATATTTGCAATTATTCCTTTTAATTTTGCAGAAAAAATATTAAGACCGTGACAAGGTTTTCAGAGTTTAAATATCTGGAAGTTACAATTCCTATTTTACGTAAAACTAAATAAGCGGTTTCAAACTGATAAAATAGTCACACAAAAACAGAAAAGTATCTTTATCTGGAAATGACACATATATATTTCTATGTATTTTGACGCGCTGAATCGGAATGCATCATCAGAATTAGGCCAACGGTTTTCTCTTTGGCCCTAACCTCAAAAAGCACCTTCAAATAGTTAAAATGGTACGTTTTGTTTGTACAAAATCAAACCTAATAAATTTTGATGTATTTTTGGGATCAGGTAAGAATTCATTCATAACCTCAAAGCCGTTGAATGTAATCTCAAAGGATGCCTTAAACTTATGTAATTGACACCTTTTATGCGCTCAAGCTGAAACCTTACCACATTCCTATAAATTCTCGGGATTGCCAAGTCCTTGAATTCCTCAAAGCAGCTAATGTTATAATTAAAAAAGAAAACATTTGGATGTTTTCCGCGTCGAAATTTTCGAAGTCGAAGTCACAATTTATATTTTTGTCTTTTGTTCTAATAAAATTTAACTTGCAATGAACATCAATTTACCTGAGCAATTGTCTTCAGTCTATTTTCTTCCTGCTATACCGTGTTCTGTTTTCTTCAAAGGATCTATGCCAAACGTTTCCCTTACGTCTTTTACCTCTCAGCCTCGTTTTTCTTTTTAGCATGCAGCAAACATTAGCCATTATGACGTGACCCATCTACCCTGATATCGTAGTGCCATCACTTTAATATCTTGATCAAACAATTTTTGTGTAGTCGGGACATTCAATGTTACTTAGGAAAAACGTTGATACTGCTCTGAAACTTTTCCAAGCTTTATTTTCAGGGTCGATCATTTGAGTGGCAAAATTCGTGTTCTTGAATAACGTCCAAATCTGTGGTCCATCGAATACACCTTCTTTCAATTTAGCATCAGAAATATTTGGGAATTTTTACCCTCTATACGTAAAGCATTGGTCATTCGTATCTAAGGCTCCAACGAATTGCTTCATCAGATCAAGTTTAGTGTAAAGGGGTGGAATGAGATTTTTCTTGATATCAACTATTCTTTCGTGGATGACGTTGTGAGAACCCGGTTCGAGGGATTCTCTCTCAGGACAATATTTTTTCCTGTAATGGTTGACACGATCTCTGCTATTCCACAGAGGTGACAAGCATGGCCCTCTCGTGAAACCTGATTGTTGTCCTAGTATTATTGTTATAATTTTGAGAACACCACAGATTCGAAATAACAAAACAGATCATTTTAGCGATTTTAGCCGTTTTTTGAGGTTAGGAAGAAACAGAGAACCGTTGTGCGAATTCTGATAGCGGATTTGGATTCAGCGCGTCAAAATGCATAG
>NC_046661.1:132060112-132074359 GCF_010883055.1 Belonocnema kinseyi
GCCAATTAGCACAAATGGTAAGTTCCGACAGTGCCTACAAGTGTGCCTACTGGCCGCTAGATGGCAATACCGGTTTCATATGTATACACCTGGTATGTATTGTTACTAGATCAAGATGCTTTTCTTTTTTTTGTGTAGCTGTGTAATTAATTGCATTTATACTTTTCAGTAATTATAAACCTAGCCTCCTAGGTGATGAAAATTATACATAAAAAGTTTTTTTTAATATTTCATAGTACATGAATGGGTACAAATAATTATTGCTCATTCGTGAAAGCGATGTAATATGTAGGTCAATTTCCACGATGCTTCCTCATGATACTCAATTATTGTTGCAAAAGATTATGAAAAATCTCTTAATGTACAAAAACATACAAAAATAATAATTTTGACATTTTTAAGGCGATTTCTATTTTTGAAACACTTTGTCCTTAATATAGTTGATATATGAAAGTTGAAATAACCAAAAAAAACTTGTATTTTAAAAAACTTCTGCAGCTTGCAAATGTTTCACTAAAAACTATATTTATGCTTATCCCCTTAATGTTTTTTGATAACATTGGTGATCACTGTCCACACATTCTCCTGTTTTTTCTCCAGTTTTCTTTTTATTCTCATATTAGTTTTTAGATAAAATAAGTTTATATGTTTGAAAAACTGTACAAAGTTTTCGTTCTATTCCTTTGGAAGAGGCTGTAATTTCAAAATCGTGATCATAACCTACGAAAATAAAAAAATTTCGTAATTAAGGTTATAAGTGTATTATCATTCCTATTTACAATTTATTATTAAAATACGCTTGAAAGGAATCTCTTTACTTAACCGCCCAATTTCATTTTCTACTCTTTTAGAGAGACAAGCCTGTCAACTTTGAGGTTATAAGCAATAAATCTTAAAAACTTAATCTTAGGAAGCTGTCTCTAATCCTTATTATAAGTTCTCATTTGAACCACACTTTAAGAAATGCTGTTTATTTATCAGGATGGTCCTAATTGCATATACATGTTTTTTTAGTCTAATTGAACCTTGAAAAACATACAAAGTCGTGTGAGTTTAATCTTTCAGTAAATAAAAATTGAATTTCAGGCTTTCAAAAATGAACAATAATTTTCGGATTGTGGTCTTTAAAAGTTGTACTATTTCAGATATATGCATTTAAAATTTAATTTTTTTCAGGATTCTAGATATTAAAAAAAATAGTTCTGAATAATTGAATGTGGAAAATTTTTAGAGAATTTTTTAAAGAAAATTTGCTTCTAAGTATTTATTGAAATATTATCACTTTATTGGTACTGATAAGAAATAAAGGTGATTAGAATCCAATGTGTAATAAAATTTTAATAGTTTTATTATTTTCAAAGCAGCCTGTGATGAGATAACCTCATTTTGTTTGTTTAAATTAATTATCAAAAACAAACATGAGAAAAACAATATTGACGCATCAAGCTCGCGAAGAGCATCATATTAATCAGCTCGACTGTTAATAAAATTCGACATCAACTTGTACATCAGTTTTTTATCTTATTACAAAAAATGAGGATCGTTTATAATCTGGGCTTCACTTTGACGGTCATCCTTAATTCTATTGGTAATAATACATCACTGTTTTTTAAAACGTTCTTAAGCTTTCAGCAATTTACGATTTCTTTAGCTAATCTACATTCTATTCCTCATGAGAGCATGATGTTATAATGGGTAATTCACAAAATACGTGATATGTTTAGGGGTGGTTGGGGGTTTGCCGAAGTATCATTATTCATGTTAAGAACAATGAAAAAGGTATAACGCAGAGGGGGGGGGGGGGTCACAAGTTACTGAAAAATTTATCACGTATTTTATGAATGACCCCTAAGTTAATTTTATTGCAATGTTTAAAATCTCTTGCGATGATGTTAGAGGTACAAAATTACGAGAATGTGTAGTTTGGAGTTCATCTTTTACGGGCCATCACGATGTGAGATCGATTGGCTCGGATGTAATGATTCGTGTGGATGCAACATCCCAATATAAGATATGAGCTTCGTTTTCTAAAATGAACATTGAAATGTATCCATAGAAAGGAGGAACAATTCTAGGACATTCGGTACTTCGTCATTTCTAAGCGGACGATTCTGTTTAACTTTTCAAGGTCAGTGTTATACCATTCGATGATATCGAAGGAGTACGTGACGACAGGGATGGCATATATGCTGATTGCCTTGATTTTGTTTGCCGAGTTGAGGCAACTCTTTTTAGTCAACCTGAGTCTCGTAGTGAATGCCATCGTTGCGCTTGTCTTAACTAACATATTCTGAATACCCTTAGATTTAGGAATACCCTAATATTCATATGATTCGCCCGCAATCATTGCCTCGATTTCATTTTTGAACTCGTTCTCTAACTCTGCGGTCCCGGATTCGTCCCTTATTAAATGCACTGTTTTGCATTTATCTAGTCCGAACTCCATGTGGATATCATTGAAAAACTACTTTGTGACACCAATCACTTGCTGCAGTTTCCGCGCTGAACTCAGTGTACATTAACTAATGTACACTGAATCACATTTGAATCTGTAAGCTTTTCAGGCCTGTGCTTAACTGGAGGTCGCCGCATTCCGGACGACTGAGACCATCGCGTAACAGGGTCGCAAGTAGGCACGGGACCCCGTGAATACAGCGAGAGAGTAAAGTCATTTTAAATAAGCATCGCATTTTTATTTATGTGTAGCATCATACTTTAAACATTACATAAACCTGGTGTTGACGCCCCCATTTCTATAACGCGTAATTTCTAAAAGAAGTGGTACCTCCACGTTTTCAGAATGAGTAACGCTAAACCACTTTAACTGGATTTAAAGTGCTTCTCACGCTGTATTGAGTCAGTTCAATTTTAATTTATTCATAAAGTACCTGATTCTATAGCATTCTTGAATGGTGACAAGGTTACAAATTCTAAAAAGCACAAAACCCACATAAAAATTCTTTAAGTTTGTCCAAATTTGACCATTAAAATCTTTTAACCTTCGTCTCAAGATATCCACTTAAACCTAAAAGTACCCTGATTTAGCTAGTTAGTGAACAATTTTGTGAGTTTGACCTTGAACGGACTTTGATACTAGCCTGGTTCCGTCAAACGGACACTGAATTTCAATTCAGCGACCACTTAAACCTAAAGCTACTCTGATTTAGTTGATTAGCAATGAATTTTGCAGGTTTGACTTTGAACTGACGTTTATATGACCTGCCGGTGTCAAAAGCAAACCGGATTCAAATTCAGCAAACACTTAAACATTAAGGTATCCTAATTTTGTTGGTAATCAGTGCATTTTGTAGGTTTCACCTTATATTGACCTTGATACTGACCTGGTGGTGTCAAACGGACACCGGATTCGGATTCAGCGGCCTCAAGAACATAAGGTACACTTAGTCCTTCTTATGTTGCAGGCTTAGGCGGTTTGTGGAACTGTGTAATTAGTAAACCTATATTTTCCGGTAAAATTCCAAAGGTCGCAGAGATTAGATTTGATGTTTAGGAGAGGCCTCTCTTAACCTTTTGTAATTTTGCATGTAGTTTACTTTTAGCACGAGAATATGCACAATTAAAATATTTTGAAACGGTCTTAATTAAAGAGAGACCGATCGAAACAAAATCATTTCCACTAAAGTCTCGTAAAAATAATGAAATTTTTGTTCGATTTCAGAAAAAATGAAATAAATCTATAATCAATTAATTTTAATTAAAAATAACAGAGTAATTCCGTCTCTCCACAAGTTTCGCAATAACCTAGTTGAACCGGCATCAAGGCCAGAAGGAATTTTGAATTTTCTTTTTGTTCCGTCCCTCAGAGCTAGGATTTAATCCCTCAGTCGAAACTAAAGAAATTCAAAATGGCGTTTATGGAATTATCAGAAACTGCGAACACTCATATGGATTAAAAAAATAATAATCGCGGAATTAGACAAAGCAAATATAACCAAAGCCCTGCAACTCCTATAATTAAAGGCACGCGAAAATAAAAATGGTTAAGATTGCGCAAAGGATACAAGCTCCTTAAATGGTGGCCATCGCGAGATTCCGACGTTACATCCTTCACACCCGTTACAAAAAACCTCGAGTCCGATGTCGAAAAAACGAAACAACTATCAGGTTTAGGCGCATTCGATTCGGCCCACGACTTTGTTATTAAGGACCCGACGACATCGGTAGTAGGAACAGTAATGATGAATCCCAGCGTGACAACCTTTGCTAAAATAATAGATAGAGCTACCCTGACAACAACAACAACCTCTACCTTGACTTCCGGTGAAGCAATTTTGACCCCGAAAATCAGGCTATTGAGATTCACAAGTAGAGTTAAAGCCCCAAATATTTCGTTTAATTACGCAAACTTCTTTGGGATTCCAACAACCTTTCACGATACCAAATCGACTGACACCACCGTGATAAACCCGAAAACCAGACAAAAGGTCTCCTTAGTAACGACATCAAAGAAACCAGGGTATAGACCAAGGCTAAGTCACAATTTTATAACCGTTTCGAATACCGAAACAGATTTAGTTAATGAACGCCGCAATTATAAAAAAATTTGGCCAATATTCTACTTGCACCCAACAGAGAAGAAACCAAACCTCACATTGTCTGAAACAAAGTAAAACGAATCAAGATAATTTACTAAGGGGAGGTAGTGTAGGCTACTAAGACGTAGCAAGGTAACAGTGACTTGGGAAAAAATTATTTTTATTTGAGAAATTGTGTTCGATGGAAGAAATAAACTTAGTCCTAATGGCTTTTTGACTAAAATAGAAGACCGTAGGAAATTGACCCAAGTAACAGACGACAAAACTCTTACAGCAATGCCGATATTGCTAGGCGGAATAGAACAAAAAGGGTTCAGAAACCACGAACAAGAATTTTGTAACTGCAGCAAATTCAAAAAAGAATTTCGTTCTAACTTTGGCGATGACGATTTCGAAAGACGCGTAAAAAAGCAAATTCAAACTCGGTCAAGCAACTCAACTGGGTTCAGAGGGGTTGCGACCCGAATATCATAAAGTAATCCGTCAGTCGCACTTTCGTTTTTTCGGAGAATTATCCCAACTAGTGAGGAGTTGGGAAAAAGAATGAAATGTGTATATGGAGGAATGTAAATCCACACCTCTTCCCGAGAACTGGTTTCTAGCGTAGAACCGGCAAAATCTAACAATAAAAAGCACAACCCCCCCCCCAAAAAACGACAGCGTGAAAACTTCACAGTCAGACAGCCTCACCGCATGGTTCTAAACAGGAGGTAAGTTACACCACACTCCCCACTCTTAATTTTTGGGGCTTCTTCCCGCTGAAATGCACCTGAAATGCGCTCAAATGAGAAACTGATTCAAATTTTTGGTTCCACAATAAGTAGGAGTTATATCAGGTGTTACAGGGAGGGGGCAGTATAACGATACCCCCCCCCCATTTGAAAAATCACAATTTAAATCACATGATCTTGAAGATGTTCAAATCCTCTCATATGCGCCATAGAGAAAAAAGTTCGCGATATATAGATAACCGAGTGATCAGCGATCAAAATGAGGGGGCTGGCGTGATTTTTCTTCACTAATAACATTTTTCCAAATTCATTATACCTATCTTTCATAACTTCAAATGCGCTCAAATGCGCTACCACTCAAAAAATGTGCGCTAGCTAATTAACGAAGATATATTTTGGAGGGGGGCAGTGTAACGCAGGTGTTAAATCCTCAACAATGATGTGCAATATAAAGTTGAGGGCATGGATTCGTTCGTCTTTACATGCGCTTATATGCGTAACAATTTTTATTTTGTTGAAAATTTTTTAATTATCCAAGATATGGAAGTAACAAAATTTTACGAAGTTATGACCAACCAAATAAAAACCTTGCAGTCCGCATTGATTGCGGCCAAACGTTCTAACGATTGCCAGAGCTGCACAGTATACAAGAGGTTTCACCTCTAACGCAGTTTGTGTTACGTTCAAATACGTAGGTAAAAATGTACTGTTAAGGTGTTCTATTAGTGCACGCAGACCATTTATGATATACATTTTCGACAGAGAATGCCTTAGTGTTGGTTCTATATATCTGAACTCTAGTAAAGCATTACCAAAATTACTTTCAAGGTATTGTAGCTTTCTGGGATTTCCCTTTCTATATAATCGTGATTAATATAGGGATGTGTTTCTAGTGAAACCGGTACATGGTGTTCATTATTCCTAGCACCTATGCCTTCAGCTTGAATCAAGTCTACGTTCTTCAAATTTTCCAAGGCGAGTTCATCAATAGGAAGCCTCTTTTCTAGTTCCATTCTGATAGCAGTTATTTCAACAGCCGAAAATAATTTGCTTACAGATATTAGGCGCTTTTGATCTGCCAGATTCTGCTCATTAATGGCTTTAGCTAGATCTGGGTATTTAAATAAGAAGAGTCTGTGATCTTCTGTCCTCACACTTTGCCCATATTTCTCTGCCAAAAAATAAAGGCGCATAACATCACTGTTCATATGGTATGTCTATTTCCGTCGCTGTTTTTGTTTTCTCAACCTTTATTAGGATTTTTTTCAGCAAATTCAGTTCTTAAATTGTATGCTTTTACCATTTTTGTTTGAAAGTTCGCACTGTCGTAATAAAGACGCACCACTTCCTCTTTCATTGTGGTATCCCACTATATGTTCTGCGACGCTATTTCTGTCAAGAGTGTTGGCTGCAAATAGCTATTGCTAGCCAAAGCATCCTAATCAGACACAGTTGATGTTCCACTGCTTACCATTTGTCGCAAATGTTGCATGTTTACTCAACTGTTTGATTAGTGAGATACGTCTGACCATGGAGCATCTCACCATTGTTACCATCCAGCATGCTGCGGCCCAAGCTGTGGCTTCAGGGGCACCCGACGATCCTTGGGAAGTCCCTCTTCTCTTTGTTGATAGCCTATTTGGCAGGGGAAACCATGTCAGTGACAATTCTGTCGCTAACATAGCCTTAACAGTCAGGAGAGAAAAGCTTACGCCCTACAGAAAAATTAAAGCGAGAACACCGTCGGTAGAGAGAACACCTTCGGCTTAAGATGGTAACTGCCCAACATGTCGAATATATTTTATGGTTTAGAGTTGGATTTTATTTGATTATGTTGCACAGGTCTGTCCCAGTATATATCATCAGTCACGCACGTATTTTTATAATGCAATCAAGTGATCTGATGAGAGCAGTGTGCCCCGACATATTGGACAAAGCCTGTTTTTCTACGTAATCGTTGACGGACTGGGTTGCAGTCAAGTACATCGTAGGGGGACCTACACTTTAAGGTGGGTTCCGAACCACCCATAGGTCAGTAAAGGCATATAGAAATTTTTTAGAGGTGTTTGTTCAGGGATCAAAACCCCGACCCTCTGAACTAAAGTCCGAGCGTCTGACCAACTGAGCCACCGAGGTTATAATTATTATTATTAAAATAAGAATTATTTATTTAAAAATAGATCCTACTCCATCTTCACTTCATTGGGAATCGAACCAAAAAACTTCTGTTTTCCGGTCAGGTGCTGTTCCAATTAAGCTATTAGGGGGATCAGAATAAGAACTCTTCAATCAAGAAAATAACGCTAATTTTTAGCTAGATGTTAATAATACAAGTAATTATTTGTAAATTTATATGCTATATCATCAGAGATTGTACCTTACCGACAGTAGATCAACCGTCCAAACCATGAAGGCAGAAAATCTACACAATATCGATCAAGTTAAGAATCTTCTTAATTGGAAGAGCACCTGACCGGAAATCTAAAGTTTTGTGGTTTGATACCTAATGGGGTGAAGATGGAGCAGGATCTTTTTTTCAAGAAATAATTTTAATTTGAAAATATTATTTTGCATCTAGTCTTATTAAGACGTTAAGCATTTTCTGTTATTGAAGATTCTTAACTTGATCGATATTGTGTAGATTTTCTGCCTTCATGGTTTGCGGGGTTGATATACTGTCGGTTAGGTACAATCTCTGATGGTATAGCAGACCAATTAAAAAATTATTATTATTATTACCTATTGATATTTCTTATTAAATGCATTATCAATAAATCGAAAATTATACTACTAATTAATGGACAAAACTGGCAACTGCAGCATTTTCGGAGATGTTATCCATTTAAATGTAATAATACTGGATTTTAGAATTTGCTACAGCAATTTTTAGATACTAAGCTTAAAAATTCACACATTAGGTTTTAATTTGGATGATCAAACTAAACATAAAAGTTTTTTCGGCACAATATTTATTGATTGTTTTCTCAAAAATTAAAATCAAGATAAAATAGTACGCATTTACTACCAAACAATGACAGAAATAAATATTACGTGCTTTTATAATAATCGTAAAAAAATCGTGACTGTGCAATGAAAATTTTTACGCAGCGACAAATTTAAAATTTGACAAGTGCGTTAATTTTTGAACCTAATCATTCATTAAAAGAATAAATATTTAATGTTCATAAATATTGAAAAAAGTCAATTTAACTTGAAAATTTGAAATTTTCCTCAAAACAATCCTAGGGGTCCGTTCAAAAACATATATCGCTTTTTCTTGATATTTTTTACCCCTAACCCCCTAATATGTTATTACTAGTGATATCCCTACACACACATAATTAAAATTGATTAGGTGCATCAATATTTTTAATTTTTTAATTATTATTGAGATATTAAGATGACACCATATGTCACTTTCTCATATAATTCCAATATACAAATAGAATAATATAAAAAATATAAAAAATCACTACTAAACAACTAATAATGCATGAACTATCGTTCTTGCAAAAAATATAATCGTCTATTTTTTCTTGCAGAGTTGAGTTCACAGTTTGAATGTTTGCCGAATGGTGCGCCTATTCCTTATGTTCCTCGTGGGGGCCCATCTTCTTGTTCTGAAAGTAAAGATCCTCCTGGCAGCTCCTTTTTTTCTGCCAGAACTCCTTCTCCAACCAGGTCTTCTGCCCCTGCCGGACCACTTGTTCGATCAAGGCCCTGGTCTCATGCAGCCAAGTTTATAGCACCACCTACTATTCTTCCTTCATCTGACGGACGTATTCATGGACTTGATGAACTTGAATTGATTCGGCTTATTTCTGATAAGAATCCGAACCGGCTATTTCAACTTCGAAGATACACATTTCCTGCCAATAAACTAATGAAAATACTCACAGGACGACATAAGTTTAGTGCCATTCCAAACGAAGAACAAATTGTTTTATCAACATTCGATGCTGACGCATTTGCAATAGTGGACTCTAGTAATACTCTTGTTGGATTATACAGATACGATCCTCGCATTCGCAATAAAGGACGAGCAAAAGTGAACATGGAAAGCGGTACGATTAGCCTAATGACTGCAGCTGAAATCGCAGAAATTCCAGTAGGCTCCCATCGCCCAATCTTAAGTAATTTTAGCGTAATGTATTTAAAAAAGAGTGAGGGGTAATTCAAATTTTAAAGGTGTATACCAAAACAAGTCGGTGCATATACCTATACTATAGTAGTTTACCCCCTACTGTATAGAGTCTAACTACCATCCTTTCCCGAACTATGGGAAAGAAGTTTCTACAAATACTAACTAAATTTTCTATAAGTAAGTTCTGAATTTTTGTATCCATCTTCATTCCATAAACCCCATTGTTTTTGATATTATAAGTTTGATAAACAAGTTAAGATGTATCATTTCTATTAAAAAATTTTCACTGTTTGGGTATATTTGAATTTTTTCAACGTATTCTCGCATGGAACCTTGACTTTTTCCAATAATAATGATAGCAGTTAAATTGGCTTCTTTGTACTTCAGGGTTTTGGACTTTCTTCGAAAACATATCATGTTATCTTGCGAATTGATCTTTTTCGGATACAGTGTTCTATGCAAGTTATGAATGATTGTGTGGTGTTTTAATTTACCAGATTCCCATCAATCCCGTCACCTGAACCTTTTTCATATGCAGTTGCTTAGAAGTGTGTTAATACAAAAAAACCAAAATCTTCTTTGTGATTTAAAAGATTTCTAAAAGCAGCATTATTTTTTGACATTATTATTATTATTATTATTATTATTATTATTGTGTGTTTTTATTAAACTTTCACTCGGGTAAAGCCGGTGATACATCATAGCCACGGACTAATTCAAGGGATTGATGAGATTAGAATGTTATAACTTAATTCAAATAATTTAATACGATGGTTGAAGCCTCCTGCGATGATGTTGTAGGTATACAATTACGAGCGGCCACGAGCTTTGGAGGTGATTATAAAAACATTTCAGTGTTGATATGTTGTCACAGGCTTATACTGCCCAACATGTCGAAGGCATTTTTGGTTAGAGATGGATTTTTATTTGATTATTTTTGCACGGGGCTGTCCCGGTATATATCATCAGTCACGGACGCATTTTTATAATGCAATCAAGTGATCTGATGAGAGCAGTCTGCCCAGACATATTGGACAAAGCCTGATTTGACCCCATCATTGACGGACTGGGCTGCAGTCAAGTACACGATGGGGGGACCTACAGCTTAAGGTGGGTTCCGAAGCACCAGAACCTCGGTAAAGGTACATTGAAAAATTTCCAGAGGTACCGGCTCAGGGATCGAACCCCGGACCTCTGAGGTGAAGTCCAAGTGTCTAACCAACTGAGCCACCGAGGCTCTTAGCCACTGAGGCTCTTTAGCCACCGAGGCTATCATAATAATCATTATTATTATTATTATTATTATTATTATTATTATTATTATTGAAACATACTTTTCAGCGAGGCCAAACAAAATAAAGAACTCTCCGTCTTCAACTGAGATTCATGTATGTCCATGTCTTTTGTTTTTAGTCTTTACATGAGACCTTTCAGTTAAATTCTTGAAAAGAACGAATTCTAGTTGCTGATAATTTGTGTACATAAATAGTTTAAACTATTGTCAATTGATGTTCAGTATTTCTAAAATTGATTGAGCAATTAGGTTCTGGTATTAAATGTACAAAATTCTGTCCTTGAAGAAACTCCGACGTTTCCCGTCATTTATTGCATGTAAAGCTGTTTCTAGGTCTTGATTGAGTTCTTCTATTATGACCAAACAGATTACTATTCTTCCTCTTACGTGCTGACGAACGTATAATCTTTATATAATTGGTAATCAAAAGAGTTTTAAATTTAATGTTTAAATACGTACTCATATCATAGGTCATCGGTATTGAATGACCTGCAGCAGACTAGCAGTTGCACCTGACCCATGACTATTAACAATAAAATAATATTCTTTCGTAATAAAAAAGTTTTTGTACTTATATTTCAGAAATAAATCACATCTGATGGCCCATAATCAGGGTCGAAACGTCTGATTCAATGATAAATTGAGTTTAATATTTTTAATCTAAAGCCAATTTCAACATCAACATCCAAATATAATTTATATGGTTAATACAAATACATACCGCATACTTATAAAAAAATTAATTAACCGAACAATATGTTTTTTATATATTACGTGCTTAGAGATATTTAGGTAACAAACTTATACAAAATGATATTTAATTTTCTAGATATATAATAGCACCCTATTATATCTCACAAGTTTCAGCGACTTCTGGTTCTCGCGCTTCGTGCTCGATCTTTGTGCATAGACTTTCTAAAACTAATAGTAAAAACATGGACAACAGTAATGTGGTAATTGTGAATTCTCTTTTGTTAAAGCTCCTTCGGCTCTAACGAACACATTCTCAACACATATTTCGTGCTTCGCCCTCGAGTTTATCCTTGAAATTTCAGATCATTCTCTTAAATGTATATTATTATAATTCATCACTTACATTGGTATTAAAACAGACGTACTTTCATTATCCCGTTTGATAAAAAATGGGCATTCTTTAAAAAAATTTGTTGTTGAACATATTACTGCAACTTTTGTCGTTTTTCTATAAACTGAATTTGCTTATTTCCATTGTATTTTATGATTTACACTTTACACGTACGGTCTACTGAGCATTCTTACCGTTTTTTAATTTCTAAATTCTGTACATAGATATAATTAGGTATATATATATCCTGCCTTTTTTTGAAATAATCTGTTATTTGGCTTAAAAGATTCATTTTCCTGTGTTTTTTCGGATTTTGCAAATGCTTTAACTCTGGTAACTTTTGCTTTTATGAAAAAAGTATTCGGGATAAATTGTTCAACTTTTTGAATAATATAAACATCCGTACAGAAAATTTTTGAATTTTTAAAAAAGTGGTTTAAAAAATATTCAAAATTGGCTAACTTTTTGATTTTTATACCCAAAATGGCTGGATAACAAACTTGACCTTTAGTTTAATACCCTAAAATAGTGTACAAGCGGAAAATATAATACAATGATTGTTTCAAAACTTATCGTGCTCACAGACAGACATGCATAGATACATACAGGCAGACTGATGGGAAGACACATTCGTAAAAACCTATTTTTCGGATTCAGAGTGTCTGTAAACGTGGAGATGGCTCCACGTGTCTGTAGCTGAATGTCTTTGTGTGTGTGTGTTTGTGTGTGTGTATGTATGTATGTATTTATGTATCTATGTCTGTCTGTGAACTTGATTTTGAATGATTTTGAGACCACTTTTTTTTAAATTCAAACATTCTCTGTAAATTTATTCATAGTATTTAAAAAGTTGAACAATTTATCTAATGACTTTTTGTTTCATTAAAAATCACTAGAGTCATAGCATTTGCAAAATTCCAAAAAACACTTTTGTATTTTGAATTCTTTTTTGTCTCGTGTGCGGGGTTTAAAAAAATTTAACTTTCCATGTTTTTGACACTATTTTTTACGATTAAAACTAAAAAGAGAGCTATAAAAAAATTATTCATGACAAATAAATAATTTTTACTTTCTCGTCAGAGAAGGTATTAGATTTGTTTGAAATTTGACCCCCCTCGTTTCTGTCAAAAATTCCACGTTTTGAGACCCCTTGAATGCGAAAAACAGGCTTGTCTGTCTGCGAGCACGATAACTTTTGAAAAAAATGAATCTATTAGAAAAATTGGAAATTTTAATTTTGAACGCACAAAAACTAGTCAAAAATGAAAAATTGCGTTTTGCGGACAAACTATGCAAGATTGGGAAAAAATGATAAATAGAACATTGTGCACGCAAAAAATATCTACGAATTTGTAATTAATCACTTTTTTATAGGGCGCGTAGTTTTTGTTTTATTCATAAAAAAATATTGAAAATACAAAAAGTAAATTTTTCGACATACGAAACAAGCCAAGCAAAAATAAATACATAACATTTCGGTCCATCTGTAAGTATTTATGCCTGTCTGTCTGTCAGCACAATAACTTTTGAAAAAATCATTCTATTCGATTTGCCTCTGGTACACTTTTTTGTATCCTAAACTAAAGGTTAAGTTTGTTAACCAACCATTTTGGGAAAAAATTCAAAAAGTAAGCGCATTTTGAATATTTTTGAGACAAATAAAAAATATATGTATTAGAGTTAACGCATTTACCAAATTCCAAAAAACACACGAAAAATTCAAATTGTCATTGGAAATGAGCAAATTCAGTTTATGGCACATGATGATAATGTGTTCGTTAAAGCCGAAGGAGCTTTAACAAAAGAGAATTCACAATCACGAAATTACTGTTGTCGATGCTTTTACCTTTAGTTTTGAAAGTCTATGCACAAAGATCGAGCGCGAAGCGCAAGAACCAACAGTGCGCGCCCCAGGCGCGCTCAAACTGGCGAGCGAATTGACCCGCGCGTACAGCGCGCTATGAAAATGTGCCCGCAAGAAGGGCACGTTTTTTTTCTTAGCTTGTGTCGTGTGTCGAAAAATTTAATTATTGTATTTTCAGTGTATTTTTTATAAATAAAACGAAAACCACGTGCCTTATAAAAAAATGATTATTAAGAAATTTGTAAATATTTCTTTGGGTGCACAATGTTTGTCTCATTATTTTTTTCCTATCTTGCATAGTTTGACCGCAAATGAGATTTTTGGTTTTTGATTATTTTTTGTGCTATCAAAATTTGAATTTTCAATTATTCAAAAAAATTCAAATTTGTTATGATAATCTTTTGGGCATATCAAAAATGAACATTTTTATTTTTAAGTACTATGAACAAGTGTACAGTGAATTTTTGAATCATGAAAAAATGTGGACTCAACAATTTCCAAAATACGCTCACAAAAAGACAGACACATTTGTAAAAACCTGCTTTCAGGATTCAGGGAGACTCAAAACGTGGAC
>NC_046661.1:132074369-132078362 GCF_010883055.1 Belonocnema kinseyi
TTTCTTTGATGAGAATGTAAAAATGGTTTATTTGTCATGAATAATTTTTTGAAATTCAACAGTTATGATAAGAATGTGCCCACGCAGCGGGCAGTTTTTTTTTGCTTTTAATGATGTTTCAAATTTTTGTGTACTCATCTTGTACCGTATTTTGCATAGTTTCGCTGAAAAATGTAATTTTTGAATTTTGTATTATTTTTTATGTTTTCAAAATTTAAATTTTTAATTTTTCCAAGAACATTAAAAAATTTGTTATGATAATCTTGTACGGCATTCAAAAAGCAACGAGTAAACAACTTCGGACTTCTAGGGGTCTGTGGGTAAAACAGATTGCATGGTTACCATCAGAGAAAGTTAAAAGTCAAACTTTTGCTGTAAAACCTAAATGTGTCCGTCGATAATCATTATTTGCAGAAATAAACTTTTTTCTTCCTTCAACTCTTTGCAAGGCCACAAACGATCCTTTCATATCTAATAACATATCCCGAAAAAATTTCCGCGTTATTTAAACTTTTATTTTACAATATGGGTGGAAAAATATTGATCTTAGGGCAGACTTGATCAGCTGTTATACTCATCACATGCTCTTAAGCTGTAAAATCAAGACATCAGGCTTTAGTATCCAGAATAATCAAAGTCAGCATTAAAGTAATTCGTCATAATATTGATAGATTGCTGTTTCAAAATTTGAAATCATACGCATTAACTATAAAAGTAGGACACGAATAAATATTACGTACTTTTAGAGTATTCGTGAAAATTTGTTAATCACATGAATTCATTTATTTGGTCAATTATCTTGTATGATTTCAAAGATTTAAAGCTGTCCCTAAAGTACCTCAGGGGCCGTTCAAAAACGCGTATTGCTTTTTCCTGATTTTTTTGACAACACCCCTCTGCGTTACTTATTCTTTGGACGGACCATTATATATTTTCAAATGAATTTCATTTCTTTATTGACTTAGGCACATTTTCAACTTTTCTTAAAACAATAAAGAGAGGATATTTTATAAGTAATATTACTTTTTCAAAATCAAATAAGTTTATCAAAATGTGCGATACCTATTTAATTTTCCATGATTTAAATTGAACTGTCACTTACTGATAGAATCATAATTTTAAAATAGAGTAATGCAAAAACAAAAATATCAATACTAAAAAACTGTTAATGTAAAAACATTCATTCTTCAAAAAAACGTACTCGTCTGTTTCTCCTTGCAGAGTTAAGTTCACAGCTCGATTCTTTACCTATTGCAGCGCTATTCCTTGTGTTTCTCGCGACGGTCCATCTTCAACTCTTCTGAAAGACAATATCCTCCTGCCAGGTCTCTTTCTTCTGCCACAACTCATTCTCAGATCAGGTGTTCTCCTGCCAAGCGCTTTTTCGTCTGAACTCGCGGTCTCCTTCAGCTAAGTTTGTAGCACGACCTACTGGCTTCCTTTATCTGACGGACTGTTAAATGGAATTGATGAACCCTATGTCAAGCGAAGAACAAATTGTATCATCAACATTAGATGGTGAGTTTTTTCCAATATTGGACAATTCTAATACTCTTGCTGGGATATATAAACATGATCCTCGCATTCGCAGCAGAGGACGACCGAGTCCACATGGAAAGCAATACGATTACCCTAGACTGCAGATAAAATCGCAAAATCTCCAGTAGGCTTCCATCGCCTAATCGATAGTAGTTAACCCACCAATTCATATAGTTTTACTAAAATCCCTGTTACAACTATGGGAGGGGGTTGGGGGCTCTCATCCCCGGGAAAACAGGTATTTTCAAATGGTCATGATTGATACTAGACATTGTGGGATAAACAACTTTTATTAGTTTGCGCAAATGTATTCGAGTGAAGCTCACTCTCAGATGCTTGGATAGGCCAATCTGTCCGCCGTGGACTTGGCTGTTGACAATTAAGTTTTTTCAGGCGCTGTTGTCCTTTTACGTTTGAAATTAATGCGTACTATTTTAAGTTAAAGGATTTGTAATTTCTTTGAAAGCTCTTTCTATCCTCTTAATTATTGAATCGAGTCTTTTGGTGCCTTCTAGCAGTTGTTCTAACATTAGGCTCCGAGTAACGAATGACGTTCAAAGAAGCGTCTCGGTTCCTCGTCTCAAATGAGAGTCTGAGCGCCACTTGTTGCAGATGATTGCAACTAAAGATAAGTAGAGTGAGAGGAAACGCCAGGAATTGAGACAGTTTCCAGTTAGTTTCCCCGCAGCATGGGGGCGCACTGTCGTTATCTGAGTTTCGCGACTCGGCACTGGTCGTGCACTATTCGCTGCTATCCACAGGGAATGCGCTGACTCCTGTCGACGCTCACATGGGTGCGGCACTCAAGGTAAATGACGCGGGTAATTCAAACTCGGAAAAGCGCATCCTCGAGGATCTTCTTTTAACTAAATGTTGAATGAAATTGATGAACCTACCGACTAGTGTGTATATCGATATAGTGTGTAAATACACGTGGTACCACTTTTCAGCTTTTTTGTGTCTGAACGACGCTTAATTATAGATACAGTATAGTCAAATATTCACAAATAGAATTAGGCATCGCTGTCAAGATAAAACCAGAAAAAAAGCGATTCTCCATTTCTTGAGATTAGAGGAAAAACTGGTTTATATACTAGTGAAGAAATTGGTTACATTTATATTTCATTATTCATTAACCGCGATTCTCAACAGATTATTATTTTTTTAAATTACTCAGTATAAAATTTATTATTTTGAAAATTTTCAGTTAACTGAAAAAAGATTCCAGAATTTATCATAAAATATATTCAGTTATATTAATAAATGGACTACTGAGAAGAAATCTCTCAAGCACTAAGTGCGCGAATCATAATTACTATCTGTTATTTATTTATATAATTTTTAAAACGTGTAAGATTCCGATTAAGAATGAGAAAGCTTTAGGTGCATAGTTTAGAAATATTTTTATTTTTCGAATTCTAACGATTTTTTTTACCAGAAAAGATCAATAAAAATTTTGCTCTACAGCATAACAGTCGGAAATTAGGCCGGTAAATTATCTATTAATAAATGTAAGCGTTTATTTTTTTCTCTAGATGCCATATCATATGCTTTGTAGTTCTCTTAACATCAGATTAAATTCAAAAATAAAACAGAATAATCATAAAACTTAAATATACGTAATCCTTAACTTGTCCTATTAAATTAGCAAAAAAGGCCGAAATATAATTCATGAGAAGTTTAAAACAGAAACCAAAATACGAAAAATTAAAAAATCGTAGTTGTAAATATTTTTTATTAATGTGTCTTTCTAGGCATACATTCGTCTTTTTCGGCTTAGGCCAAATGCCGTGATTTTTAATTTCAAAAGCTCATTTTATTCCTCAAAAAGTTTTTTACAATGTGCAAGTTTTGAAACTATTGCAATAATATAATATCAAATTATAATTTAAATTTTTTAATAGTAGTAATAATTCTGACTTGGAACATGATTGCAACTTTCCGTGGAGAATTATAATTTTTACTTTTGAATGGGGTATTTTTTTGAAGACTTATAATTCTGATAAAAGAATTGGGAATTTTTCTAAGGAGTTATAAGTTTCATTTAAGCTTGTAAATTAGAACAGAACATTTCTTTAAGAATTTCAATTTTTACTTTAGGACAGGAACACGGAAAAAGAGTACTGGAAATTTGAGCAGACCGAATCAGTGACTTAATGAGGGGTCCAAAAGTATTTGAAAATTTTGTAATATCGTGCATAGCAACTCATTCCTAACCGCTGGGATAATCATTCGCACTCAAAACACGAGAAAAAAATCTTGCTATCGTGCTTCAGCTGAAAACAGCATGAGCGCGTGAAAATCATTGAAAGTGAAGTATTGAGAACACGTATATTAAAATGCACTATTATGTATAACACATAAAAATCTTGGTTTTTCTTAGAAACAACAGTTTGTTTTGAATCGCAGTTAAGTGAACCCATTTAAAGAGTCCCGAATTTCAAGTTAACAGAA
>NC_046661.1:132078462-132120880 GCF_010883055.1 Belonocnema kinseyi
TTCAACTATTTCAAATTAGCGATTGCAACTTTCTTCCTCTTAAACGAGATCCTGGGTCAACAAAGGTTATCATAGAGTGCGTCACAGTCAGATACATTGATTTTGCTTCTAGTTGTAAATAGAGGATAAGGAGAGGGAGGAGGAGGATACAATAATATTACAGTTCAGCAGTTACTGAAAATATTAGATTTAGATATAAATCAATATTTAATTTAATAATGCTGTTCGTGAAGTATCAACGATATTAAAGTATTCTGTTATATAACAGTTGCAAATAATAATTTTGTTCTGAAAACCAAAATTTAATTTTTGTTAAATAAATCCAGTTAAACAGATAATTATTTCTGATTACCAAAATCATGAACATACTTTTGATTCAAACATGTCAACTTAGTAAATGAAAACTTAGTTTGATTAAGAAGAGGTCTTTGGTCAATGAAGATTATGATGCAGTGCACCGCCACCAGGTACGCTGCTTTTCACATAGTTGTAACCACGCTTCATATGTTAAATCTTGATTTCTCCTAAATCAAGGTAAGTAAACTATCGAAAATTTATGTGGAAGAACGAGAAAGAACAGAGGTGGTGGAGGAGGAGGAGAAGAATTCAGTAATGATGTAGTCAAGATAAGTAGTTACTGAAAATATTAGACTTAATGATTATGTCATCTGAATTGTATGTTGTGTGACATTTGAACTTGCAAATAAAAGAAGCGCAACATCTTTAAAGTAACAAAACAAAACAAAAACTTAAAGAAACTGTAGGTAACACCTTGTTTGTGCGTACGAAGTGTATTTCCATTCTTGGTACTGCACTCTGCGATGAGCTTGATGAATCCAGTTAAATAGATAAGGATTTCTTATTAATAGAATCGTGAACATACCTTTATCTCAACTATGTCAACTTGTAAACGAAAATTTAGTTTAGTTAACGAGAGATCTTTGGTTTACAGAGATTATCATAGGGAGCACCACAATCAGATTTGCTGCTTTTCTTATAGTTGTAACCACGCCTTTTCTCCTGTTCAATCTTGAACTATAATAAATCAAGTTAAATAAGTTCTTAAAATACATGCAGAAGAATCAGGAAATAATATAGGGGGTTGCGGAGGATATGATAATGATTTAGAGTAGGTAAATAGGTTCTAAAAATATTAGATGGAATGATAACTTATACTAAATCTTTGGTTTCATAAACTGATTTACTAAACTACAATTAATTCAGGTGAAGGAATCAGTAAATACACATACATTTTGAAAATTTTATTTATTAAATTTATTTCGTTACAATAAACGTAGACATATTATATATAGAATTTTAAAACTTATTGCTTGCTTTGTACAGTGTTGGTTTCGTTCTATCAATGTTAAAAAATATTAATGACAAGGAATCTTGAATAAATAATTTCGTATACATTATTTACTTTTCCAGCTACTGGATCTAGTAAAAGAAAGTGCAATCGACCCACGAACATATTGGGATCTTCAAAGTCATCTAACATTTTAGATTTTGCTTTTATTTTATATTTTTTTATTACGTATGAAGAACCGTCATAGTGGCCAAATTCTTCTTCTGGCTCTACTTTTTGCTTCTTTACAAGTGTTTCCCCTTCATCCTTAGACTTATGAGTAATGCATGATAGATTGCTCAGTGGAGAAAATTGTAGTTTCCATGCTTTTTGAATAACTTGTTTCTGGTCTAGTTTGAAAATCTTATGCTTTCGAGGAATTGCCTTCCTCTCATTATCAGTCCGACTGTCAGATTCTTGCATTGCCTTAAACTTCGAGTTACCTTTGAAATTTGATGAAAATTTCTTTCATCCTGCTTATGATTTTTGGCTGAACGAGAGTATTTCTCATGTCTTTTTAAATTATTAAGTCTTGAGTAATTTCTGGAACAATTTGAACAAGCTCTTGTCATCTTGTCAGTGACACAGTAAAAATGGCTGTTCATGGAACCTGAGTTTATATATCCTCCTCCTCCTCCTCCTCCTCCTTCACCCCACGTCATCCTTCTCATTCTCCTCATACTCCTCCTCCTCCTGTCCATCTTCATTTTTCAGCTTCTCTTTCTTCACCTCCTCCTTTTCCAACTCCTCTATCAAACAGTTAAAAAACAGTTGCACAAACCACTACATCTATACAGGGACTAAGAGTGAATCCCAAGTGAGCCGAAAGTGATGCTCTAAACGTGCTCTTTAGGAGATTTATTCTGTATGAGAACGGTAGCTTCAAAGAGGCGTTATCCAATCCCTCAGGGCCAGAGTCATCCCTCCGCAAACAATTGGGGAAACGATTCAGGCAAGCAAGTTGGTCCCTCGAACGAATCCCGAGAAGAGTAATTCATCACTGAACGAACTCTGCCCCCACTCCGGCATGGATGGAATCAGTAGAGGATCGAAATACTGTAAAGATCGGACTTACTGACTATATAGGATTTAAATCTTATAGGGAGCTGAATCCTAAGAGTGAAACCCCTTTGCTGTTTCACAAGAGATCGATCTCTTAGTGAGTCAGAAGTTACCGTTTCTGTTAAGTCTTTTGAAATAAAACTTTACTGGATGGCGCCACATACAATATTTTTTCGAATTTTGACAAACATTCACTAGTTGAAATTATTTTTAACTAATGCATTGTTATTATTTTTTTCATAAATCATCATTAATCAGCCTTTGACAATTACCCCTTTGAGAAATAATTTGAATTAGTCTACATGATTTTCTTTTGTTAAAAGGATTAATTTCTTCAGCTATGTAAGGCGCAAAATAAATGTTTACATAACTTCGCAATTGGATAAATAATGCTGATTTCTTCAAATGTACGGATTGCCTTGAAAAAGCAGGAACACATTTTATATAACCAAATTCTCAACAGATTTCAATGTTTTTCAATTTATTTCTTTGTCTTATTTTAACAATTTTGTATAATTTTCTTCTCAGAGTCTATTTTCTGCTTTCCTGCGATAAGAACTGCATACGTTGAATACAATTAAATAAATGGTATTACTTTATAGGAAAATAATTCGTAGCAGTAATGTCTAATTTTTACGACATAAAGGTGCTTACAGAAAAACAGGTAATACCTAAAAGTATAAAACTAGTCAACAATTTTGTGAAATGAAATATTTCTCCTTATTTTTCTATAGTTAATATATGTGTACTGCAAAGCTGGGTATTATTTAGCTGGGTGTTAAATTTTTGGAAGAAATTATTTTTATGTAATCATTAATTAAAAATGTCATAACGTTAACAAAATAGAAGCATTGTTCAGTATAAATGTTTACAAACTTGAGAATTTTGTACGAAAAGGAATGAACTCTTTGGAAAGTATCCATTCTTCATAATTTATGGGAAAAAATGTTCATAGCCCGGCAATAAATTACATTGCTATGCAAGATTCCCATTTAACCTATTTGGACCCTAAAATTGAAAATAAAACTTTAAACAGATTTATATCGATTTTAATTGGAATACTTTAATCATCAAGTATTATTATTCTCTTCATTATTTCATTATTACTGAAGCAATGATAATAAATTACATCAATCTAGAAGATATCAAACAGTAAAATTGTAAATAACATAATATTTAAAAAAATAATTAATTGTTTGACAAATTAAATTTTTCACAAATAAATTCATTTACTAAATAAAATGTATGACAAACGTTAACAATTGTGCACACAGTTAAAGGGGTTAAAAATAAAATTGTTCAGAAAGTAAAATAGTTTAAGAAATTAAAAATCAGGAAAAAGAAATAGATTACAAAATATTATTTAAACAAATAATGTCGATATTTGGACCATAAGATTAAAAATTCAATTTTAAACAATTTTATGTGAATTTCAATTAGAATACTTTAATCATCAATTATTAGCATTCTTTTCATCAATTAATTATTATTTAACCAATGATAACGAATGAAATTATTCAATTAGTTATTGAAAAAATAAAAGTGTAAAGAAACATAAAAAATTGTTTAATAAATTAAATGTTTGAAAAACAAATTTATTTTAAAAAATAAAATATTTGACAAAACTTAAATAATTGTTCACAAAATAAAAGCGGTTGAAAAATACAATTGTTCAAGAAATTATATTTCAGAAAGCAAAATAGATTTGAAGACATAATTTAAATTAATAATAGAATAAAAAAAAGATATAATTGCGAACAAACAGTAATTAATAAAAAAGAAAATTGGTGAAGAAATCAAATTGAAGAAAACATAAAATAGTTTAAAACGTGAAATTGATGAAGCAATAAAATAGTACACATAAATTAATAGCTCATAAATTAATTATCAATTAACTATGTTTAGCAGTTCTAAATTTCGAGAATTGAAATATTCGTGAGAATTTAACAATTCGTTTATTTTACAAGTCTTTTTTGAAGTCGATTAATTTCAGTTTCGGATACTTTTAAATTCGGGATTTTATTTTTTTTCAATTAACGATCTTGTCGTTATTTGAAATTCGAAACATTATATGATTTGATAATAATATATATTTTTGGCATTTTTTTGATTCATTTGTGCATTCGTTATTTATTTTTATATAATTTTTTATAAGTTCTGAATATCCATGCAATTTTTTTGTTTGTAATGCATATTTCCTATGGTATTGGATGGTTTTTTAAAACAAAGTTACTACTAGCGCCGCCACACGGCCGTTTTCAATTTTCGTGCCACATTTTTTGCATTGGACAGTACAGTGGAAGCACCCCCTGATATTAAATAATATTAACTTATTTTGTATACAGAGGTAGAATATTACTCCATATGTATTCAATTCTCTATTTCTAATATTATTTGGAAATGAATAATGATTCACCTTGTAAGTGTATAATTCCTGATCTGCAAAAACTTTACTCAAATGCAGAATTGTTTCCAGAAATAATAGAAAAAGATTTAATAAACTTATTTTCTTCAATATATTTGTTTCTAGGATAAACTTTCATAATTAACGCTTAAGATTGACACTCATCAGTATGGACTATGTATCAATATTTCAGATTGACTTCATTTTATTAACATTTCTGAATGTTCTTCTTTTCACGATATTTAATATTTACATTAATTTTAAGAAATTTGGATGTAATTATAATTGTAATTAAATATTCATTATTCATGTATTTACCCATTTATTAATATATTATATATTATTAATTAATTAATAAATCACTTCATTATTGTCTCATTACACAGCCAAACACAAAAAAGTGTGCGGATCTGGTAACAAGACACACGTATTCCTATGGATTTTGGGGCGCTGAATTCCAATTCGGTATCAAACATCACCCATCACGTCATGGTTGAGCCATAATCTCAAAAAATGACGAAAAATCATGCAATGAGGCAAATAAATTTCAAAATAATGCCAGTGATGCAAATTTTCACTTCAAAAACATGTAGACAACTGTGAAGGATCAACCCTTGCCTGATATCAACTTATTTAACATCACTTTACCCAACAGAACCTGACCTCACCTAACCTGAATTAACAGAAATTTATTGAACTACACGTGAAGCTCTGGAAGCATATTTTTTCAGTAGAAAATGTATGCTACATCGAATAAGTCAACTCGAGCCTAACCTAGAAATAAATCTAACCTAGCCTAACCTAACCTCACCTAACCTCACGTAACACAATTAAACTGATTGTGTTGTCCCGTTGTGTTTGCGGTACCGTTTAATTCAGCTTGGGCTTAACCTACATAGAGGTGTCACCTATCCTAACCTAACAAAACCTGACCTAACCAAACCGATTACGCTGGCAACCCTATTCTTGCGTACTTTTATATTTTGACATTAATAGCAGTAAATTTCTGGAGTTTCGTAACCGCTTGTTGCTAGCATTATTCGCCTGTGTCTGTAACCAGGGCACCTCCACGTGATGACAGTGGGCAACGGATCCACATTCGCTGAGTCCCTGGGTAAACGGAGTTCATGCCGTGATGGCAGACACAGGTAAAAATTGTATTACGATGAAGGGAAAAACCCCAGTATCAGCGTCTGGTCAGGGTGGGAAAGCGGGCTCTGCGACGTCGTCATCATGCAACCGTAGCTCTTCATCAATGGATCACTTAGTTGGTGTAGAGTCCCATGCTATAAGGAAAAAAACCGCGAGCATTTCTCAATCGCATGTCTGCAAGAATAGCTCCGATGCATTCTGTTACATTTGCAGTAAATATGAAGTGAGCAGTTTGCGAAAATCAATCGACGAGGAAGTGAAAAGTCTTCACGAAAAGCGTTTTGACTGTAAATTGCTACACCGAGAAACAAAATGGGTTCCTCACGTCATTTGCAATTCCTGCAGACTTATGTTGTATCGTCTGAAAAATGCAAACAACGAAAAGTACCGCAAGTACTCTACACCAACCACATGGAAAAATCCCGTTATTGCGAAGGATTGATACTTTTGTATGAATTCCGTCAAAGGGTTCCACGCCAAAAATAAAAATAACATTTTGTACATTAATGTGTGCACAGTCACAAGAGCAATTGAAATCAATAAAATTGCACGCTAGGCTGATTTCAGCGCTTTAGAAGATGATAGAATGGAAGTTGAAAGTCAACGTCATGGAGACGGCAGTAAAACCAGTGATCGAACAGAAAATAGTTCTGATGATTCCGATGAAAATGACGAAAAAAATGATGCATATGGCGTGCATAGAATGAAATTGAAGGTACCAATATTAGTGTCGCAATAAGAACTGAATGATTTTATTAGAGATCTTGGATTACCAAAAGATGGCGCTGAATTTGCCGCTTCATTTCTAAAAAGAAGAAATCTTGTAGAGCCAAAGACAAAAGTTTGATTCTATCGCGACAGGGACAAAGAGTTCAGAAAGTTTTTCGTTAAAGACGAAGAGACGTCTTTAGTGTGCTGCACTGACGTGAACGGACTAATGAACCACTTGAAGAAAAATGTGTACATAGACGAAGAATGGCGACTTTTCATTGATTCGTCAAAACGCAGCATTAACGCTGTTTTACTGCAAAACACGAATACTTACGCTCCTATGACTATAGCTCACTCAACGGTCATCAAAAAAAAAAAAATAACAATGTTAAAATGCTTCTTCAAAAGGTTAATTACACGAATCACAAATGGCAAATATATGGTGATCTCAAAATCATAACAGTGATATTAGGCCAACAATCAGGTTTCACGAGAGAGCCATGCTTTATATGCCTGTGGAATAGCAGAGATCGAGCCAATCATTACAGCAAAAAACATTGGCCTTTAAGAGATTCATTCAAACCTGGTTCTCATAATATCATCAACCAAAGCCTCGTTGATCCAGAAAAAATTATACTACCATCCCTCCACATAAAGCTTGGGCTCATGAAGCAATTTTTCAAGGCGTTGGACAAAGATGGACAATGCTATAAGCATATATCCCTTAAATTCCCTAATGTTTTAGACGCTAAATTAAAAGAAGGAGTCTTTGATGGACCACAGATTCAAATATTGACAAGAGATACTAATTTCATGAGCTAAATGAATAAAATTGAAATGGACGCTTGAGAAAGTTTTAAAGCAGTAAACGCAAATTTCCTCGGTAACAAAAAAAGTCCAGACTACGAGAATATTGTTGCGAAAATGATAAGAAACTACAAAAAGTTAGGCTGCTTGATGAATTTAAAACTTCACTTTCTAGATTCCCATTTGAATAAGTATCCAGAAAATGTTGGTGATTTCAGCGAAGAACAAGGGGAACGTTTTCGTCAAGACATAAAAGTGATGGAACAACGATATCAGGGTAGATGGGACGAGGTCATGATGGCTGATTTTTGCTGGATGTTAAGAAGGGAAACGAATATAGGTCTTAAACGTAAGCGTAACCCTTTGCATCGTTCCTTCGAAGAAAAAAGGACACAGTATAGAAGGCAGAAAATAGAGTGAAGTAGGTCTATAAATCAATTTAATTACGATAAAAAGCAAGAAAATATGTAAACACGAAAGATAGTATGAATATATCCCTTAAGTTTAAGAAAAGCAGAGAGAAAAAAAATTTGAATAAAACTCTTATTCATTTACATGTTTAAGTTACAGTTCTACATTTTAATTGATACAAGCATTGTCCGGTTAATTGAAATGGTGTCAATTCTACTTGTAGTTCTAAGTTTCTTCAAATGAGTAATGTGCGTCTAAATTTTTAACCACCTGTAGTACAATGAAATGAATTTCATTGTGTTACAACGGGAACATTTAAGTTAAGTTGTGTTGCGCTAAGCAAAATTTCGTTAGGTTCTGTTAAGTTATATTCCTTTGTAGGTTAAGATCGAGTTAACCTATTAAATATAGCACACATTTACGACTGGAAACCGTACGCTTACGTAGCTACACGTGTGTTTGAATTTCATTCGGCTAGGTTAGGTTAGGTCAGGTTTTGTTAGGTTAGGATAGGTTAAAACTCTATGTAGGCTAAGCCGAAGCTGAATAAAACGATACTGCAAACACAACGGGACAACACAATGAACTTAATTGTGCTACGTGAAGTTAAGTTAGGTTAGGTTGGGTTCGGTCAGACTTTTTTAGGTTAGGATAGGTTTGACCTCTTTGCAGGTTAAGCCGAAGCTGAATGAAACGGTATTGCAAACACAACGGGACAACACAATCAGTTTAATTGTGTTTCGTGAGGTTATGTTAGGCTAGGTTAGATTTATTTCTAGGGTAGGCTTGAGTTGACCCATTCGGTATAGCACACATTTGCTTCTGGGAAAATATGCTTCCAGAGCTTTACGTGTAGGTCAATACATTTCTGTTAAGTCAGGTTAGGTGAGGTCAGGTTCTGTTGGATAAAGTTATGTTAAATAAGTTAATATCAGGCAAGGGTTAATCCTTCACAGTTGTCGACATGTTTTTAAAGTGAAAGTTTGCATCACTGGTATTATTTTGAAATTTATTTGCCTCAGTGCATGATTTTTCTTCATTTTTTGAGGTTGTGGCTCAACTATGACGTGATGGGTAATTTTTGATACCTAATTTAAATTCAGCGCCCCAAAATCCATAGGGAGCAAAACCTTCCAGAATTCTGGAGGTTTCGATCTTTCAAACATGGAAACTCTTGTACTTTTTTTTTATCAATACACAAACTAAAGGACCGATCCTCTATACCTGTTTTGCTCGGGATTTAAACTTAACCGGTTGCTGCCGCGACTCATCCGTTTCTGAGTGATTGAGAAGGAGGCAAAGTCCACTCGGGATGGGATCACTTTCTTCCTGCAGTAAATATTTTCGGACCTTGAGAAGAGTAAAACCTAACGGGCCCTTATAATAAAATCTTATATTAAAATCTTAATACTGCTGGATGTATTCTTATCATTCATGCTACTTTATTTTAAGTAAGTAAATTCTAACAAGCGCTTTCAAATTATGCGTTCATCTTAAAATAGTTGATTTAATACTACGAGGCTACCTGGTATTAATTCTAAATCTGTTATAGTAACCCAATATTTTTAAAATGATCTCTTAAGAATGTGTTGGCCTTCTTTAAGATTCGTGCAAAAATGTTTATATGATGTAATTCATTTTGATAAGGCATGCTGTGAGATTTGTAACTGGTTTCGAGTCGCTCAATCGCAAAGCCTTCTGCAGTATTGAAAATTTTAGAAAATTATTTCTGATTTAAAATAGTTTTAAATAGCTAACTCTCTCTCTCTCTCTCTTTGTCTATTAATATATACATAATGTATCATTTTTTACAATGTTTGATTCACAGTTGCCATGTATCACATTTTATTACCGCTGAATTATTTTTGTTATTTATGTTGCTTTATTTTAATGTTTGAACGTTTCTTAGTCAAACTCTAATATTTATAGAGCTGATTTTATTTTATAAATTCTAGCGAGCGTTTTCAAATTGTATTTTCTTCATCTCAAATCGTTGATTTGACATCCTAGCTATATCAATATAAAATTCTAAAATCTGTTACAGTGATCAACTGCATGTACTCGGACCTCTTAAGAATCTGTTGCTATTTTTCAATTCGCTCAATCGCGAAGCCTTCTGCAATATTACATAATTATTTTTGATTAAAAACATTTTTTTAATACATAGATCTTCATCTCTCTTTCTCCCTAAACTATACATGCTGCATTTCATTTACCATCCTTACCTATTATTATATCCCCTCTTTGTCAAAATATTCTAGAACCTTCTACATCATAATTGTAGATAATTTACTAAACGTCCATGAAAGGTCTCGAATTAAATTCATGCCGTCACTAATCTCTCTCTCGAGTCTCAAAATTGTTTTCAGTATCTTGTTACATATACCTCGTCCAGAGGTTGACGGACCTAGCATAGGGAAAAGAATGAATGTGTACAGACTCAGACTGCCCATACATGAATGCTTCTGCGAATTTAAACGCGCGTGGCTGTTATCTCTGCTCCTCGCTCGCTACTTGATACCAAAATAAAGCGACAAGCATCCCTGAGTATATGACCTACCATAAGAAATGATTTTTTATTCTTTTATTACCTTCGATTAACTTTTAATATATCTTTTTTAATTCTAATTTTTTCTCGGCGATTCTAGCCTGCAGAAGAATGTTTTTCACAGGCAGGAATTTTTAGTTAAAGAATCATCTATCAGGAATTTTCAAATCAAATTAATAAGCAAAAAAAAGGAATTTTATGCTAAAGTATTATCTATCAGCAAGCAATAAGTCATCCTAGTTTTTCTCATTTAACCTTGACACATGCACGTGATAACCTTGAACCTGTTTATATGAATTTGGCTAGAGAGTATTGCGCAATCGTGACGTCATCAGGATCCTTCGAGAAAGATCTCAAAGCTCAGCATGGACACGAACCATTTTTCCAGAAAATTTAGCACGGACACGAATTGCTACAGGTCGAAGCTTCTCGATGCCGGTAAGGTAGGAATTTTGAGTTAGAACGCAGCCTGCTCATCTACTTAAACCGATCTTTTCGATAGGAAAAACACGTAAAGTCCATATTATGAAAAAATGTATAGTATGAATATAATATGATGATATGATGATATAATATAGTAAGAAAAAAAATTATACATTCGAAAATACTTGTTATAAATTGTTATTAAAGAATCTTTATTTCGAATGGAATTTTCATGGAGAAACAGCAATTTTGTAATAAAAATCTATGAGAAGTGTTTTAGATTCTATATTATATATTCTATATGTTTTAGATACTATTTAAACAATTTCACGTGTAATATAAATCAATAATTACACAGTACTACAAAACATGATAAAATTCCTGTTTAAATATTAAATTGTTACAATTTTTTTTAATTAAATTATTTGATTCCAGATTTAAGAAGTTTATAACTAATAAATGAAAAATCAAACTTTTTGTCCTTTGCATTGTTTTCGTATAAAGCACTGATTTTAAGTTGCAGCGTTATAAACAATTTATCATAATGAAATTGATTTATGTTTTATGCATGTGAAGGTCAAATTGAACCTATAACCCATGTACATATTCGATCATAAAACGTACAGCTCTATCGATTGCCGATGTAAAAAAGGGGGTTTCCAAAGGAAAAAATGGATCTTAAAATTAGCTTAAAGGTCATCATCAAGGTCCTGTTTAAAGTCACTATTGAATACGCCTTGTCACTGTTAGTGACTTTGCTCGTTGAAAAGAATTTAGTCAAATGTTTAAGAATTCGAAGTGACTTTCAAATACTTAAGGCTCCCCTTATGGATTTTGAACCGCTGAATCCAAATCAGGCCTTAGAATAATTATGAAATTTTTTATTACATTTTTTATCGCACCTTTCAGGTTAGTTACCTTTTAGTTTTCGGTAAATCAAATTCGTATATATTTAGAATTAGGAAACGTTATTTTACAACTTTTCAATAAGGTTTAAATTTATTTATATTCAAGTGGATTTTTTTCAAGAATTGCGACCCTCTTGGAGGCCGCCGTCAGCATATCTAATTAGCAATCCTCTTTTAAACGCGGAGTATGAGAGACTGGAACTAGTCGTCAATGAAGCTATTGCAAAATCAACTGCAATTGGAGTCCAATGTAATGGCTGGAGTAATAGTCGGTAGTTGTGTGATTTTTATATTCAGAACCAAAAACGAGATTTGAAATAAAAATAATAAAATAGAAATTTAAATATTTGAATATTCATAAAGGCTTAAATAATATAAATATGTTCATCAATAACATTTTTTACAGGAATGAGTCTATTGTTAACTTCGGCGTGACTACTCCGAAGACTGTGCTATACAGAACAAAAGACACCAAAGCTGAATTACATACTGGAGAATATATGGCACAGTTAATTCTTGAAGTTATTGCCGAGATTAGAGCTGAAAAGGTTTTAATAGTAGTAACCGATGGTGCGTCTAATATGGTAAAGGCTTGAAGAATCGTTAATAAAAAATACCCGCATATTCATATTTACAGCTGCGTGGCACATTGTTTCAATTTATTGGCGAAAGACATAATCAAGCTAGAGACCTTTAAAGATTTACAAACTTCTGCCACTGAAATAGTAAAAGATGTAAATTCATCACATTCTATTAAGGCCAAATTTACTGGTACTCAAAAGCAACGAAAACCACAAGTTATATCACTTAAAATACCCGGAAAAACAAAGTGGGGAAAGACAATCTTTTGCTCTGAGAGTTTGCTTTACACCAAAATGGCTCTGAAAACATTAACCATTTCAGAAGATGTGTTTTTGAAGCAGAATGTGAAGACACAGATTTTAAGTAAGACGTTCTAGTGTGGACTTCTAACTCTTCATGAAATCTTGGCTCCGGTCATAAAATGGATCACGATTCTGGAAGGAGACTGTTGCACGATAAGCTCTGTTCCGGAAGCTTGGAATGAGATAACGTCTGGATACGAAAAATTACTCGATGACTCTCCACTATCGCTTGAGGAATGTACCTATCTTAAAGAGAAGGTAAAAGAACGGTACAAATTATCGATACACCCAATTCACTTTGCCGCTAACATCTTAGATACCAAATTTAATGGAGAAAACTTAACTCGAGATCAAAAACTCTTAGGAACTGAGCTGATTCATGATCGAGCAAATTATAAGTACGGAAGAGAATACTGCGACGAAGATGGTAACGGTCTCAGTAATAATGTGGTAAAATCTATGACTAAGTCAGACTACACTAAAAAAGAAGGATTATTTTCTTCGCGATTTGTTGAAAAGACTATGAAATCTTTACCAATCTTAACTTCGTGGAAAATTATAAAAGGCGAACCTAAAGTATTTTCGATTGCAGTTGACATCCTCAACATGCCAGCCAGTAGTGCAGCAACTGAAAGAAGTTTCAGTAGATACAGTAACGTTCACACTGTTAAAAGAAATCGGTTAACTATCGATAGAGCTGGAAAAATTACGTTCGCCTCATTTAATTTGAAATTAGAAATTTCTAAAAAAAGCCGTGAAAGGTCCAAACAAAAAAGAATCATATTTGTGACTCCGTGGGAAGATACAGAATTTGCTCTACGAGCAGAATAATTAGGAGTACCACACGCTGACAAAGACTACGATTCATTCGACTCTGATTCAGAAGATTCAGATTAAAGCAGAATTTTAAATTCTAATAGATATTTACGTTTGCAGATTAAACCAATAGTTTATATACAAATGTTCAAATTTCAGTTAGATGAAAATCTGAGCTACTTAAACTTGTTTAAAAAAAATGATGAAACAAAAAAGCTTATATACTAATGTTAAAATTTCAGTTAGATAAGTAACTGAGCTACTTAGCCTTGTTTAAGAAAAATGTTTCAGATTTTATGATTTTCGGTAAGGGTTAGGTTTAATTTAAGTGCAAATTACATTATTAATGATCTCAGACATCTTTTTACATTTATTTTGTAAATAAACGAAATAAAATTGCTTATTCTGTTTCACAATAATTATAACTAATTTTTCACACATAAAATTGAGAGTAAATGTTATTTAAATGAAGAGTAATAGCAAACAAATGATATAAAAATAATCTTCTCGTATTTTCTCGATAAATTCTCGTCTTATCGGTATATACCGTAATCTTCATTGTTACCTTCTCCAATTTTATTTTACCGAGAATTTTTGAACTCTAGTGCAGACAAATTTTTTTTGGGCCTATGTGATCATTCGATGAATTAAATGTAATTGTATGAACTAAAAAAATTCAAGCAAATTAAAAAAAACTCTGGGACAAATAAAGAAAAATCGTGACAATTTTAAAGAACTTAGTGTATCTTTGAAAGAAATGATTGATTTTTAAAACACTGGAGTCAGTTTCAACGAATTGAAAAAGGGAACCAATAGAGTCAGCAAATGAGAATATAGTTTATTTTAATACAATTAAAGAAACGAATAAAGTGATAGTTTTACTTTAGAAAGTCACTATAGTGACTTTATCTTAAAAGAATGACTAAAAAGGGATATGCGAACTACAAAATGTGATGCAACGATAAATAGTTTCTTTGGAGGAGTAAACACTTATTAGTACTGTGGAATTTCATGTAAAGCCGCATTTATGCATAACTGTTGTTTTCATGCCTAATCCAAAAACTGACGAAGATTGAACGAAAGGGACTCACTGGAGTTTCCGCGATTTCATCCTGGGTCAATGGAGTAATCGCACCGCTTTGCATGTTGACTTTTGCTCGTTTTTTACAGCGATTGCGAGGAACATATGTATATATTCCAGCAAGAACATTATTAGTACTGTCCAATATCGCAAAAGCGTCACCAAAGAATGTTGATAATACAATTTGTTCTTGGGTTGTCATGGGCCCATAGTGGTTCCGTGATTTTAGCAGTAAAATTCTTTTATTCACAGGAAAAGTGTACCTTCGAAACACGAACAGTCGGTATGGATTATTTTTGGGCATAAGCCGAATAAATTGAAGTTGGTCAAGTCCATATCTAGATCCGTTAGAAGTTAGCAGCATGGTAGTTGGTGCTATAAACCTGGCTCGAGAAGAACCTGACCTTACGTGAGCTGGGGTTTCTGCAGGAGAATCAGAGCTGTTCGGAGAGTGAGTTCTTGTAGAAGAAATATGACTGGCAGGAGAATGTTGTCTGCCAGAAGAAAAAGAAGGAGAAGAAGGAGAAGAAGAGCTGCCACGTGGAACACCAGGTATGGGGGCGCCATTAGGCAAACATTCGAACTGGGAACTGAACTCTGCAATAAGAAAGATAATTTAAAATTTTTAAATATTGTTTCACCTTACTTATTTCAAATATACAAAGCTTTAATATACAAAAAAATTTTTAAATTAATTTAGAGAGATTATTTTGCGCCAAAATATGACGCTGACGCATCAGCTTGTTCAAAACCAGGGACCGCAACGCGAATATCATATTATGGCTGATTTTTCTAAAACAATTAAAAGTTTCGACGGAGAAAAACAACTTAGGATGCTAAATGGTGGCTCACGTCAGTTGAGATAGGATCTTACGAGTTGAGGGTTGCCCCGAGAAGTCTTTTGAAAAGCTTTCGTATGCAAAATTCATGTAGCAGTAACATTTATTAAAATAAAAAGAACCGCTTTCTAAGCTCGAACTTTGGTTTCGTATTCTCACAATGACACAGAATTTTTCACGAACTTACTTCTAATTTGTCCTCAGGTTGAAATAGTACATTGTCTATCAAGGGAGTAAAGGCGGCTATTTTGACGAGTGTGAATTTTCTACTGAAGCGAAGCGAGGGTTATAGGCAGACGAGGTAAAATAGCCTTACGCCCTTGACAAGCAACTATACTTTTGTCCTACTCTCCTTTAAAACAAGCTTTTGAAGGAAATAAAGCATGTTTGGGGCTTTGCCAACTTCCAATTATAAGTGAAAGGAAAAAAAACCTTACTTAGCAAAGGGAAGACTGTGAGTTACAGGCATGTCATTTTTCTAAAGATAAATGTATTTTCTCTATTAAGCGTAAAGTTTCATGTAGCAGGAGTAAAGTTTCGTGTCGGCCCGGCGGCGAAGAGCGCATAAGCGAACGTCACATAAGCTGGAAGCGGCCACATTACGCCTTCTTCACGTACATGTAGTGACGCGTTTCAAGGGGGCTAGGACAATGCGAAAGGGAACGTTGTAAAGCCGGTGGATATGGTATTCGGAGACATCAAAGTTAATAACTTAATTGCCAGATTATCCCACTTCTTAAAGTTTTGGATAACTGTAACTCTCCAAACTGATAGAGCTAGCCTTTGGTCAGTTTAGAAACAAGATTGTATTACTTTACCTTCATGATATTCACATTTTCGGCCAAAACAGAGAAGAAGTCCTGGTGAGGCTAGAATCTTACGATTTCAAATTGGCTCAAAAGGAGTCAAATCGGGCGAAGGTAAGGTTCGTGCGATGGATGACTTCCAGGTACCGCACGACGTACCTGCAGTTTGACGCTTACTGCGGCTAATGCGTCTTGTTTAAACTTTGCACTAAATACAAAACCTATATTACGAGTTTTTTCGCAAAAATGTAGATATGACTGAATTGCAGACTGATACTAGCTCCTTACGAATTACAAATATACTAATGCAGAGGGAGGGTGAACACAGTTTTCAGGCTAGTCGACGCAATTAGCCGAAGAACTTCGGATATCAGTCGACTGCCAAGCTTTGATTTGTTAAATACTTGAAAACCCAAGTATTTTAAAATTTCGCCTTAAGCTGAAACCTTATGAGATTATGAATTCACGATACAACACCGTAAAGGAGGCAAATAAAGCACGCGAATGCGCTTTACCGAGCTACCATATAAAAAAACGCGCTTTCCGAACTTTCGAGGAACGTGACGAAGGAAGGTCAGAAGACGGACGTGGTGTCATACGTGATTACGAAATGGAAGTAGGACTACTATATCGAGTAAATAAGCGCGAAAATATGGAACTTCTGTTATATGTTATTCTTGCATCCATGTGAAAAGCGTTGGCATTGCATTACAAGGACTTGGCAAGTCAACTAGGTATCAAGAAAGTCCTGGCGTGGCTGAGTCGGTATTATTACTTTGTTAACATGCGTGATTACATAAAAGCGCATATAGTAAGGTTTCTATCATGTATAATGTACAAAAAGCACAGCAACCGTTAGCCAGAGAAATTACACCATTTGAGCCAGAAAATGGGACCTTTTCGACGGATCACCTGGACCACTCTGGTCCATTTGCAATTAGTAATAGAGGTAACCAAAACGTCCTGAATCTAGTTGCCAATTTGCTCAAATACGTTGTTCTATAATCCACGAAAACCATTGAAATGATGACGGTGAAATAAAATTTTCAAACCAACAAACTACGGGTAAAGCGCCCTACGTGACACTATGCGCTTACCTGCTTTGTTTTGAGAAAGGTGAAACTAGAGAATTAACCGAGAACCGTGAAATTTATCAAGATCCGAGGATATTCCGCGCAGACATTCTAAGTCTACTTTTCTATACAAAAATTAATGTTTAATCATAATTAAATTTTCGACAAAAAACAATAATTTTTTGTAGTTAAAAGAAATCAATTTTTAAACAAAAAGAGCAAAAAATGTCTAAAAAATAGTTAAATTTTAAGAAAACAAATTTTTTCAACTAAATTGATAAATCATCAACAAAGCGAACTACATTTTTAATAAAGCAGTTCTACTTTCAACCAGAAAGGTTGCAAAAAAAAAATTCCTTGAAATCTTAAAAAAAATTCTCAAATATTTAAAATCCTTCAGAATTTTTTCAAATCTCTTGAAATTTTATAAAGCTTCAGATTGAAATTTAAAAACAGAGAAGAGTTTTAAAACGTTAAATATTGAAATGTTTCTAGATTAGAGTTTTGAAAGTCGAATCAACAAAAATTCAAAATTCATTTCAAAATTTTAATTTTAAACTTAGAAGTTTATTTACAAAGAATGAGTAATCATAAATAAATTGAAAGCGTTCAAAATTTAGAAGTATGTTTTTAAACAAAAAATATATAATTTTATAATTATATACAGAAATCGTTTTAGAAATAGTTATGTTTTTATTCTAGTAATTTCTATTAACACTTGAATTGAATAGTTTAACAAATCTGCAAACATTAAAATTTTTAACATTTTGAAATTTTTTTGTTTTCTAAAGTACGATCTGAAATAATTTCATTTGGAGATTGCCTAATTGAAAAACGTAAATTTAAATTTTAAGCGCTTTGAATTTATTTATGATTATTAATTGCTGATAAATAAACTTCCAAGTTTTCATTTCAAAATTTGAAGACTTTGAATCCCATTCACTTAAAAATTATTCTTATTAAATAGTTGAAAATATTTAAAAATTACATTTCAAAAGCTCTGAATTTATATTGATCCTATTTTCAAAACTCTAATCTACAAACATTTCAATGTTTAAAATTTTGAAACTTTTTTGTTTTTTAAATTTCAATCTGAAGCTTTGCAAAATTTCAAGAGATTTCAAAAGATTCTTAAGGATTTTAAATATTTGAGGATGTTTCAACACACGTGAAGGAATTTTCAATTTACTTTTATGATTTACAGGAATTTAAAAAAAAAAATTTTTAGAAGGTTTATTTAAAAAATTCAAAAGTATGTACTTTAAAAATCTGTAAAAAAATTCAAGGTATGTCAAAATATTTTTAAGGAATTGCAATATTTGAGAGTATCTAGAAATGTTCCATGGAATTTCCAATTGATTACGGTAACTTAATATGAGATTTTGAAATATTTGTTATATTTTAGGATATTTTAATAGATTCCAAGAAATTTCCAATTGATTTCAATAATGTAGTATAAGATTTTAAAAGATTTAAAATATTTTAGGGTATTTTTAAAAATGCAAGGAATTTTCAAGACCTTTGTGTAAATTCAAGATTTGTATAATTTTTTTTTTCTTTAAAAATTATTATTTTTATAACTACAAGAGAATTAATATGTTTTGTCGAAAATTTAACTATGATTAAACATTAATTTTTTGTATAGAAAATTATTCTTAGTGAAAAAAAATTCTGCTGTGCAAAGTGCATGTATTTTATTAACAATCTCTTCTTTCAGAATAAAATTCAGCTTTTTGAATCAAAATTTAACTTTTTGTTTAAAAATGTAACTATTTCATTGAAAACAATTAAAACAAATTTATTTTTAAATTTATGTATTTCATTCAAACCTAATTTTTTTTGCAGAAAGCTAATTTTTTTAGTTGAAAGTTTAACTATTTTTATTGGAAGATAGTCAACTAGTCATTAATATTAATTTAATATTTTATAATTATAATATTGAATCACGCGAAACATCAAAATCGCAAATTTCATTAATTTATTTCAAATGTGGATCGAGATATAAATAGAAGAACACCGAAGTTTTCGGAAGCTTTCAGACCGGCAATCATCATGCAGCAGAAAACCTGAAATAACCGAAATTAACATCGTGCATTTTCGGCTCACACATGAACTTACAGTGGTAATCATTTACCTTCTGTTTTACGGCTCCCAAACGGTAGGTATGGTGGGTGTAAATTTCAGGCTGGATCTGGCAGCTCTGTAACATTTACCTAACGCTCGGAGGAACCTAAGTTAATTAAGTGGTCACATACAATTAGGTTTACGTTGAGAATTATTGTGGAAAACTGCAGGTAAGCACCGAACAATAGATGTGATAAGCCAGTGTCGAGAGAACAGTGAGGATAAAAATCTAAGGCGAGCGAAAGCGAAGCCAAGGAACTATCAGCCAAATTTCCAATAATCAGACAGCCACAGACAAGTATAACCATCACAGAAACACGGCATTCGATGAATTAACAGATGGTAAACAACGGGCAGACGATACAGTAAGTCGACAGTTTGCCAGTCATAATGGAAAACTGCACGAGAGGGCGAACATATGTGCAGTGACTCTATCACCAGCTACGAGGAGCAGTACTGGCCCGGTAGTGGTGGCAAAAGGCAACAAGCACGGGGCACCGATTTCGCTACTAGTCACTTAGGAAGTACCAGCCGGCTACCACCTCAAAAGTCGGCCATGTTTTAGCGACCAAAAGAGGCTACCGTATCTATCGGTAAGGCACAATTAACACAATGCAGCAGTTTCAATACCAGTGACGAGAGGCAGCACTGGACGGACCACCGTGACAGATCTGACTAAACCTACAACACCACGTTGTTAAGTTACCTTGTGCTGGCCAGGAGACAAGGCAGGCATGCGGTAAAGACGCTGCTGGCGACCATGCTCGGGCGAAGATAGTCAGGCGACCATGCTCGAAGTAGCGTGCGCGCGTACCAATTAGCACGAAAGTCTCCTCGAGACGAAAGGAAATAAATTGAAGAACGAGCAGACCGAAATATTTCAGTGGGTTTTCCGGCTTGATGTTGGACGACGAATAGACAGGGAATCCGAAGCAGAAACTGAGATGTAATTTAGAGACAAGCTGGGATTTGCTCTTTTGCTAGTCGAGGCGAGCATCTTTCATAAGTTCGAATTAATTGGCAAGAAAAATGGACGCCGGGCGGCTTCGTAACTACACGTGGGTGTCTTAGGCGGCTATCTTTGATTAAAGTGGTAGTACTTTCAGTATGAATTATAGATCTTAATCGTACTTTATCATTTCAATCTCACTGTGAGATTTCCTACGCCCACTCAGGCACAGTATGAGCTAGCCGACCTGTCAGTCAAATACAGGGCAATTTCCCATTCAGGCTCAGGTAGGATAATCCTACATGGCGCCTAGAATAAAAACTAGAAATAACGGGATTCAAGAGTTGTTTGCGTGTTGGAAGGATGCGACTCGCAAACTCGGTTCCTTCCGATTGGAGATATATACAGCGAGTCGTTATATTATAAGTTCGCACACCTATAGGATACTTTTTGTGAAGAGAAGATTTGGTATGTAGGGAAAAACTAAGTGACTTAGAGATTGTATTCGTGAGCATCAAGATATAAAACGATGTTTGCTGTACTAAGAGAGAGTACATAATATGATTACTTGATTATTGATTCACAAATACGAGTTATCTTTTTCATAAAACTGCTTACCTCTATAATGAATGTTGATACGAAAGAAAAATATATCTGTATGAATAAGATTTGATAGAAATTTCTGGAATTCTGAAATGTAATGCTTGATATAAGTCATGTGCCGATCACATTTGATCGAGTTTCAATTATAAAATTTTCATTTTTATCCAAATAAGCTTGAAATATTATTGAAATTCCACTTCCGAAATAATCGGTTCTTGAGATAGGCTCTTTGACGCGTTTATTCATCATCAAAAACTATTACTTTATGATCATTTTTAAAACTTTTATACATTTAAACCGTATAAAATAATTAGCAAACCTGAATGTTCGCAATTATTTTTATTTATAATTTTACTGCTTTTAAGCATTTGTAACAAGGTAATTTCAACGCAGAAATTTATTAATTTATTTAAGTATTATTCGAATACCCGGCTTCTCCTTTCTGTGGCACGATACTGCAAGGGTATATTTTATGTTAAATTGAGAAATTCAGAATTAATTTGTTTTTGTGTATTTTTCTGCAATTAACTTGCCAGGACCTTTAATTTAATTTAATTTGCTTGTTGTTCCGTATTAATTTGCCTGGGCTTCGGGAAGGAACCTAATCTGCTTGGAACGATACATTGGTTTGCACCAGTAATCTTGACGAGGGATAAAGTCATCTCATATCCTCTTAGCAGGCCCTCGACCTCACGGCACGGTCGAAAGAAGCCAGTTAACTCAAAACTCCTGCGATGAAATGCGAATCAGTTATGGTTGTCCCCGATTAGTCGTGTTTTTTGTTTTTTACGAATGTGACACAGAAAACCGCAAGCCGATCGGCATGCCACATGCCACGTAGCAGAGCTAAGGAAGCACCAAATCAGCGCCGACGTGTGGGGACTCATTTAAAACCGGGCCAGACAAAGCGTTCGGCAACCTACTAGCCACGCTCACAGTCGTCTTAACATGATTAGAGGTAAGGTTTGATCATCATCACCTAATTCTGTCTTTGTTTTGGTCTGCTTTTGGGCCGGGACACGAGCACTCCGTAAAAACTTCAGGGCAACCGTAACTTTCCTGAGTTTCCAAAAGGCATGTTTGTGCTAGGTAATTCCTTCCGTTCATTCTCATCAAACTGTGAATCATGTATTTAGAGCCTAGTAGCTACTGTCAGCGCCACACGAGGACTCCGGACGCCATTCTGGCTTTGTAGCAGGTGAAAATTCTCGTTGTGGTCATTATGTAATTGTTGTCGGGAATGAACTCCTGTCCAGTTAAATGGTGCCATAAACTGGCGTTTAATTCAATTACTGCGTCATATCGCACCTTTTTTTTTTGCTATTTTATTGACAGGCTAGGCGTGGCCATGAGCTATCAAAATCTTTAATGTACTGTCGGCTCCCTCTCTTTTGAGGAATACGGATTTTTCCCCAAATGGCCCCGCCTGACTGACACTATCATTGTCGAACCGATTAATTTACTCCTCCCCCAAACTTCATGTAAATAAAATTGTACATAACATTTTACGTTAGAATAGTTTTAATTGCGAGTCATTGTGTAATATTTTTTAATTATACACAAAAGACTATACTTTTGCTCTTAATATTTCTACCACAAGTCATAGCCTATTTAGTTATAAAAATAAATTAGGAAAGTAACCTCAAAATTGTATCTTAAAAATATTAAAGGGAAATAAATAATAGCTTTTATCGCCACGAGTTGAACAACATTAGTTTAAGCAATATATAGGTCTTCCCAAAGCCTAAATTATTATTCTCGATTATGTACTATAAATTATATAACAAATTTAGAAATTCTTGGTGCCTTGCTCTGACATAGTTTACCGGTTAGATTAAATTTGTAGTTGTTTCGAACAAACTAGAATTGAGTGTTGAAAAGAATATCAATAAAGATAAAATGCAGATTACAACACAGTAATTTCTGTTTGCAGAAAATTGAAAAACATTTTTCAAATTATGGCTATAGTATAGTATTATATTCACCAATAGAAATAAGACGCAGCGTCAAGGTAAAAACCAGAGTATAGACGAACCTCATTTTTTGCAATTACAAAGAAAAATGGTTTTATACGGTAATTAAGACAGTTTTTAACATTGTACCTAATTAATATTATGGCGACAGACATTTCGATGGACATTTATTTCTTATCGCTTTATCTATATTACCTTTATTTATTATTCTTATCGCTAAAGTTGTTGGGATAAAGTTTGGGGGCGAGGTGCGTGAATTATAATGACTATCTTTTATTAAGCATTATAATCTTCAAAATGTATACAATTCCGATTGAAAACGATACAGTTTTGAATTAATTGTTCGGAAATGGTTGATTTTTTTCCAATTCCAACCATTTTTTTGCTTTGGATTTTAGAAGATTGAAAATTTTTTTCGGTGTAAAACATTAGGATGAGAAAACAGGCTAAAAGGTACACGAAGATAAAATTGAAGCGTTTTTCAAGGACATTATATCTTTTATGACTTTAAAGCGCCCTTTAAAGCAATTAGATTTAAGAATAAAAAGTAATAAGTAGAATTAGGTTTTGTAAGTTTTGGCAAAACTCGGTTACTTTGCTTTTGAATTATAAATGACAATTTCTTATTCATTGTAATTCGGACATGGAATTACCGCAAATAATTATAATTTTAACTTCACGACAAATGATTTTTGTCAAGAATTAGATTTTTGAGTTCTGAACATATAATTTCAGTAAAGAAATATAATTTTTATAATTAGAAGGCATATTTTTGTAAAGGATTACAATTTTAACTTTTCAACGAGGAATTTCAGTTGATAATCCTAATTTGGCATTTGGGACAGGAAATTTTGTAAAAAATGATCATTTTTATTATGAGACTGACAATTTCCGAAAAAAATCACAATCACGCATTACAACCGTGAATTTTGGTGGTAAACTAGAATATCAACTTTAAAGCGGGGAATTTTCATTAAAAATTGTACTTCTAATATTGACCTTAGACATTTCTGTAATGAGTTATGATTTTCATTTAAGGTTTACATTAGAACAGTATATGGAGAATTTTCCTTTAAAAAACTGATAGGATAATGTGATTTTGAGCTAGATCATCCAATTAAAATTGTTTTTTTTTCGCATTTATAATTTTGAAAAAAAAAGTTTTTATCATGTTTATATGAGCAGAACTTTTTTATATATGAAGTACAAAAAACAAGCGTGAGGTTATAAGAAATTTAAGTTAACAAACCTTATAAGGTAACCGATTCACATTTTATTATTAATTTTCTCTTTAAATAATGATAGAAAGTTGTATCTTTTTTTAAATGTTTACCTTTTTGTCGACTTTTTACTTAGAATTAGGTGAAAATTACTGACATTAAAAACAATTGTTGATACAGTTATGCTTGATAGTTGCATTTTTTTGAAATTTTCTACTTTTTTTTTACTTCTCACTTTGTGTAGTAATAAGCAATACAAGACTACCAAAATAATTGTTTAAACAATTTATTATTTTGATGACTATCTTCTCCTAATTAATTGTTAAAAAGTTTCGGTTTTTTCTGAAATTGTTAAATTTGCTTTGGATTTTTAGTTAGGAACAAATAATAAATGAACAATAAATAGAATAACTATAATATAATAAGATAATATAATAAAATAATTTTAAAGAGAACTTCCAACTTTAGCATTACTCTAAAGTAATATAGTTATGAACCATAATGAAAGGTATGAACAATTATACTTGTTAACTTGCAGTAATTATTATCTCACTCAGTAAAAAGTAAAAAGAAAGAGAGAGAGAGAGCATATACGGGAAATTATTTTTCAACTGTCCCAATTTTAAAATTTGTGTTCTTTGATTGTCTTCAACTACTGGAAATATGTTCACCTATCAAATAGTATTAATTAACACATTTTTAGACCAGTATTAAAACCGCTCCCCAAGTGGCGGGGGTCGAGTTTTCCACACCAACGCTTGTACGGGTAACATCAAAAGCCTGAAACTGAGTTTCTAATTTAGTAATTTAAATTTGAATGAGGGTTTTGGAAACAATTTGTTACATACTTTTATCCTGTTTTATTATTATTTTTAAAATTTTAATGTTTATAGTCGCATCAGCAGCCAGGGTCATTATGGACTGTACCAGCGATTCCCAAACTAGTGCCGACGCTCGGCAGGCCGCGGTCTAGGGAAGCCACCCCGGACCGGGCAGCCCTCTAGGGGGGAAGCCAGCCAGGCCCAGCACCTCGGCAGCCCCCCCCCCCTTCCCCGCTATGAGGACCCTTTCATTGTCATGAGATTTAAGGCTGTATCAATAACTAAAATCCTAAAGACATGGCTCAATTCAATTGTAATTATCTGAATCATTTTCCTGATGTAATTTTACGAAAATAAAAAAAAAAATTCATGAAAATCGGTTAAGATTTTGAGTAATTAAGCATATCTTAAAGTACAGGCAAAATTTCAAGAACTGTCAATTGGCATTGAAGATATTAACCGATTTTCATCAACTTTTTTTCATTTGCTTAAAATCAGATTATGAAATTGATTTAACTAATTAAAATTTAATTTAGTAACATTTTAACACATTTTAATTTTTATCAACCAATTCTCAGCCCCCCCCCCTTGGGTTCTAGTAGAGGGAAACAAATGGTAGGGTGGCGGCTCTGCCCCTCCCTGAAAACTACAAAAAAAGTTTGGGAATCGCTGGACTGTACTGTAGGGTCACTTGTAAACTAGAGGGCATCTGTGAGGTAGTACACCAAGGAACATAAAGCACGTCCAGCTTCGCTTCCTGCTTCGGGAATCAAACTCGCGCCAGCGTGGCTGCCAAGGCTGTAGTTATGATTTTTTTTACTACTGCGATTTGTATTCAGACTTTTATTCTAGGACTACATTCTTCCTAATAGGAAAATCGTGTTACGTGTATTTAACCCTTTTAAGGAGTAAATAAATTATACTTGAGTGTACTGCATATGGTTACAGCCTTACTAAATCTGTCTGCCGTTTCTAATTTTTAAAATGTTGAGGTGCTTCATATGACACAATCAACAATTTTATAAAATTCTCCTACTATATTGGCTGAGCACCAGCGAATAACTTTTTGACTTTTAAGCTGCTAGGCTATTGGGTATTTCAAAGACAATCATTAATTTACTTGGATGAAATTTGAATGATGGGTTCTCATACTGACATCTTGAGATGTCAACTACCATTTTTCTTGAAGGGCGCCAGATCGCTTGTGAGTATTAAAATAACTTAAAAGGAACAAAAGGTACTACTCTGATTTTAACTGACTTCCACCCATTATTATTTAATTCCCCACTAGCCCAACACAAAGAGGGGTAGGGTGGGGAAGAGTCGAGCAAGAAACTAGAATACTCACAGAACAACCACCAAATATTACGGGTAACAAAAATAAGCATTTATTTAAATGGAATTGGATGCCTCACACTATAGTTAAATAAATAATTTCTTAACGACCTTCCAATATGGCGATCCATGAATGACACAAAAGGTCAATGAAGGTCGCCGCCATTCTGGACGACCGTGCTAATCTGATGCTCACTACCGACCGGACTCTCACTGGAAATTTTATAAATGATACGCCCAAACTTATACAAAGCAGAATTTACTGGTTATAGTATTACACCCTCAGTATGTGATTTGGCTTACTAACGAACTTCCACCATGGCAGTCCATTACTGACACGAAAGGTCAGCTAAGGTCGCCGCCATCTTGGACGATCAAACTTAGTTCTTACTACCGCACAGAATTGAAATTAATATCTTACACATCCAAGCCCGTATTATAAAAGAACAAATTTCACTTAAGTTGTTGGCTAACTGTTGCCACCACCCTGAATATCCACCACGCACTAATTACAATTTGATGAAGACGAAATGAAGACACACATCTTTACTTATCTGACCTTATTATGTGGTAACGGTCTTACGTTTAATTAGGTCGTCACGCTCAAGCCAAATTCAGTTAGTTCCTCACAAGGGTGGTTTATTGTAAGCCCTAACAGGAAAAAAAATGTTTTAACCCTAGGATGTAAACACTGTGTTTCAGCCCGCTCTACACGCACTGAAACTCAAAGACAAAATGTTTTAACCCTAGGGATGCAAACGCCGTGTTTCAACTCGCTATACAGGTATCGAAACTCAAAGTTTCAATAGAGGCGTTATGAAAAATATTTTTTCTGAATATTAATGGATATTAGGATAGTCCGTTTGAATTATAATTGATTATCTACTTTTTAAACTCTAACAGGTTATATCCTATAACCTAAGACTAGCAAGAAGGGTGCACCCTTCCCGCTTTCGAGATGGACGTACTCATTAACTCAACTTCCTAGATACACACAGGGAAGGGTTTGGACCCCTTCTCCTTTTCACTTGAGATCCATCTACTCGGCCCATTATGAAATACTATACTCTTTATCGCTTTTACTTTTTTCAATCAGGCCATATCTTTTCACAAATTTGGAGAGTAGATTTCCATAGAAATTCCTACTCTTTCGTATTAGGTCAAGATCTTGGAATATACAGGAGAGATTGTGTCTTTATCCTTCCCTACGTTCAGTCCAGTTTTTAAAGTTTTAAACAAAAAAATTTCCGTTTTCAAGCCTAATCGATTGACCTATTGAGCAATCTGTATTGACCTTCCGCCTCTGACAACTTCCTTTGGGCATGGAATGCCCGCAGATTGACCAAAAATTAGAAGAATCGAAACGGAAAAAGGAAGGACCGCGTGAAACCTTTCTGTTGGATATGGATCGATGACGTATCCTGATGAAGGTAAGGCGCACTAAGTGCGGCTCTCTTGCGATTCTTGCGATTCCCAAAGCTCAGTCTTCAAAAAATTTTCATAACGTTAGGCAGTACTTAAAAAGTAACTTACTTCGCTTCTCCACATTTGAACCATTTCACGTGACGTTGCAGTCTTTTGATGACCACCTTCATGACGTTTGAAAATTTATTCACTTTAAGGTGATTGAGCTCACGAACAATCGCTTGTTGTCATTTTCCAGCTAAATTTAAAGAAATCATACTATTACATTTGAAATCCATCGCTGATTTTTTTCGCGTTCACTATTAGCAAAATTCCTCTGTGTACTTCCAAATAATACTCTGAACTATCATTTAGCAAACTTTTACACACCTGATGCTCATTCGTCAGCTGCGCGAGCGGTCTGAAGTTGGTTACACTTCGAGTGCCGGACCCTGTATATAAATTGTATGTTCAGTCTTGAAAACATGGGTAATAAAATCTAATATTTTCCATTTAGAGTTTAAAATCTATAAATTGCTTTCGCAGTTTGTAAATTCCATGATCATTGACGGTAAGTTTGTTTGTCAAGACATGTTATTACAATAATACCTGTGAGAAGTCATGACCAAATAAATAGAGGAATGCATTCAATATAAAAAACTGTAGCAAATTCCAGTTTTGTCCAATAATCTGTTTCTGGCAATGAAAGTAATAAGAAAAATTTATTAGTAAAGGATGTTGCCATCAGTCGAAATCCCTTTATTGAAGTAACAATCTATTTTAGTACGCCGTTGTCACAGAAATCCTAATCCAATCATATCATATATCATTCTATATTCATATCTACCTTAGTACGCAAACTGAAAACGTGCCACCAAATTCTATTCGCCGGGAAATCTTTTAATTTTCTGTTAACTTGTTCTTAGCAAAACTCTATAATATCTTAAACGCAACAATATTTATATTAAATATAATGTTTTGTTATCCTAGAAACTCGTTTGATAGAATTAGATATGAGTTTTATGTAATCTGTGAATATAACTTGATCCTAGAAGTTTGTTCTATTTAAATCTATACGATTTCGGTCAATGTGTTTATAAAATTTCTTTTCAATTCCACCTCTTCAAAATTCATTTCGGAGAAACTTGAATAGAGTTTGAAAAAATAGCAATTGCAATTAAATGCAGATTATGGCGCAGAAAGTATCATTTGCGAAATACTCAAGGACATTGGCACTTATCCTTTTTTTCAATTACCATCATTTTTTGCACTCCCATTCCACATGAACTGAGATATTTAGTTAAAAGTTTTCAAAGATGAAAAAGGAAGACTAAAACATGCTTCTAAAATCATAGATATAGTATAGTTTTATTTTCACGAATGGATTTAAGAATCATGTTTAAGGTGAAGACCATCGTATAAACTATCTTCATTTTTTTAAATTAGAGCGAAAACTAGTTTACACTTCATTCAGTAATTTGGTTAATACTGAAAAGCTTGTCCTTCAGAGATTTTAATGCTTATATTACATAAATCATTTCAAGGAGAGACATTTTTTACCTTAATAGAAGCTCGTTCCTGAATAATAAAGCGCCTTTGAAGATCATAGCTTCCAAAATATAAGGAAACTTTCCGGGATCTCGCCGTAACTTTAGGCTTAAGCCCCAACCTATAATAAGAACTAGATTAAGGAAATTGATTTATTTAATATTTACCCGTCGCGCGGAGAAGCACAAGCTAATTTAGCGTTCACATAAAATAAAGTTTAGGTTCAGGATAAATATTGAAAATTCGGGTTTGCCCTAAACAATAGATATGATGAGCCAGTATGAAGAGTACAGTGTGGACGAATATCTAAGGCGACCCGAAAGGTGAGGGAAGAAAACATGACCAGCGGCGAGAGGCAGCACCGGATGGACTATCGTGACAGATCCATCGAGCCCTGCGCACACCTCGTTCCTAGGCGACCCTGTGTTGGCCGGGTAACAAGGCAGTCATGCGATGTTGACGTTGCTAGGTTACGATGCTCTGACAATAATGGTAAGGCGGTCATTTTAGAAGCACCCAGTCGACATGAAGAGCGCAGGAAGAGATACGCACATTGGTGGATGCAACCCATTAGATATCTTTTGCCCAAGCGAGTAAACAAACGAGCATCGCGCTAAATTCAAAAAGCGTCGGAGGAAAGGAATAGAAGTGAAGAACGATATGACTAAAATACTTTAGTTGGCTTTTATGGCTTGGCAGTGTTGATGGATAGACCGAGAATCCGAAGCAGAGAGATGGAATAACTGAGAAGAAAGCCTTGACTGATGTGGAATTTGGAGACCAGCTGAAAGTGGCTCGTTAGATCCAATCTAGCATTTCGGCCGGATACTGCCGTTATAGTGCAGTGAATCCGTGCGGCTCAGGAGGGGCAGCACCAGCCAGTCACCGCCTCAACCTTCCGTCATGTTCTACTAACCATGGGTGGCTACCAAAACATTCATCCAGACACGGGCAACATGGCGCATCAGTTCGACTACTAGCGGCGGGAGGTAGCACTAGACTGATCACCATGATAGACCCAACCAGCGCTGCAACACTAAGTGTCCGGGTGACCATCCGCTGATTAGGTGGCGAGGTAGAAACGCTGTTGCGACTTTTCTAGGCCACCAGGCCCTTTTGATGGTGGTCATGTTAAAATCAGCGTTCGGGCGGGCAATGGGAGTCGCAGCAATCCACTAGACGGAATTAATTGGCACGACGAACGCTAACACGGAGACGCAGCCTGGCGGAGGTCACCCACTGGATCTCTTTCGTTTTTTAAAGACATTCTACGAAGTTGGAAGACGGAGACGAATAACGAATTAAAAGACCAATAAACGAATTTAAAAATGGATCATAATGATGGAGTCGCATTAGCCAGATGGCTAAAAGATTAGTGGATCGATATTCAGTGCTTCTTAGCGTGTTTTCCGCCTCTTCACCCGACTTACGCGCGTGGCAAAATCGCGTTTTGTAGAGGGTACAGTGAGAACCAGCGAAGTTTGTGGTGAACTGTCGGAGACCCTTTTGTGGCATAAATTCTGGAGGAACGTTCGGCTCCTGATCCAAACTTAGTAAAGTTGAGTAGTATCACCGACCGCCATATGGGATAAAGTGCGGGTTCCTTTTCGGAAATTTCTTTGTTTCTCTCAATGCGACTCACATCGATTTTTGGTTCTAATATATTTTTTGATGATAATGATTGTTGGAAGGTAATAGCTGTTTAAATATTTGCTAATGAATTTCTTTTTATGTTTTGTTTTCAATTAATATCATAGTAGAGGCATAAAGATATTTGAAATCAGAAGTGTTTCTCTCTCAATCATGTTAGTTTCTACCGCCCCCCCTCTCCCTGTTCGTGCTTAATTTTGAGCTAGTCGACCTGACAGCTGGTATCTTGACGTTTCCATTAAAGCTCGGATAGTATAGCTCTTACAGGAAACCTACCTGGTGCGTTTCATAATAATCAAAATGCTTCGAAGATGTTCGTGGGTTAAAAGGGTGTGACCCACAAACTCAACTTACTCTGCTGTTGGTGTCGCGGTAAAAGACATTTTGATCGAGTTTCAATCATGAAATTTTTATTTCTAACAAAATGTGCTTGGAATCTCATTTAAATTTCACTTCCTAAATGTTCAGTTTCTGAGATAAGCCAATCAAAGTAGTTTTTTCATCATAAAAATCTATCTCAGAAATTTAACCATTTATTTAACAATTATCTAAATACTGTTCTTCTCCGTTACGTGTGACGATATTTCAAGGGCATATTTTAAGTTAAATTGAAAAATTTAGGATCAAATCGTCTTCGTGTATTTTATTTTGCTCATGTACTTGTCTTGACCTTTAACCGCCGAGGGACTCCGGGAGATTTTCGAACCCCGAGATATTGTAGAGAACTGGGATTTCTGCTCTCGATATCCAATATTCTCGGAACCTGACTTGAAACATTGGATGCCTCCAAAGCTAGGTATGACCTTGCTCATGATTCCCGTGATGGGAAGCGAATCAGGTCTGTTAGCCAATCAGTGTCAACATGTGGGAACTCATTTCAGACCAGGCAGACGACGCTTTCGGCCACCTACATTCCTTAGTTAAATGCATTTTGTAACGTAGATTCAGTTGAACTTGATTTGAGGTGAAGTCTGCTTATAATCACCTGATTCTGTCTTTATTTTAATCTGCTTTGGGTTGGGAAACAAGGACAATTAAGGATTCCAAGGCCACCACCATTTTCTTTAGTCTCTTGAGGACATGCTTTCTATGGATAATTTGTTGCGTTCGTACTCCTTAAAATGTGAACCACGTATTGAGAGCTTCGCAGTTATTATCGTCCCGAGATTTCTTTTAGTTATGTTCATTTTTTCTTTTAGTCATCGTTTTTATTCGGCTTAGTGGCCTAAAGCATTATGAGACCGTATTACTAATTTATTTATATCAGAAGAATTTTTGGAATAGCGGCTGGCCAGTTCAGCACCGCATGGTTCTGGCCATTATGCCATTATTGTCGCGAATTAAGTACTGTTTCGTTAAATGATGCCTTGATCTACCGTTTAATTCAATTACTGCAACGTTTCGCCCCGGTTTATGGTGCTATCTCATTGGCAAGCTAAGCCGCCTGTCTGACACTAACATTCTAACACCGATTAGTATCTTTCTAATACAAGTCATGGCCTACTCAGTGATAAAGCGATATTAAGAAAGGAACTTTAAAATTGCATCTTAAAGATAGTAAAAGCAACTAAATAATGGCTTTTATCGCCAGAAGTTAGCTATATAAAATATGTAGAAATTCTTTGTTACCTACTCTGGCATACTCAACCCTTCACATTAAATTTGTAGATGTTTCGAACCAACTAAAATACAGTTTTGAAAATAATATCATTCAAAATAAAATTCAGATTACGCCACAGTCATTTTCATTATCAGAAACCTTAAAAAAGTTGTTAAAATGATGGGTGTAGTACAGTAATATATTCACCAATAGAAATAAGGATCAGCATCAAGGTAAAAACCAGAGTAGAAACAATCATAATTTTTTTTCAATCAGAAGGAAAACTGGCTAGGCGGCAACATAGACAGTTTTCAACATTGCACCTAATTATTATTGTGGCGACAGAAATTTTACTGAACATTCAATTCTTCTCGCATTATTCTTATCACCTTAATGAATTATTCTTGTCGCTAAGATGATTAAGATTTAAATATTATTTTTTTAATTCTTAAAGACAAAAACAAAAAATATTTAAAAAATAATAAAAGAGAACAAATAATACAATTTTACAGACAATTATTTTTCTATCCAAATAATATCCATTACTGGCAAAGTACTAGAATCCCCTGAAAGATATGAGTATTTTATTAGTAGATTAAAAACATTCATGCAGAGGACGAGTATTCATTTAGTTGAAAACTATCTTAAATTTTCTGAACTAAATATAAGACCTTAGTGTAAAAGTGTTTTTACCCTCTACGCGCGACTCCCGAGCAACGCCCCCGCGGAGTCCGCTTAGTTAGGGCGCACATAGGCACGGAACTTTCCTTATTTGGGAGCTGGTAACCAGCAATCTTACAAAAACCCTATAGCTGCAAACCAGCCCTAGGTGTCTACAGCCAGTAACCAGCCATAGGTTGAAACCGCTAGCTATTGCCGTCTCTCTCATCATCCAAATGAACTACTAAGCTCTCTCTCCCTCTATTCAGAAAGCCTACTTCTGGAAGCCAGCCCTAGGTTGTTAAGATAAAACTAAGTGAACGGATTTTCTTTCTTTTTAAAATAAAAGTTATTAAGTCAAATTCTTTCCGCCCTCTACTGTCCTCCGCTAACCACCTAGCTGGCATACATACTCACTTCTTTCCGACCCATTTCTCTTTCTGACAACTCGTAATCTCCACTAACAACGCTTCTTTTTAGGGTGAAAAGTCATAATCGAAAAAAACTACTCATCTGCTTAATCATTCAGTCTTCCTATCTTATGTGATAGACACATCAGTTTTTCCTTCCACCTTACTAGTATCTCCCCTCTCACTCACTCCCTTATGCAAGTTACCTTCCATATTTCTGTCATTCACTCCAAGAGATAGTTCCATCTCACTCCGTCTTAGGAAAAAGAAATAAATCGTCAGCGAAGATTACTCTTCTTGCTGCTACTACCAAATAGACCAGTCAGTGAGAAGCGTATCATAATGACTAATTAATAACTAATTAATAATAATCTCTAACTTCAAATTAAAATATAATTCAAAATGATTTGTAGGATTAACGAAAAAGGTCTTAAGATTAGTGCAAACAAATATATCAGAGAACTACAAATGTAAATTATAAAAAAAAAACATGACGATTATAATTGTCAATAACTTTTTTCAGGACTAAAATTAGGTTTTGTAAGTAAGTAAAAATTTTAGTAGCAAAATATAAATTTGATTATTGGAAGGTAAATTTTCGTCAATGATTGCAATTTTTACATTTAAACAAGGCATTTTTTTATCATAATTTGGTGTTTAGGACAGGATACTTCGTGCAAATTATCATTTTCATTATAAGACAGACAATTTCCGAAATGTTTAATGTTTACTTTGAAACAGGAAATTTTTCTGACAAATTTTACTTATTTTATTGACCATGAAAATTTCGGTGATGAGTTATAATTTTTACTTCAGGTTTACTTCAGTATTGTACATTTCGTTAAAAGTCATAATTTTTACTTTAACACAGGGCCCTTTTGCGATCAATTTTTATCACTTTATTTGGAAACGGAAAATTTTCTCTGATAAACTTATAGGATAATATGATTTTGAACTAGATGAACCAATCAGGAGTTTTTTTGCGTTCATAAATTTGTAAAAAACTGTTTTATCGTGTTTACATGAGTAGAACTTATTTCATATTTAAAGAACTATAATGATGTTATTTCTCCTATGCGTATGGGCATCTTTTCAGAGATTAACATAGTTTGGGCTAAGAAATAAGAATTCCAAACAAAAAGTAGTGAACAGTTTTGTGGTTTTTTATGTGTTTTTAAAAAGAAATGCGCAGATTTAGAAGAACACGATACACGTTAAGGTGGTCCAAAAATGCATTGGCGAATTGTTTTTTTCAAATTGTTATGCATATCGTTTCTGAACTTCTTTGAATCCATACAAAAGTAAATAAGATTTTAAAAAATAATATTCAGATTTTCCGCCAGCCCCAAGGCTGTAAATATTATTACGCATGCGTACATATTTTGCATAAAGAAAAATTATGTTTACGTGCATTTTATTCAGGACCGTCAATATTGGGTTTATCTAGTTGAAATTTAACAACATTGTTTTATAGGCTCCAAAAAACCCCATAACTGAAAAATTAGTTTTTGCGAGTTTTTTGTTATAATTATGACTTTGTCCGGTTTTCTTTGATACAATTTATTTCTAATATATAAAATACTACTTTGCGATGACAATTAGATGTTTATATAAACTGTTTAAATCATTTATTATTGCTTTACAACATTTTTCCTTCCGCTATATTTAGAAAGTTGCGATTTTTCGTATTGTATGATTAGAGGAAGGTACTAATAAATTTAAGCTATCGAACATAATTGCTTAACAAATTTACCTTAACCAGTTTACCTACTTGTCAACTTTCCACTTTCTGTCAAGTTCTCATATAGTGTCTTAATAAAAAACTCAAGCAAAAAAATTGTTTAAAAAATGTATTAATTTGATAATTATCTTCTCTTAGATAAAAGCTAGAAAGTTTCAGTTTTTTTCTGGAATTTTTAACTTAGCCCTCGCTTTTTAGTTAGGAAAAATGACACAGTTTGCATAAAACAAAATGAACCTAACTGCGGTTTTGTTAAGTTTAGCTCTCTTCCTTCTCATGCGGACACCGGACAATGGTTTATGTAAACCATATATTATTTTGTACAAATTACATGGCATAGGGATTCTTTTGTGAAATTTATAGAAACTTCGTCTTCGTCTGTGTAATTTTTATTTTATTGCATTTTAAACAAACACCTACTAAAACTAAAACCTTAAACATACATTAAAAGGAGTTACCATACTGGGGAAAAACGAGACGAGTCCGAGCGTTGAATTTGATTTTTCTCAAAATCAGCTAGAGTGGACTGAGGTCGTTATTTCCCAGCGTCCTTCAATTAGACTAGAGATTCAAAAACGTGGAAACATTTGAATTAGACATTAAAATTGTGAACAATATTATTATATTATTGCGTTTATCGACAAACGCTTTAGAAGAATTCAGTGATTGCTAAGAAATTTAGAAACATGTAAAATTTTCTGATTAAAGTGGTTGTCAATTATTTAAGCTCTAAAAATATAAAGTCGCTAATGACAAATTAGTCCTTTAAATAATGGAGTGTATCTTTGCATACATGAAAATTCAGGTGCTAGGCAAACTCAAAAAACTTTTTTTCTAATTATATTTTTCAATAACTCTGCTGGAACTGATATCCATACTGATTGTAAACAATGATGACGAAGTTGAACTCGTCACTTAGTATAGTTGAAGATAATTTTTCACTTTAAACAATAAATTTAATATTATACATATCTTCATATAGTCGATACTTTGTGCTTACTTTAAGACCCCTTGGGCTGATGAATTTGCATTGTAATTCCTTATCTCCTTTTCCAGCTCTAACTAGCACTATATCTTTTCATGGTTTTGGAGAAGAGGCTTCCCTGAAAATCTCCACTTTTCAGAATTAAGCCGCCCTATGGCTAGGGCTTTCTACTTATATATTTTTTTAAATGTCTAAAAATGCAATTTTGCTTATTTGTGTCTGAAGTTACCAAAAAAATGTATTTCACTTTTATCTTTTTCTCGGGGACTTTTTATATAAACTATGATAACACATTCACCTTTTTAAACATAAGATTTTTTTTTCTGTTTTCAAAGCAAATCGATTGACCTATTAAGCAACCTTCTATGGCCTTCCCCTTTCCCAACTTCCCTTTCGAAATTCCTTCGGGCATGGCATGCCCGTACCTTGACCAATAATCGTCGAGAACAAATAAGCAGCGCCTTCCTCGCTTCCCGAATCACAAATTCCGTTGAAATCAGCTCTAGGAATATCGTAAAGCGGAGCTACACATTTGGCAAGTTGAATGAACGAAAGTTGAGAAGGAAATTTTGAAAATCTACACAAAAGCTTTTAAATCCAAAAAAGATCCACTGCAGTGAGTGAATTTTAAGAGAATTGCAGATAATTCGGTTTGAATTTGCAGGGATTTATTTACAATCAATAAAATTCAGAACTGCTAATGTTTTCTGTTTTATTTTATTAATAGGACCGACTAAAGTGATTTTTTCAATATATATATTAACTACAAAATTAAAATGTAATTTAACATGCTACAAGGATAAAAAAAATCGGGAGATAAATTTACGGCACTGCTCCTTGATTTTATTACGTATTTGCGGGAGAAATAAGATCTATGGATTCTATGCTTTAAGATCACAGAGTCAGAGACTCTAAAAGCACGTAAAAATGATAGCTTCAAAATCGGGCACTTCCGCGAATGAGTCTCTGGAAATTTCTCTCCTACTATTATTACTGAATATTCTATAAACTTAACCCTGATAAAGCTGAAAAAATTTTATAACAGTAGACAATTCGTAAAAAGTAACTTACTTATCAGAGTGCTTTATATGCTCTACTCTAAAATGATTTAAGATTGGGCGCTTGGATCCTACTGGAGTTTCCTTGATTTCATCTGCGGTCATACTTGTCACAGTGCCGCTTACAATGTTGATTTTTATTCGCTTTTTATTGGTAATACGAGAAAAATATTTATATAATCCAAGAAGAACATTATTTCTTCCGTCAAATATCGCAAAAGCGTCGCCATCGGATGTTGATAATACAATTTGTTCTTGGCGTGGTATGGGCACAAAAATATTACATGATTTAAGTGATTTAATTCCTGTGTTCGCAGGAAAAGTGTATCTTCGAAGTTCGAGCAGCCGTTTTGGATTCTTATCGGAAATAAGCCTGATAAACTGAAGTTGGTCAAGTCCATATATACTTCCCTTAGAAGTTATAATCATTATGGGTTGAGCTGCAGATACGACAGGAGACCGGGACCTTAAACGAGCTGGCGGTGCGACAGGAGAAACAGACCTTACCGGAGAATTAGATCTTGCAGAAGAGAGATGACTGACAGGAAACTGTTGTCTATCAAAAGAAGAAGAAGAAGAAGAAGAAACAGAAGATGGGCCGCCACGAGGAACACCAGGAATTGAGGCACCATTAGGCAGACATTCGAACTGCGAAGTCAACTCTGCAAACAAAAACAGAAATTATATTATTTGGAAGGACTGTTTTCGCATTATAAATAATAATTTACAAGGAGAACAAGTCGATATACTCTGTTTTGCAAGATAGAGTTTATTTAAAGTTATGCTTTTGTTATTATATTATTTTGTTTCGAGATTTATGCCATTTTCATAAACTATTTAGACTGGCACAAAAAGAATTATTACTTGTAAAACCATGTGAAATATCTTAGATTACTGCCTCAGTAATTTTTATTAGTAAACATTTAAATTTTTAAAATAGAATTTTAAAAATAGAATTTATGTTTGATCTTCGTCTACGACACAACAAGTTTTGCTCCGAAAGCCTGCTCGTGGCCATCCCTATTCTACAAACACGTAATATTTGTTGGTGTCCTAAATTGATATTTCATGGATCTTATTTTTTTTTTACTTTATAAATAAAAAAATTCAGGAATAATTCACTACATTTGATAAGAAAGTGAACGTAAAATTTTGGAATGATCATTTGCTTTAAAAATCTTGGACCTGAAACCTCCTTTGAAAAAATGGTGTATACCGTTTATGATTATAAACTTAATTTTTTGACAGGAATCTATTGGTATTATACCATATAATTTTCATGTTAAGCCTTGAAGTCCTGGATAATTAAATCTAATATTTTCCATTTAGAGTTAAATATCTATGAATTGATGTGACAACTTCTAAAATCTAAGGTCATCGACAGTACGGTTGTTACTAAATACACTTTATAAAAATGAAATCTGAGACAAATAATGACCAAATCAATATATAAATGCATTACGTATCAGAAATGGTAGAAAATGCCAATTTTATCTATTAATTTGTTTTTCACACTTGAAGAAATAAAGGAAATGAATCTGTGAAGGAATTTTACATTAATCTTAAAATCTTAATTAAACTAATAAAACATTTTAGTACGGTATTGTCATAAACATGCGATTCAAATCCTATTAATTATGATATTCTACATTCCTATTCACCTTACTACGCAAATTCAAGAAGTTCTACCAAAACAATAGCAAAACAATATTTCAAAAACAACATGCTTAGACAAATGTTTAATAGGAATACACATTCCTATAATAGCTATAAGTATATTACAGTTTTGTGTCACGCTTATGAACTTTATAAAACAGTTAACAAAAAAAGTAAGATTACGAAGCGTTTCTGGAAATTGTTAAAAAAGTTACTTTTTCAAACATCAACAATAATCAAGAGATCAAATTCGTATTTATTTCGAACAAACTTGAATAGAGTTCGAAAAAAAATTAAATGAGGTATTGAGCTGAAATTTTTCGAAGATAAGGAAATATGACTAAAATGTTTATAAAGTCATAGATATACTACAGTTTTATATTTACCAATGGAATCAAGAATCACGTTAAAAGTGAAGACCAGCTTATAATCGATTCTCATTTTTTGCAATCTGAGGGAAAACTGGTTTATACTTTATTGAAGCATTTGGTGAATACTTTCAAGCGTGTCCTTCTGAGATATTCATGTTTGCATTTCATAAGTCATTTGAATAAAACAAATTTGTTTACCCGAACAGAAGTTTGTGTGGGAATAATAAATTCATTTTTAAGACCATAGCTTTAAATGTCAGAGTGTCAAACAGGAATTTGACGAAGTATTTTATTCTTATCGCTTGATTTCTGTTGCCTTAAGTATTAGAATCGCTATCGCAATTTGCCAACCCCATCGCTATATCGAACTCGCTTTAGTCTTAACTTTCTGCGTACAGAAAATAATATCGTGATTGGAAATTTTTGACAACTGAATCCCATCTGAGCTTATGAGAAATAAATGTAAAGCAATTTATAAAGCCAATAAACTATACTATAACATACTTCACACTATGCATAAACTATAAAAAAAAATTTCTATCTGGGTCCTCTACAAACACGTAATATTTATTCACGTCCTTGGTTCGTATTGAATGCATATGATTTCTTCATGGCAATGCCTTTACTGGGAAAATCTTGGACGTTGAAGACACAATGAAATAAATAAATTATACCGTTTATGATTTTGTATTTCAAATTATGAAATAAAATTTTCTAGACATTAAGCCGTTAGATTTTTATAACACGTTTTAAAATCCTAGAATGTAAAACCTACAATCCATTTTACATTAATGGCAATTGTCAACTTGACGAGGAAATTACATATTATGAATTCAGTCTCCCATAATTCAACAGATACCAGTTTCATCCATTAGTCTCTTCGTGACAATTAGGAAAATAATGGAAATTAATCAGTAATGGAATTTTCCATTTGTTCAGAGTCAATTCAATAATTCCATTTATTTTTGAAGAAATTTTATTTTTTATTTAATAATAATTTAATTAGGCATTTTGCAGTCAGCCAGGGACTCAGTGGTGTCAGGAGAGAATGAATCCAAGACAAGTGGAAGGCGATCTTATAATTATCGCTAAGGGGGGCGGAGGAAAGTTTGCGGCCAGGTCATATTAACGAAATAACTTAAGGCCAGAAGAAGTAGCCATCCATAATGACAATTTAATAGAGTTGCATTACAATATTAATTAGATACATTATTACCTATGTAGCTATTAATTGCCAAACTCTATTTGATTTTTTCCGAAACGAATAAAAATGTAATCTGAAAGGCAGACTATGCTAAAGTAGTGCCCAAAAAATTCTAAATTTAATGATATGATTGATAGTATATTATTAGAAATACAAAGCGGAATCAAGTTCATAGGCTACTTGTATCAAATCCTAAGTTCCAGAATCTTAAAGGTTTATATGCAATAATATCCATCCAGAAAATTTATACTATTCCATCAAAACCTTCTCATTAGAATTCTTTTCTCATTGCATAAGATTTGATAGAGTTTGCGTGATGATATTTTGATACAGAAGTCTAAGGTATTGAGACGAGTAAAGTACTATAGAAATTTTCCTTGTTCTGGAAAACAGGATTTAATAGATGTCTGGTGCATGTAATATTTTGGAGTTTTAATGAAAACTGTTGAAAAACTACCAGATTTTTCAACGGAAAGAAATTGATAGATATTTTTGAGATTTTAAGAGATAATATTTAGTAGAGTTCTAATTCAAAAATGCTTATTAAGGAGTGTAGAATGTTTCTCGACTAGTAAATACAGATAAAAGCTCCAAAAATTTCGAAACATGGTATTCGATATATCTCTTGTGGAGCTAAGATATTATATAGTTTCTGTAAGAAAATGTGGACGAAACATTAAAATATTTCCGGACAAATAGAATTTGGTTGAAAGTCTTGAGCTTGGGTGTTAGGATGTGAAGGTATGTGAGATAACTTATATGCTAAGGTTGGATAAGGGTTTCTATAAAAAAAGTATTAAATCAGTTCATTTGAGGCACTTGTTTTGCTGTGTTCATACTAGTAATTGCCGTTAATTACTGGTCATCGAAATCAAAAGCAGTAATTCTTTGATTTTGTAGAGAAAAAGATTTTTGGAGACAAATATTTACATTTTATAATAAATTAGGTCCTCTGTTTACGTAGTATATAGTTTTCCCCACGTAAAACATGTGCAATGTCTAATTATAACAAAAAATTCATTTAGTTTAGAGAGCAGCATATGAGAAAACTCTTGAAATTGTGAGATTTTGGGCGGTCAATTCAAATTACTTTGAGGGAAATCTATGTCAACTACTGGATAAGACTGAAACTAATGTTTGTGATAGGAAAATACAGAAGACAGAATTTCTTAAAGATGCAAATGTTTGATTGTCATCTTTATACCGAAAAACTTTTGCAATACATTTAAATACATTTAAAATAAAATGTTAACAAACGATACCAGCTACGAAATAAAAAGTTAAAAGTTCACTCTCGGTGAAGATTTCTCGGTTTGATGCAAAACATAGAGTGACATAAATGCAATGCGTCTTCACGTGTTAGAGTGAGAGAAAGAACATTTTCTTTCTTCAGACAAGAGAAGTGTTGATAAACCATAATTTTCTAGTAAATGACAAAAACACAATAAATATATGTCAAAGGGGGTTGGGTAACATCATACCCCCTTTCCAATTTTGAAGCGTTCCTTGGAATAGGGATGTGATGTAACTGGACAAACCCAATCACTGGCTATATATATTTATTGATGGATTCATTGCATTTCTTATTCTGTTCATTTTAATTTATTGTTATGAAAACATAAAAAAATAAAAAAATTCAACCAATATTTGAAAGTTTTAAATAACAGTAATTTATATCATCTTACTTTATAATAAAAACTGTGAGCATTGGTACTAGTAAGTTTACTTATTTCTCCACTTTCTTTAAGATTAAAAATCACACCTATAATTAATATTTTATTATTTTCCATAATTGTGCCACAAAATTCTAACCATACTACTACTACTACTACT
>NC_046661.1:132120980-132127829 GCF_010883055.1 Belonocnema kinseyi
ATAACAAGGTGAAGCACAGTGAGGAAACAGCACACTTTTTGGACAAAAATATACTGACAGTGCAATTCTTAACGGATTTTGATTTTTCTTTTTTAGAATAGAGAGTAAGGCTTGCAGGTGCAATATAATAAATCCATATATCATAAATTAATGTAAAAACTAATCACAAACAATTTATTAGTGGGTTAGATTCATAACAAAATTTTTAATAATGTTATAAACAAATTTACATTTTGTCGAAAATGGACGAAAATCTAGTGAATCAATTAAACTTGAAACAAATAAAATCCAATCGCCTAATAAATCGGTAAAATGTAGAATATATGACCATACATTTTATAACTCATTAACCTTAAACCTGTGAACTTTAGACATAAAATCTTTAAATCTATCAAGTTAAAACCTACAAACCTATAAACCTAAGTCATTTATCTACAAACCTGTAAACCATAAGGCACTAAGCCTATATTCCAGAAATCCTAGATATGTTTGCCTTAATCCGTTAACGCCCAAAAGACCGAAAAACTAAGCTTAAATTTGCTGATGCAGTTGTGGTAGTAAACATAATTAGATTGTTCACAAGAAAAAATTCTAAACAATTATTCAACAAATTATTTTAAAAATTTTTTAAATTTGTCTTATTTTATAATTTTCACTTTCTGGGACCAGAATGAACTCTTAGCATTGGATGTATCCAATTTGTGAAATTCATTGATTTTTTGCGCAATTCATTTTCGCAGTGAACACTACTAGTCAAATGTTCTTTGCCTACGCTATTTTTGAACAGTTCAGAACTGTTCTAAAGATTTAAAAAATACAAAAAAAGTGTTCAATAAAAAAAATATTTCAAATATAAAGAATAGGAAAAAAAAAGATTAAAAAAGAGTACAAAATAACCAAAATAAAAAAAACCGTCTATCCTTCGACCTTCATGCAGTGAACGTTGGTAAACGTTAAATAAGGCGGCTGACAGAAGGGAATATTGCAACAATTTGTTAAAAAATTTGTAAAAACCATGGGTGTAAAGTGATCGTGCCCAGGGCAATTTGACACCTAGGGGTTACGAAGGTGTCCTAACGGCCTCTCGGGGACACCGGACGACCTCCCCGAGTATATAGTCTTACCCTTACATGCGGGGCTTTGCAGGGGCGGACCTTTCATTTTCCTAGCTACTCGTGGGAATTTAAATGGATCAAGCAAATACAAAAAAAGAAGAAGGAGAAGGGCAGCGGGCGGAGGGGGGTAAGGGGATGGGTCCTAACGGGTCTAGCATAACATTTTCATCCCAATCTGTCTCTCCGGAAAGCCTTACTCAGGCGGCGGATGTGCCCTCAGCTCTTTCGGGAGCTAAGGGTTCGTCGACCCCTCTGAGTGTGGCTTTGGAAACGAGAGGGGTTAATCAGTCCCCCAATAAGGAGAAACGCATCAACGGTTCCCTGAAAAGGAGACTGAAGTGGCAAGCGCAGCGGGCTAGTAGAGCAGCTGCAGAATCTGGCACATCGGCGACTACAACGCCGATAATCAGCACTGAGGCTCAAAAGCGAGAAAAGGGCTCAGAGGGCACCCCAACGGGGGGGGGGGGGCTGAGCCTGTGAAGAGGCACAAGGCGGCCCAGCATTCTGCAGGGGAGGGAGGGGTATATGTGCCAGCTGACTCAGTGGCTAAAGCTTGGCTACACAAGGTTTTGGCCGAGACAAGGCATAAACTGATAGACCTGCATGTGGTTCTCCGTCGGCTGGAGGAATTCAACCCGTCACTTAAGACAGCGTCCTGGCGGATCTTCAGGCACAATATGCTTTAGGAAGAGGACGCAATTATAAAATTCAAATATCGCCTAGTTGTGCAAATTCCTGAGTCACAGATTAGAGCCCTTGCGGCCCTCAACAACAGGCCCTTTTTCCTTTTTGGAACGGTCAACTTTAAAGTTGCCAATCAGGGACAGGAGGAGCCTGTCGGTAGACAGGAAGATTGGGATCAGCCCTAAATGACTGCTCCCGGTCTAACCATTACCTAGATTAACTTGCATCATAGCAAAGGCGCCCCTGAAGTTTTTCAGAGTGCCATGGCTGTGAGACAGACCAGTATCTCACTAATCCAGAAACCCTGGTTTGTTCGAGATACCATTAGTGGTTTGAGGGAGGAGGGCTAGTTTTTGTAACAGGGGCCTTAAGGCGGCCACTCCAAGGGCTTGCATACTCGTGAAGGGAGTCAACATCGTCCCGCTGCTTGTGCTATGCTCCAGAGACCTGATGGCGATAGTCACGAATCTTAAAAGAATAGAAAGGCTAGTCATGGGAATCCGCTGTTGGCATCCGTTGTACCCATCGGCCCTAAATGGCTTAGAATTCCAAGAAGGATTGTCTGGTTTCAGTCTTCCGCAGAATGAAGAAGCGCATTTTAAGGAGTGCCCTGGTGAATTAGAGACGTGGATACCCTGGAGACGGTGCACGAGATTTTTACGGAAGCCATCAAATAAATTTATGAAACTAATTGTCGGCCTTTAAAGGTCCGAAAGGCTGGAGAGACACACTGGTGGAATGCGAAACTTGAAGAGCTTTGCAGGCAAACCAGAAAGTGGTTCAGACGTTCCAATTCTGGCAAAACGAAAGGACTATGGACTTCATTTACATCGATAAGGGTTGGGCATAGGAGTGCGATACGTAAGGCAAAGCATGAAAGCTGGACCAACTTTTGAACTGATATCGAGAAAGGGGCAGAGGCGGCTAGACTGGACAAGCTGCTTTGTCGAAATCCGGATGCTAATCACGGGACTCTAAAATTGTTCGGCGGGGAATACTCAGAGTCTGACGGAAATATCTTGGCTCACCTGATCAAGGAACGTTTTCCGGCTTTACAAAGTTAGGAGAAGAGTGTACGGCACCTTCGAGGCAATGAAAGTCAAGTCACCCCAGTCAGGGTCAGGTGGGCCCTGAAGTCCTTCATTCCTTACAAGTCTCCTGGTCCGGTTGGTATATATCCAGTCCTCTTACAGAGGGTTAGTGTGATCATCATTGGGTCGTCTGTAAGACTTGTTAGGGCTAGTCTGATGTTGCCTTATGTTCCAGACACATGAAGGGGTGCGATAGTAGTCTTTATTCTAAAAGCAGAAAGGATCGGTTATACTTGTCCCAAGGATTTCCGACCCATTTGCCTCACATCTTTTCTACTAAAAACAGTGGAAAGACTCGTGGACAGAAATATATGCGATAAGGTCTTGTCAAGTAGTCCTCTTCACAGGCGGCAACATGCCTATAGGGCTAGTCACTAGACTGAGACGGCCCTAAGCACTGCAGTTAACCTAATTAGAGGACAACTTAAGCAGAAATGCCTCGCAATTGGAACTTTCATGGACATCGAAGGAACCTTTAACTACACCTCTGAAGAGGTAATCAGGGCGCTCATGATCGCACACAGTGTGTATAGTGCAGTCGTGGAATAAACCTGCCACACGTTCGCCAATAGGAAATCCAGCCAGGACTAAGGGTGACCACTTTTTGAGGAACCGTTGACTCGGGATGTCCGCAGGGAGGTGTTCTATCACCCTTGCTGTGATGCCAGGTAGTGAACAAATTGCTTCATCTACTGAGTCATGGCCTCCACGTTATAGGCTATGCAGACCATATACTAGTTATCGTTCGCGGTCAGCATCTGGATGCGCTTTTCGGAGTAATGCAGAAAGCACTAAGAATAGAAGATTCATGGTGTAAGAGGACTGGACTATCAGTCAATGCGAGTAAGATGGATGCAGTTGTGTTCATCAGAAGGTACAAGTGGGGAACCACGAATACAATTGAAATTGGCTGGACCCTGACTAACCTATGCGGCAGTCGTCTAGTGGAGCAGGGTCAAACTTTCTACTGTAAAGTCCCGACTTGGAAAGAATCTGGGGACTGATTCTGACCTCACCATAAAGGCTGTGGCAACGAAGGCGGCCTGGAGATTAAAAGTGGTAAACGATAGAAGTATCTCGACATTTATGCGGATACCAATCGACATCGCGAGGAGGCCGACACTGGCCATGCTCAAGTATAAAATGTCCACACATCGCTACCTCTTCGACAAGAAGTATCGAGTTAGTCAATCCACGTAAGAGGAATGGACTAACGGTGAGGCACACCTGCCCAGTGATGGAGACAACTGGTTTTCAGATAACTCCGGGAACAAGGAGAACGCTGCAGCAGGTGCATATCGTAGAAGGAACGGAATGGGCTTCACAATTGCAACGGGGTTCTAGGCAACAATTCTTCATTCTGAGATTATGGCCTTGCTCCAGTGCGCCTATAAGGCAATGGAGTATGGCGATAAGAGAAACATTCGCATCTGCTCAGATAGCAGGGATTCTATCATGGCTCTGAATGAAACAAGGACCACGTCGCTGCTAGTATGGAAGTATTTTGAGGCACTGAATAAGCTAGCGACAGAAAACCGAGTCAATCTGCTCTGGATCCTCGGACACAGTGGCATCAGGGGCAATGGTATATCGGACAGTCTAGCAAAGCCAGAATCAAAGGGAAATGCTACCGGACCTGAGCCAGTTGCAGGCATTTCCAGTAAGTGGGTCACTGAAGATATTAACACTTGGCTGACCGAGGAACATCAGAATGAGTGGGATTCGGTTTCTGGCTGCAGATAGGCTAAAAAACTATTGGGCTCAAAGCTAAACCCTCATCGAGCGAAAGAAATACTTAAACTCGGAAGGAATGAAGTCAATGTCCTAACAGAAATGTTGATTGGACATGGAAACCTCCGGTATCACAAACATAAGATAGGGCATGAAGAAAGACCCTTTGTCGCCTGTGCGGAAAGGACAATGAGACTTCCACTCATATTCTATATCTCTGCCCTGAGATTGCGGGGAATCGTTTAAAACTCACAGGCAGTTTCTGCATCAGTGAGTCTGAAATATCAGCCAACAGCATGGCTGTGGTCCTTTCCGTATGGAGAGGGCTTTGTGGCCATGCTGACATATGCTGTTGTGTTGTAACGTGTAAAAAAATTGAAATGACGCATTACGTAGAATCGTATAAATAGGGTAAGTATTACGCAACCTATTCTCGCTTTATACAACACTGATATCAATCGCATACATTTCTGATTAAAAATAACAACATCTGCATATTTTTGCAGACGTTTAAAAACCGTCGTTCTTTCAATATCGAGATATACGATGGAAATTATTCTACACAGCAGACGTCAAATTTAGTAACAATTTCTTTTGGAAAAATTTGCAAACTATTTTCTAGGTTCTAATTCGTAAACATATATTATTCTTGGATATCAAGGTAGTGCCCTCGGAGAGATTCAACGTAAAAAATTAATTTAATTATTGTTACTATTACTGTTATTATTATTATAATTTAATAAATATAATTAAATAATTTAAATAGCTTGTAAAAAGTAAGCGCCAGTAGTAATGTGGTTATTTGTATATTTGTTGCAAATTTTGCATGCAAAAATTTTTATCACTTTCCAAGGTTTTCCTATTCTGAAGCCAATCCATTCATGTAGTTTGGTTAACCACTTTACTCTCAATTTTTATCTGCTATTCGATTTTTTTCGAAAAATCAGATAGCAAGCGCATATCCCACAACCGTGGAAACCCTTTAAGTGAAGGGCAAATATTCAGAGTGCATTTTGAAAACCTCAAAACCGAATTATCATTGACTGCTGGTAAGTTTTGAGTATCTCAAAGATTTCGCCATTTTTGTGAGCCCCGTTCCAACAACCTTAAACCAATATCTAAAGACCTCAAATCTTTCAATTATAAATTTGCAGAGCACGATCGGCAGCCATTCAGGACTCATAGCCGCTGTGTGCGACTCTCAGCTCTAGGTTTTTTACATTAAAAATAACACTTCACTGTATACCCATTAAAACCCTAACCTGTTTTTGATCTGCCAAGTAGTGTAAGAATTTACTTTAATCTTTTTCTACCAATTTTTGTGCTATATGTGTCAAAATCTTTTTTCCTTCGGTAACAATTTTGCAAAATAAAGTTATTGCCGGATCAGATGATATTTGCTCTGTAATGTATTATATCGTCGTTAGTTATGCTTTCTCTGGTACATTCGGCTGTGTTCAGAGCGTGCTTTTCGAAAAATTGCTTCTGTAATTCTTGAGGTTCTTCTGAAAACCAGATCATAGGAGCGTTAAACTCTTTTATTGTATCACAACCATGAATCAAAAGTTTGTGTACAGATGGTAGCATTTTGTACCCTAGGTAGCTGTTAATACATTCCTTTTGCTGTTTCTATAAAGAATGTTTTGAATTCAATCAAGTCAATTTCATTTACACATAATATAACTTGAAGTACAGTATACAGTCTCTCTATGATATGTTTTTTAACTCCTATAAGTTCAGATACTTGTCTAGCTTTTTCAAAAAAAACTCGGCCTACATTTTCTGTATTTTTAGTACCAGAACCATGTTTTACAAGGTCAACGTTTCGCTGAAGCTGATTTTTTTTGTAAGCTTTGAACTCTTAGTTAGCTTTTTTTCTTCAAGACTTTATTTTATCCCTTAGCCATGTATTCCTGAAAAACTAAGTTATATGATATGTGTAATTAATACTCCACAGGACGAATCCACCTATGTTATATAGGAAAACAAAATTCGGTAAAATTCTGTTTCACACTTACGTTTTAAAATCATATCAATATTATTCACTTCATTAGGTAGAGCAACACACAAATTGCATGAAGCAGAAGATACTTGTCCTGTTATCGAATTACCTGCTTTATCAGCAAGCATACTACGAGGGTAGTTCAATAAGTCCTTAGAATGAAGTATAAAAACAATTTTTTTTGGGTAAATTTTTTTTTATTTTTCAACATAATCTCCTTGGAGCT
>NC_046661.1:132127929-132131486 GCF_010883055.1 Belonocnema kinseyi
ACAACGTTACCGGCTGATGTCGTTGGAATTGATTGTTGAAATATTTTTTTTTACATCTTTTATTATCAAGCTGTGTACTTTAACATAGTTTTCTTTCGGCTCATGCATTTCTCGAAGTTTGAGACCGATATCTTATATATAAAAAAAGTTCGAACGTTCAAAAAATGTTGAGGTTCAGAAAAAAGATGAAATAATTTTCAGTGAAGTTCCTACCAAAATGCAGTACCTAAACGTACTTTATTGTACTCTAATACATTCCCCAAAGTTTCAGCTTCATATTTTATTTACAAAAAAAGTTCTTAGCTTCAAAAAAACATTCAGCGAACTGAAAAACTGTGGTCGGTAATATAGGTATTTAGCTGTGTCACATGCTCTTAAATGAATTAAATAACACGCTTACACATACACATATATAAATATATATAACTTCATCTACTCTCAATTAACAGATGTTTAAATAGAGTGACTAAAGAAATGTCAAAAGAGTCAGAGAGAAGAATTTCTGACAGTTTAAAACCTATAAATAAAGCATTCAATTTTTCTTCTGACCATGAATTTCCAAATAAGAGCTGCTTACGAGTTGAGTGTTCAATACGAAATGAAGACAAATCAGCTGTGACCAAGTGTATTCATTATTGCGCATGCGCATGTAAATTGTGGCGCCATCTGTTGGCATGACGCGCAACCTGATGCTTCTCAAATATTATTTAAAAAGCGGTTTATTTTCGCTTAAAATCGACCAAAGTGTGCATTTGTTTATATAATTTATTTATAAAATAAACAACTATTGCTGGTTTGTAAATTTTTTTTTAGAAAACATCATTGTAAATATGATTTCAGCAAGGTGAGAGGAAAAACCGATTAATTTTTGTTTAAAAACGTCCAAAATGTGAATTTGTTTATATAATTTGTTTATAAAATGAACGAATATTTATGGGTGGCAAATTTTTTTTTCAAAAAAATCACTGCCAACATAATTGCAATACAATAGGAAGAAAAATGGTTCCTTTTCGCCTAAAAACGGCCAAATTGTGCACTTGTTTTGTATAATTTGTTTATAAATAAACAAATATTGATAGGCGGCAAATTTTTTTTTCAGAAAACATCACTGGCAACATAATTGCAACAAGGTAGAAAGAAAAAACGGTTTCTTTTCGCCTAAAAACGGCCAAAATGTGAATTTGTTTATATAATTTGTTTATAAAATAAACAAATAACATTTAATGTTAAATTTAAATATTCACGTATCATCCTCACAATGAAAGCAAGCGATTTCAGAGCAGAAATATACGCTGAAGCCGAATAACCCTTAATGTCGAGTATTTGTTAATACAATTTGTTTATAACAATTAGCTATGCTAGTTAAGAATTTTTTAATATTTTTTATACCCCTGTGCACTAAATTCAAGGGACGAGAAGTATAAGAAAAATTTTTTCTAGAAAATAAAAAATGAAATTAGAAAAATCGACATTTTTTTCGATGTTTGCATTAAAATAAAAATTAAATAAACAAAAAAATAAAAAATCGACTCTCACCATTTTCTGAAAAATTTAGTTCTGAATTTTTCAAAAAAAAATTCTAAAATCGGTGCATAATTGCGTTCTAAATGTCATTTTGAACCTCGTTTTCCGATTTCACCCCACTGTGTAACGGCAGGGTCTGACCCATTTACCTATAGTGGTGGGTGGACGGCCGACTCACGGTACCAGCTGCCCGTTGTTTATAAACTGGCAAATGGTTCGTGCATGGGTAGTGTCGAGTGTTAAGTCAGCTCTTGCGGCCTTCCCTCTCGACACGGGTCCCTCACAATACTGGTTTGTTTTCCACTTTTATCCTTCAACTATAATTTTAACTTTAATGTTCCTTTTAACTTTAATGGTCTAGTATAGTTTACGAACAGAGGTCAGAGGAAGGAAATTACAAAAACTCGGCTGGCTGTGAGACACACTTGTACCTGAGGATTATGTAGTGATTTACCGACCGGGCCGTAGTCTACACGGTAGAAAATCTATTGCGCCAAAAAATTAAAACATCAACAGTTTGTTAAGTCCTATTCCAATTGAGCTAAAAATTTGCAGAAAATTTCCTTGAACCTTTCTAAACAACTTTCTCACTGATAGTTTTCGCTTGCTCAAAATCAGCTTGACCCCCGACACAATGGAAGTTGTTAGTGCACGTATAAACATTTTGAACTTTCGCTAAAGTTGTCCGTCGCAGGACATGATAATGCACATTTGTGATCAGTTTTATTACGAAATGTTAAAAACCTTCCATTTCGTTGCGAGTTCAAGTGAAAAAATTCCAAATATTTGAAGCCGAGAAAAAAAACACTTTTTCATTAATACAGTGAAACTCTTTTATAGCGCCGATTTTGGGGCTGGTGGTGGATGGAAAATAACTCAATTTAGCCCACTCCGCTTTTGTTTGTTCACACTTGAGTGCTCGCCTGATTGACAACCGTAGACCCCGCGCACCCCGTACAGCTCCTGTTACACCTACCTGCGACGCGGCCTAAATTCTCGAAAGGGCTATTCAAGGGAGGGCTATTGAAGGGTTTCACTGTAATTCGAAAAATAAAAAAGTACAACTTTTTATGAGAAGAAAAATATGCGGCATTAAATTTTCCTTGTAGATATAAATCTTAAAAATTTAAATTCGAGACTTTATTTGCAAGTGCCCAGGGGCCTCCCCACTCGAGCAAAATAATTCTATATCTCCTTTTTGCATCCGAAGCCTCAATTACTTAAAACAACTCAAACTTCAAATGCATGCATCCACTTTCCCGTAAACCCCACATCCATAAACCCAAAAACCAAGAAATCCTGATCCAAAATCAATTAGACTTGTAATATAAACCATAAACCCTAGATATGTTCGCCGCAAAACTGTAAAAACAATTGACAGTAGGTGACGCGTCTACTCGATAGGTCTGACGCGTCATCTACTGGCAATTGTTTTTACAGTTTTGCGGCAAAAACAATCGACAATAGTTTCATAAACCAAGTGAAGCGAGATAATGTGGAATAATAATCACGCCAATAAATATAAAGCAACAGACTTCCTTATGGCAAAATGAAAGTCAACTTACTCTCTGTCTGAATCTAAACAACAATTCCTAAGAAACAAAATAATAACAGTCTTTTTGACACAATTTAAAAAAAAATGGATCAGTGTCTCCCGTAGGAGAGACAGGTTTCAACTTAAATATAAAGATTTTTTAGAGAAAATTCTTGCCCGGAATAAAGGAGAGCTGGATAATGAAATTGCAGACGACGAAAATATAAATAAAATAAGTCTGACAAGTCAGTGTTTATGACATGTTTTGTACCACTTAGGTTGCGAACTGGTAGTAAAATTTTGTCTGTTAATTCCAAACCAAATAACAAGTAACTATCAATATTATAATAAAATGCTAGAGAGTTTCATAATATGAATTTTAACATAAAATGCAATATGAAATGTACGAGGGTAGTTCAATAAGTCCTTAGAATGACCAACATATGGCGCGCGAATCGCTCCAAATCATCTGTTTTCAGTCAGCACCACTCCCGACTAG